>NC_064641.1:889058421-889367817 GCF_023864345.2 Schistocerca serialis cubense
GCAAATGGTGTGACTTCAGTGGAAGATGTTCCTCGTCCAGGTCAGGCACAACGAGTTGTGACTCCACAGAACATTGAAGCAATTGAAGCCATAGTGAAGGAAAACCGCCGAGTGACACTGAATGACACTGCAGCATGTTTACAGATTAGTCATAGGTCAGCACACCACATTGTGCATGATGTGCTCCAGTTTCACAAAGTGTCTGCAAGATGGTTGCCACGGCAGCTGACTCCTGAAATGAGAGAACGACGTGTTGATGTTTGTGAAGAACTTCTTCGGCGGTTTGAACGAGAAGGTGATGGCTTCCTTGCAAGAATCGTTACTGGGGACGAAACCTGGGTCACTTCCAACAACCGGAAACGAGTGTCTTCCTCATCCACCATACCCACCAGACCTTGCCCCAAGTGATTTCCATATGTTTCCATATGGGAGGAAAGAAGTTCCGTTCTGGTGAAGAGGTACGCCACGCGGTGCATGAGGGCTTGCGCGGACTACCAAAAGAATTTTTTTCTAAAGGAATTTATGCATTTTGTAAGCGCTGGAGGACTTGCATTGAGCGTGGGGGAGATTATGTTCAAAAGTAATACAGCTTTGTACCACTTCTGCACAATAAATAACATTTAAAAAATATTTAAGGTTTTCGTTTGACTCACCCTCGTATTAACTTCTAACTGCGAGTCCGACCAGCCACAGAGTCTCGTAACAGAGGGCGTACAGCACTGTCAACGATATTAATGGAGTCTAAAGCGCTGCCGCCGGCCGGAGTGTCCGTGCGGTTCTAGGCGCTACAGTCTGGAGCCGAGCGACCGCTACGGTCGCAGGTTCGAATCCTGCCTCGGGCATGGATGTGTGTGACGTCCTTAGTTAGGTTTAATTAGTTCTAAGTTCTAGGCGACTGATGATATAAGAAGTTAAGTCGCATAGTGCTCAGAGCCATTCGAACCATTCATAAAGCGCTGCCAACATACAGATATATAAACAGGCTACTTACAGAGTGTCTGCCAGATCAGGTTTTACAGCATCTCTGTGACTCTTTCCCTTGAGTCAAGCACTGACTATATGTGCTGCCATTCTTTAAATGCTTTTTATAATACCTGTTAGCCCTTTTGGTATGGGTCTAAAAATGGCTCTGAGCACTATGGGACTTAACAGCTGTGGTCATCAGTCCCCTAGAACTTAGAACTACTTAAACCTAACTAACCTAAGGACATCACACACATCCATGCCCGAGGCAGGATTCGAACCTGCGACCGTAGCAGTCGCACGGTTCCGGACTGCGCGCCTCGAACCGCGAGACCACCGCGGCCGGCTTGGTATGGGTCTCCTACGCTTCAACAGTATTCTAACAGACGACGCACAACCATTTTGTAAGTAGTTTCCTTTGTAGACTGATAGCATTTGCCCAGTGTACTACTAGTAAATCGAAGTCTACCACCTGATGTACATTGCGCAACACAATTAAAGGATCACTTTTTCCAAACCCAGTAATTGTCTCCCACTGTGGCGTATAAGTTTGAAATTTGGTTCTAAGTTGCCTACAACCTTCCTCTGTCACGGCGCAAAAGCGTGGAGCACTGCGACGTCAGCCTCGGCCCCTAGTGGTTCCACCAAGTACACCGGATCAAAATGTGTGGTGCGCGACACTCCGAAGAGATCCGATCACATTCAGTGGAGCTCCAGCCACACGATGTACTTAGAATACGGTTGAAAAGCCCACGGGATGACCGCAGTGTAGCACGTTGTCAAGAAATTCGTCCTGTTGCCCATCGCACTACGAACTGTTATTTTCTACTGCGAAATGTGTGATAACCTACGCCCCCAAGGGAAGGGGTGGTATCATTACCACCACGGGGGTTGATTCTGAGCAACGGTGTGTCTGAAATGTTTTCCTCGGCCACTCGTAAGGGAACCGCGTGATTTCAGCGCTGGATGCTGCAGCTCTGAAGGCAATCACAGAGGTGTCAAAAGAATGGGTGAAATGTGGGTGGGAGAGGCTGCGGCGACCTTCCCATAGTGTGACAGAAATGGTTCATATGTCTCTGAGCACTATGGGACTTAACTTCTGAGGTCATCAGTCCCCTAGAACTTAGAACTACTTAAACCTAACTAACCTGAGGACATCACACACATCCATGCCCGAGGCAGGATTCGAACCTGCGACTGTAGCGGTCGCACAGTTCCAGACTGTAGCGCCTAGAACCGCTCGGTCACTCCGGCCGGCCATAGTGTGAAATGTTCACGGTGGTGTTGGCCACTACTGTGGTGAAATGTAATGCGGAAGTGACGTGATTAACCTCACATGATCCTTGAGCTGCGGCCTTTTCCTCGCATGTGTCGACTGCTTGCTACTTGAAGCGTCGCCAAGCTCGAGAATAATGTCCCAGGGCGCCTCGCTTTTGCACCACTGCCGTGGAAAGTTGTAGGCAGCTTTGAGCCGAATTTCAAACTTATGCGTCGTAAAGGGAGACAATTAGGGGATTTCGAAAAAGTGATTTTTTAATTTGGTTGCTCAGCGTACTGAACCTGTCTGACCATTCCCTCTACGAGGAGAGTTTGAAAAGTCCACGCAAAAATAGAAACTACTTACGTGTTTGGGGTAAACATTTTTTATTTTTCGCCCGCATCTCGTGGTCGTGCGGTAGCGTTCTCGCTTCCCATGCCCGGGTTCCCGGGTTCGATTCCCGGCGGGGTCAGGGATTTTCTCTGCCTCGTGATGGCTGGGTGTTGTGTGCTGTCCTTAGGTTAGTTAGGTTTAAGTAGTTCTAAGTTCTAGGGGACTGATGACCGTAGCAGTTAAGTCCCATAGTGCTCAGAGCCATTTGAACCATTTTTTTTTTTATTTTTCGACATAGTCTCCTGAACCGTGAATTTACTTTCAAAATCTTTTCCTAAGGAATTTACTTTATTTAGTAGCGATTCATCAAGAACAGAAACACATTTAATCACACTATGTGAGCGTGGAAGTAGTTGCCAATGGTAACTCAAGAAACAAATTAAATTTTTTTTTAATAAATGGATATTTTATTCCTAAAAGCCTTTTTTTAAACAGATTTAAAATTATATTTAGAAAGCGCCCTGTAAACATCAAGTTAAATTTATTCAGAGGCAGAAATAACGATTTTTTTTTTTTTTTTTTTTTTTTTTTTTTTTTTTTTTTTTTTTTTTTTTTTTTTGGGGTGACAGTATGAGCTTTCGGGCTGAGAACCTTGCCGCTCCCTTTTAACAAGGCCGTAGCCACGACCGCTCACAACTACCTCTGAAAGACTACACTGGTGCAAATCTGCAACATACCAGATTACTTTAAACTAAAAACAACTCACACAAACACATAAACTATGCACCCCGTAAGAGGGATGGAAATGGTACAAACACTCACATTAAAAATTATTTGCCACCGAAAGTGCAACTTGTTTTTGAAAAGAACTAACGGTGGAAGGGTGGCAACTTTATATATGACTACTTAAATAAAATCCATGAAATGCAGTTTTACATAAAATGTACCAACATGCTCTACATTACACATATACTGTCTCTCAAGATGATAGGCAAGATAAAAACATATTTCAGGAATTCGGCCTTTACACCTTAAGCAATAAATTCGTTAACACCGAATCCGACAAACATGACAGAGGCAGCTATTAACGTACGGCAGACCGACAGACAGACAGACGGACACTAACTGCCTAACAAATGCGGACGGGAGACAGACGAGCAAGCTGGGGACGAGAGACTGGCCAAGAAAAGAAGAAGAATTTAACAAGCAAATAAAACAACATATCTCGAATCACTTAACTTCTAATAAACTGCGATGTCTGGCGAAGACCTGGCGCAGCACCCCCAAAACGCTCTCCCGAACCGTCCGCTGCCAGCCGCTTCAACGGACGCATGAATGCGCGCCGATCTCCCGTCTCACGGCGTCGCAGCTAGCGCCGGCCAGACCAATGTCGTCGGTTGACTCCTGTTGCTCTCGTGTCGGTCGCGAAGCCACTACCCCCCGCTATACAGCGCGGACCACTGGACTCGCGTGACGACCTCACATGCGCCGACGCTCAAGACGGAGAAGTCATCTTGTGTCCCAGTGCGCGACCGACCAACCGATCGATCCAACCGCCAATGCCCATTGCCTGAACTGACAGACTGCCCTTTTTTATATTTTTTTATAAATATAGTCTGTAGTGTGGACTGAAGAGATCATCCTTGATGACTTATTCTTCTAGGATGGGATGTAAAGATAAAAGGAAAACACTTTATTTATTACACATTCAGTTAGCCTTGGGCACGCAATGGGTCGTTTAGCCTGCTGTCTTTGGTGATGTCTATCTTCTGTGGAGGGTGAAATGTGTCAAGGCTGTTATGTGAGACTGCTTCCTCGTGTTATGACAGATTGCCTATGGGGGGTGCAACGTTATTGACTTCGGTACTCGATACTTGTGCCATCTTGCAGGGTTTACCGTTCCTACCGATTCCAATTCTCGAACTTCGTCCCTAAGGGCATCGATCTTGTCAAAAACTTGTAGAACCTTGTCATGGACTTTCTCTTGTATAGTGGTCTCGTGGAGTGCGGTGCGGCTGTCGACGTTTCTTGTCCACCATGGAGCTCCTGTGATCCATCGATAGCAAATGTTTTGCAGCGCTTGGAGTTTGTTGTAGTTGGAGACGCACGTAGTTCCCCACGCGGTGGAGCCATACAACATTGTGGGTTCCACTGTTGCCTTATACAACTGGAGTTTAGTCTTAGGGTTGAGATCCTTACTCTTCAGGAACGGAATCAATGACCTGGCCATCTTCTGGGCTGCCGTCTTCTTGTCGTCAATATGCTGCGTAAGGAGTAATTTTTTGTCAAGGTAGACACCGAGATACTTCACTCCCGACGACCAGGGGATAAATTGGTCAGCTATTTGGAGTCTGTCGTTCAGAACTGGTTTCCTCCGTGTGAACAGAACGGCTGCCGTCTTCGTCGGGTTGATCGTTATCTTATTTTGCAGCGCCCAGCGTTCCATTACAGCAAGTTGCCGTTGCATCCTAGTGATTAGCTGGTCCAAGTGTCGTCCAGTTGTCAGAAAGGCCGTATCGTCCGCATAAAAACTCGCCGTAACAAGGGGGGCTGTTGGGATGTCATTTATATATAAGTTGAAAAGCAGAGGTGAAATGACAGAGCCCTGCGGAATTCCTGCGGAGATCAGTTTCATTTCGGAGTTTTTATCGTCGAATCGGGCATACAGTTTCCTGTCCTGCAGAAATCTGTCTATGAGTCTAATGTAACAATCCACAATAGGGGTAGTGCGATGCAGTTTGACGATAAGATTGGGCCGCCACACCTTATCGTAAGCTTTTTCGACGTCAAGGAAGACACCAATCGTGAAGTGCTGCTTGTTGTATCCTTCTTGTATCCGTTCGGTGATCCGTAGTAGTTGAAGTTCGGCAGATAACTTGTCCTTGAAACCGAATTGTTCGGACCGTATAACATCATGCGCTGTAAGCGTGTCATGGAGCCTCTTCAACTGCACTCTCTCGAGCACCTTGCCGAGGGTCGGCAAGAGGCTAATTGGCCGGTAACTGTTGGGTTCTGATGGGTCTTTACCTGGCTTGGGTATTGGAACTACTCGAGTCGTCTTCCACGCCGTAGGAAAATATGCCTGCAGAAGACAGCTATTGAGAATTCGGGTAAGGAGCACAGTTGGCTTCCTGGGCAAATGTTTCAAGTCTGTGTTGCTTATGGAGTCGTTGCCCGGCGCATTATTCCGAGTCTTCCGGATAATTTTACGGATCTCTGCTGGTGTGGTGAGTTGTGTGCGGCTCTGCACAGGCGCAGTACGAAAAGCAGTCCATTCTGCTGTAACGACGGCTTCCTGTTCTTGCAGGCGGACGTCGTTCACGGGGGCCGCTGTTCTTGATAAGTCGTAGCATACAGCTCCGCCTGGGCGAGATCGTCATAGAGGAGGCCATCTAGTCTTCAGATGGCCCGTTTAGGTGGCCGCTGGTGTCGTATGTTCTTGACTACCTGCCATTCGTTCTTGGTTCGAAGTAATAATTCATCCATCGTATCTTACCAGACCTACTGCCGCCACTCGGCCACTCTCCTGTGCAGTTCTCGTGTTAAGACGTGTGTTTCTCGTCGATCGATCGGGTTTCTATAGCGGAGCCAACGTCGCCTGCTCCTGTTTCTCTGTGTCTTCAGTTCTTGGAGTAGAGGCGGGAACTCGTCGAAAGCTAGTACAGGGTAGACCGTGTGAGTAGTTGCCCTCCGTTTTGCTACCTTTATGTTCTGCGTCAAAGTTTGTACCGCGATGTCGATGGCTTCCGGTGTTGAAACGTCCTCGCTTCAGGCAGATATTGTTGTCAAGATATGTCCGAAATTGACCCCAGTTCAGAGTTTGTGAGGTTGGGGGCGGAAGGTTGGCCGTTGCGTTTCCCACCATGCTGATAACAGGTCGGTGGTCAGACGAAAGATCGTCGACGGTACGGAGCTGGAGGTTCGTCTCAATATTTTTGATGACAGCAATATCTAGGACGTCTGCTTCTTGCCGATCCGTGTGGGCTCTCGTGGGCCATGGACTGTTATGCCCAGTTCTTCTTCCATGGCAATCAAAGTTCGTCCACGAGGGTTCGTACGCCGGGAATTCCACGCGACGTGCTTGCTGTAAGGTCACCTCCTAGGAAGATTTTGTCAAAATTGGTGAAGATACTCCGTAGGTCGTCTGGCACCAGGTTTTTTCCGGGGCTGTTGTACGCCGCAATGAAAGTGATGTTGCCTGCCGCCGATCGAACCGTTACTGCTGTTGCCTCCAGATGTTGGAGGTGTGGTAGTGTTTCATGGTGGTGCCGCAGTTCCCTTTTAAGCAGAACTGCGGTCCCTCCACCTCGTTGGCCTTGTCTGTCCCTTCTATAGACGTACATGTTACGAAATCTGAGCTCAGCTGTTGGACGAAGGTGCGTCTCCAATACAAGTGCGATGTCGATTTTGTGACGTAAAAATTCAATGAATTCTGTTTTCTTGTGTTTCATTCCGTTGGCGTTCCATATACAGTTTGTCAGGTTTCTCGTGGTCCCAGGGCGATCCATCTTAAGGTGTTCCAAAGGCCTTCAATACACTTTCGATTAAAAAAAGTATCCCCACTAGTTGTTGCTGCACGGCGGTGAGAAGTTTCGCGACATCAGAGAGCGCTGGAGCTATGGATTCCATCAAATGAGCTGGTGAGACGTAGGTTTCCGGTTCCGGTCGGCGTGGTGATGCTGCGTGGGCGTATGAATAATGCTGGCGGTGCTGTCGAGGTGGAAGTGCTTCAGGAGGAGGCTGTGTTACTGGCTGCCGTGTCGCCGATGGCTGTTCTTGTGGCGTTTGCTGACGGTGGGGCGGAGGGTGTGGCGTCAGGTTGGAGTTCCGTATTACACGAGTCCTCCGTTGAGAGGGCTGCGGGAAAGACCGTTGTCTGTATTTCCTGAGAAGTTCCTGGTACTTCTGGCAGCCACGCCATGTGGCAGGATGGTCCTTTTCAGACAGTTCACACATTTCGGCGGAGCCCCTCGGGGATGAGTACATGCTGAAGAGCGGTGTTGCCCTCTACATCGAACGCAGCGATCAGGCAAGCTGCAATAATTACCTATATGTTCGAATCGCTGGCAGTGGCGACATTGAACAGGTCCTTCTTGTCTGTTGTAGGTTTCAATAACGACTTTAGTATATAGACGGTATTTGATGTCGTAAATCTTGTAGTTTTCCTTTTGGGCTGGCAACGTGACACAGTAAGCATCTTGAGGTCGTAATTCCTTCGTGTTGTCGTCTCGATTTTTAAACTGGTGGACGTTGATGACAGGGAAACCCTTCTCTATGAGTGCGTCTTTCAGTTCTTCCTCCGTAACTTCGGCAGGTAGACGTTTGACAACCACTTTGAGGTCCTTGTCCTCTGCGGCTGATGTGTAAAAAAGTGGATGTCATTCGACAAAAAGAAATTGATGGCCCGCCGTTGATCTTCATAGGAGTCAAAGTGATATTTGATCCTGTCTCGTTGGTAGATGGGACTGCCGTCAATATTCGCTTTCAGCGCCTTGTTGAGTTCGATGTAGTTCTTGGTATGGTAAATAGTAACAAGCGGGACTTTGCATAGTACGAGGTGCATTCAAGTTCTAAGACCTCCGATTTTTTTTCTGCGGACTGGAAAGAGATAGAAACATGCGCATTGTTTTAAAACGAGGCAGCGTTCATTGTCAATACGTCCCAGAGATGGCAGCACCGTACGGCAGATGGAATTTTACCGCCAGCGGCGAGAATGAGAACTGTTTTAAGTACTTAAAATGGCGACGTTTTCCTTACTTGAACAGCGTGCAATCATTCGTTTTCTGAATTTGCGTGGTGTGAAACCAATTGAAATTCATCGACAGTTGAAGGAGACATGTGGTGATGGAGTTATGGATGTGTCGAAAGTGCGTTCGTGGGTGCGACAGTTTAATAAAGGCAGAACATCGTGTGACAACAAACCGAAACAACCTCGGGCTCGCACAAGCCGGTCTGACGACATGATCGAGAAAGTGGAGAGAATTGTTTTGGGGGATCGCCGAATGACTGTTGAACAGATCGCCTCCAGAGTTGGCATTTCTGTGGGTTCTGTGCACACAATCCTGCATGACGACCTGAAAATGCGAAAAGTGTCATCCAGGTGGGTGCCACGAATGCTGACGGACGACCACATGGCTGCCCGTGTGGCATGTTGCCAAGCAATGTTGACGCGCAACGACAGCATGAATGGAACTTTCTTTTCGTCGGTTGTGACAATGGATGAGACGTGGAAGCCATTTTTCAATCCAGAAACAAAGCGCCAGTCAGCTCAATGGAAGCACACAGATTCACTACAACCAAAAAAAATTTGGGTAATCGCCAGTGCTGAAAAAATGATGGTGTCCATGTTCTGGGACAGCGAGGGCGTAATCCTTACCTATTGCGTTCCAAAGGGCACTACGGTAACAGGTGCATCCTACGAAAATGTTTTGAAGAACAAATTCCTTCCTGCACTGCAACAAAAACGTCCGGGAAGGGCTGCGCGTGTGCTGTTTCACCAAGACAACGCACCAACACATCGAGCTAACGTTACGCAACAGTTTCTTCGTGATAACAACTTTGAAGTGATTCCTCATGCTCCCTACTCACCTGACCTGGCTCCTAGTGACTTTTGGCTTTTTCCAACAATGAAAGGCGCTCTCCGTGGCCGCACATTCACCAGCCGTGCTGCTATTGCCTCAGCGATTTTCAAGTGGTCAAAACAGACTCCTAAAGAAGCCTTCGCCGCTGCCATGGAATCATGGCGTCAGCGTTGTGAAAAATGTGTACGTCTGCAGGGCGATTACGTCGAGAAGTAACGCCAGTTTCATCGATTTCGGGCGAGTAGTTAATTAGAAAAAAAAATCGAAGGCCTTAGAACTTGAATGCACCTCGTAAGTTCCGGCCAGAGCCATCTGTCCCCTCTTTATCTGCTTCGTCTGGTCCATACGTTCTGGAGCATCCGTAGTATCTTCCGTCGCAATAGCCGCATAACGGTTGGAAGTTTTCAGTTCTTCTGGACGTTGTCGCTTCCGAGAGTTGTTCTGCTTAGGAGAAGCGTTGAGTCGTTTTCTTTGGCGAACTAGTGTAAAATCGCCCTCTCCGTCGGTGGTCTGCATTGTCCAAACTTCTTCAGAGGAGACTCCCTCCATTTCGTCGTCGTCTTCTGGTGGAGAAAATTGTTCCACGTCGTCTGCTTGTTCTTCAGGCTGTGAAGTAGGAACTTTACTAGTGCGGTTGTCGTATACTTCCTGACTTTGCAGAATCATGTGTTGTATTTCACGTCTTAGTTCCCGTTGCTGCCGATCGTTGTGTGTTATCTGATGCCTCTCGTCATAGGGGTTGGACGTACGTTGTCCTCCGCTCTGCATTCGCGTATCGCTCGTCGTGGTCCTGTCCTCATTATGTTGCCTTTCAGAATCCGTTGTCGTTGCAGGGGTCGTCGCCGTGGTATCCGTCCTGTGGGGACGGCCGGCGGGGCAGGCCCCACCGACCGGCCAGCGGCCGGCCCCGGCGCGACCCAGCCGGCTGGCTGGGACGCGCGCGTTCCGTTGTCCGCACTCATCGGCATCGCGCGCTCAACTGACTGTCCCTTAAACGCACGTGAACAGACAACTTCTCCCCTTTCCCACCAGAGGGAGACACCAAAGCTGCGATTGCCACAGAGGCGCCACCGCCAGAAACGGAGGGCGACTGCTTTACACCACGCGCTGCGGCGCCCTCTTCAAAACAGCAAACTTTACCACCGCTCACTCCTTTTAGACTTATGCACTTCTCCCAACGCTGTTCTAATTTGTTGATAACAGGTATTGTCCAAGTCTGCAAAATAACTATTAATTGCTGAAATCACCTCCTCGTTTGAATAAATTCTTTGTCCCGCCAGCCATTTCTTCAAAGTGGGGAACAAACAGTAGTCCGAGGGGACCAAATCAGGAGAATAGGGGGAATTTGAAACGAGTTGGAATCCTATTTCCATTAATTTTGCGACCACAACTGCTGAGGTGTGTGCTGGTGCATTGTCGTGATGGAAAAGGACTTTTTTGCGGTCCAATCTCCGGCGTTTTCCTTGCAGCTCGGTTTTCAAACGGTCCAATAAATGGTTCAAATGGCTCTGAGCACTATGGGACTCAACTGCTGAGGTCATTAGTCCCCTAGAACTTAGAACTAGTTAAACCTAACTAACCTAAGGACATCACAAACATCCATGCCCGAGGCAGGATTCGAACCTGCGACCGTAGCGGTCTTGCGGTTCCAGACTGCAGCGCCTTTAACCGCACGGCCACTTCGGCCGGCCAAACGGTCCAATAACGATGAATAATATCCAGCTGTAATATTTTTACCCTTTTCCAGACAGTCGATGAGGATTATCCCTCGCGAATCCCAAAAGACAGTCGCCATAACCTTTCCGGCCGAAGGACTGGTCTTCGCCTTTTTTGGTGCAGATTCTCCCTTGGTAACCAATTTTTTAGATTGTTCTTTGGTCGCAGGAGTAGAGTAATGTATCCATCTACAGTAACGAAACGGCGCTTAAAGTCCTGTGGGTTCTTCCTGAACAGCTGCAAAACATCATTGCAATACTTCACACGATTCCGTTTTTGGTCAAGCGTGAGCAATCGCGGACTCATCTTGAGTATAGGTTTCTCATGTCCAAATGTTTATGAAAAATATTATGCGCCCGTTCATGCGAGATGCCCACAGCACTAGTCATCTCACGCACCTTAACTCTTCTGTCATCCATCACCGTATCATGGATTTTATCAATCATTTCAGGAGTCGTAACCTCCACAGGGTGTCCAGAACGTTCAGCACCACTTGTGCCCATATGGCCACTCCGAAAATTTTGAAACCAGTTATAAACTGTTCTAATCGAAGGTGCAGAGTCACCGTAATGTTTCTCAAGCTTCTCTTTAGTCTCCCGAGGCGTATCGTCTTTCATAAAGTAATGTTTAATCCTTCCTTCCTTCCTTCACGCGATCGGGCCCAGAGGACCGCGCGCCACCACAGTTAGACCTCTCCATCCGTCTCTGTCTTCTGCTATCTGTCTCCAGTTTTCCGTGACTCCCAGTTGCAACAGGTCTTCTCTCACTCCATCGATCCACCTCTTTCTAGGTCTTCCCACTGGTCTGCTGCCTGGCGGGATCCAGTCCATTGTGATTTTGGGCCATCTTGTTGCCTCCATTCTAACAACATGTCCAGCCCATTGCAGTCTTTTGCTTCTCATCACTCCCACGATGTCAGGCTCCTTGTACAGCTCTTCTAATTCAGTGCTATGGCGTCTTCTCCATTCTCCAGCAGTCTGATATCTGACTGGTCCAAATATTTTCCTGAGGACTTTCCTTTCAAATGTTAGCAGTCGCTTAAGGTCTTGTTTTCGAGTGCTCCAGGTTTGAGAACCATAAAGTACTACTGGCATTATTAATGTCTTCTACAACCGTAGCTTTAGTTGTTGCGAGACACTTCTACATTTTAATATAGGGTCTAGAGAGTGATAGTATCTGTTTCCCGCCTGTAGTCGTGCTTTTATCTCTGCTTCAGTTGATGTTACTTCTGTAAAAAATGATCCAAGGTATTTGAACTCTTTCACATGTTTATACCTGGTGTTGTTCACAATTAAGTCTTGAGAGTTCTGGATCTTTCTTCCTATGGTCATATACTCTGTCTTTTCAGAGCTAATTTGTAGACCGATCCTAGCTGCCAATAACTCCAAGGTCTGGATACTTCTCTTCAGATCTTCTTGTGTGCATGCTAAGAGTGCAATGTCGTCTGCATAGGCCAATAGGCCAGATATGTAATGTGTTCATTACCAATTTGAATGCCCTTGATGTTTTCTTTGTTGAAATCCCGCATTACCTTCTCAAGTGCCAGGTTGAAGAGGATGTTTAATCATCACACGAAATTCCTTCTCGTCCGTTTTTTGACAATCACTCGAGTTCCTTGATTCACTGGAATGCCAAACACAAAGAAATAGACAAATATGGCTGAAACTTGGTGTGCGTTCTTTCCAAAGATGCTACTAACTAAACATGACCTCGATACGCGCCGGTGGTGCCAAACGCCCCTCATAATATCCTCTGCAATTGTTACTCGCAGGCATTTCTACGAAATGACTGATTCCAACTGCGGCTCATAAACATTCAACATTTGCGTTTTATGAAGTCCTCTAGTTTAGAGGTTTGATGAATCTTCTTCGCAGACTGTATGATGCGACAAATTTCGTGTTCCTCTCAGAGAAAGCACTTTGGTAAGTGATCAGCTTACAGCTCGCGAATGAGTGAAGTACTTCCTTGTGGTAACTCTTAGGGTGTACCTAGGCCATCACCCACCATGTACACCCATGAAGAGATAGCAGTGTGGAAGAATAAAAAAAATCTGGGTAAGCTTAGTTATCATTCTTCTACCAACGTAGAACACTGCACGCTGATGGAACATATTAGAATATATTTTGTTGATTACTGTGTACAAGGCCTTTAAATGCAATGTGCATTTAGCCACAGTTTATTGAAGTGAGGCTAAGCGCGTGTGTTAGGGCATGCTGGCTGAGACCTCTCACACGTCACCTTCCCTAAGATGTATCTCGCGGGCGGACAAGGAGACTTCTGCTAATCCTTGTCAGCCCAGGTGTAGTGAAGCGAGGCGTACCCAGCAAGCTGATGATTACTTTGCGATTCCACACTGTTTGCCCGTTCGATAACACCCCTAATATATACATTACTGTGGGCATAACACACCAATTTGTGACTGGAATAACTCGTGACTAATATTTTCTGGAGTAAAACTCGAAATTATTACATGATATAGGTTGATCTGGTAAAAACGTAATTAACGCTAGTCGAAGAAAAATGATCACTGAAGACAGCACTGACACTGAGCTGACTGTAAAATTTAATAACAAAAAGAATAAAGAGCAAAAAGGATGAAAAGAATAATATTCGGGTCGCAACCAGCGTCTTATCGCTGCAAAATTCCGTCATGTCACTGAAGGAGATCGTCGTAACATAAAATTCCACTTGAATTTTCAAAAGTTGACAAGCAAAATTGTATAAAACAAACTAAACACCAGAATAAAATCGAAAAGAAAACATCGATAAAATCAGAGATAAACGGAAGAACATGTTCAACAAGACCTTCAGTTAATTATCATTTATTCTAGAGATGCTGCACGGTCATCAATGGTATCTGTTCTTTCGAGAGCATTACTATCTTCATAAACGGAAGTGAGTTGGATTCGGAAGACCTAAAGCTTGTTACGAAATATGATTAAAAGGTAGCGAATTGTATTTAGATTTCTCGACAGCGTGGATGACCACCAGAATAGCTGTTTAGTGAAAGAAGAATGTGGGAGATTGTGTGACAGACCCCCCTGCCTCCCGTACAACTCAGATGATCCGACAAAGTGAAATTTGTCTGCTTGTCCTAAGCAAGCTATCCAAGTTCCCCGGTATCGCTACCTTCGCACTGTAGCCTTACCAGACATTCGCGTCATGCTCGGGTTAGGTCAAATTCCAGTAAATACCTCCACGACTCGTCAGCGAAATTCTTTCAAGTCGCAGAACTCCGAACCCAACGCAGATGCGGCGCCGCCTCCACACAAAGTATAGAATACCAGGGTGTTAACTGAATGAAGTCTGAACCAAGAGTGTTCTCCCAAGTTTTCCTTAACTTCCTTCCTAATCTTTGTCGAGGCGCTTTCCCCCTGGCCCTAAGGCCAGTCGGGCATGTCGTGAACACCCTTCCAATGACAGCATTATAATACTAACTTTATGTAATTTCTAGCTTTCTTGATAGCAGTATTGTATACTGTAAGACTATATACGTCAGTTTCCTTTTGTAATAAATGGCTTTGGCTGCTATGTGTCGGCAGTGCCTTACAGCTTCCACGTGAAATTCCAGTAAACGACATTCTCCTGCTTGGGCCCGCTCCTTCATTTAACTCTTTTGTTTTCTAGCTGCCTCTTTTCTGTTTAGGTGTTTTGTGTTCTGGTCTTTCTCTGCGTCTTGAATTTCTCCAGAGAGATTTTGAAAGTGATAGCAGTGGTCGCATGCATCTCTTCTTGATACATGAAAGCTTATGTTAAACTCTGTATTGAATATTTCTCTGCAGAGCCAATATTTTTCAGCAGTAACTGTTCCTCTTCGCAACGTTTCTTACATAGTTCGTGCGTTATTTGTACATTCGGACCTCATGGTAAGAACTATCGCAAAGTGCTCCGTAGGCAGTAATGTGCTGTAACAGTAGGAAACTATTTTATATGGTTATTTTTTCTCTCTCTTGCCTCGGCGGATCTCCTTATACGTGGACAATGACGACAACCTCTTCTCAGCAGTCATGTTAGAATCATGATAGTGCTGCCTGTTTTCTTCTGTATGGATCGCACAAATGTTTCTGATACACCACTGGCCATTAAAATTGCTACACCAAGAGGAAATGCAGATGATAAGCGGGTATTCATTGAACATATATTATACTAGAACTGACATGTGATTACATTTTCACACAATTTGGGTACATAGATCCTGAGAAACTAGTACCCAGAAAAACCACCTCTGGCCGTAATAACGGCCTTGATACGCCTGGCCATTGAGTCAAACAGAGCTTGGATGGCGTGTACAGGTACAGCTGCCCATGCAGCTTCAACACGATACCACAGTTCATCAAGAGTAGTGACTGGCGTATTGTGACGAGCCAGTTGCTCGGCCACCATTGAGCAGGCGTTTTCAATTGCTGAGAGATCTGGAGAATGTGCTGGCCACGGCAGCAGTCGAACATTTTCTGTATCCAGAAAGGTCCGTACAGGACCTGCAATATGCGGTCGAGCATTATCCTGCTGAAATATGTGCTTTGGCAAGGATCGAATGAGTTCTAGGCGCTGCAGTCCGGAACCACGGGACTGCTACGGTCGCAGGTTCGAATCCTGCCTCGGGCATGGATGTATGTGATGTCCTTAGGTTAGTTTAAGTAGTTCTAAGTTCTAGGGGACTGGTGACCTAAGATGTTAAGTCCCATAGTGCTCAGAGCCATTTTTTAGGGATCGAATGAAGGGTAGAGCCACTGGTCGTAACACATCTGAAATGTAACGTCCGCTGTTCAAAGTACCGTCAATGCGAACAAGAGGTGACCGAGACGTGTAACCAATGGCAGCCCATACCATCGCGCCCGGTGATACGCCACTATGGCGATGACGAATATGCACTTCCATTGTGCGTTCACCGCGATGTCGCCAAACACGGTTGCGACCATCATGATGCTGTAAACAGAACCTGGATTCATCCGAAAAAATGATGTTTTGCCATTCGTGCACCCAGGTTCGTCGTTGAGTACACCATCGCAGGCGCTCCTGTCTGTGATTCCGCGTCAAGGGTAACCGCAGCCATGGTCTCCGAGCTGACCGTCAAGGCTGCTGCAAACGTCGTCGAAATGTTCGTGCAGAAGGTTGTTGTCTTGCAGACGTCCCCATCTGTTGACTCAGGGATCGAGACGTGGCTGCACGATCCGTTACAGCCAAGCGGATAAGATGCCTGTCATCTCGACTGCTAGTGCTACGAGGATGTTGGGATACAGCACGGCGTTCCGTGTTACCCTCCTGAAGCCACCGATTCCATATTCTGCTAAGTCATTGGATCTCGACCAACCCGAGCAGCAATGTCGCGATACGATAAACCACAATCGCGATAGGCTACAATCCGACCTTTATCAAAATCGGAAACCTCATGGTACGCATTTGTCCTCCTTACACGAGGCATCACAACAACGTTTCATCATGCAACGCCGGTGAACTGCCGTTTGTGTATGAGAAATCGGTAGGAAACTTTCCTCATGTCAGCACGTTGTAGGTGTCGCCACCGGCGCCAACCTTGTGTGAATGCTCTGAAAAGCTAATCATTTGCATATCACAGCTTCTTCTACCTGTCTGTGAAATTTCGCGTCTGTAGCACGTCATCTTCGTGGTTTAGTAATTTTAATGGCCAGTAGTGTACATTAAAAGTGCTAACCCTAGAACACTTGAACTTCACAGTCGTATTTCAGTAGCAAGTAGTTCTTTGTCAAATTTCTTAGAGACTGCGCACCTGCAGAAAGTGATCTTGCTTTAGGTACCTCCTTAATAAGTGGAGCTCAATACTGTCGCTACTGTTATATATCTTTCATCATCCAGAATCCTTGGAACAGTCCTCTCGCTTCAGTCTCGCTCATGTTCTCCATACACTTTCTCGGGCATTTGGAACGATTCTTGCACTTACATGTTCTGGCTAGCATTCTTCACTAGCAATTTTGTATGTCTTTCCTGACTGCCTATTTATTTTTCTTATGTTCCTTCTCCACTTCTCTGTGTTCTTACTTCTTTCTCTCGTTTTATTTTCCTTTCCAACTTCATTTCCTCAGTCTGCAAGGTTCTTTATCCTTAGAATCAACAGTAACTGGATTTATTTTTTCCTCTTGCATGTTCATAAATATCACAAAACCTTTGCCCACACAAATTGAAGAATCGGGACTGAATGGCTAGTTTGTCGGTGCATGGGGAGTTATGGGGAGTCAGGTCTGGTGAAATGCACTTGTGTAATTATTTTAGTAACATCCCAATTAGGAGAAGAAATAAATTAGAATCTAATCTAGAACCTCTAAGGAAAGGTGTGTACGCAACCGTGTTTTGTTTGTTTTTGTTACATTCCTTTAACTACACATTCAGCGTTAAACAAGACCCGCAGTGGAAAGGAGTTGTCATTTACTTAGTTTTGTAAAGATTGTTACACTTTCAGTTGAACTGCGGCCTCTGAAATGGTAATGCTGATGATGATGAAGATTCCGTGTTGCTGTAGGGTATGTAATTATCTGATAAACCTGAACTAAGCACTTTGAATTCATTACATTCTTCTTCACTTAGCTCTGGCAGTCGTTCCATATCGAAATAGTTTTATGGTACAGACGTGTCACCATTCTTTTCTTCTGCTTGTGTAATTTCTAAAATATATAAGCAATGAATAGGAACCAAGTAAATCAAACTAAAGATCTATATCTTCGTGGATGACTATCTCGTCGATAAAATCAGTAGCAATCCGTCTTATCTTCATCGGGTGTTGAATTCCTTTTATTATGGTAATTTTGCATCACCAGCTCAACCACTCTCCTTCCTCATGAAGTCATTTTTTACCTAACAGAGAGCGCACACTAACAGCAACCTCTTCACAGTGAATACTTCACGAAACTAAACAAAATGTGGCTTGACAATGAAAGCAATATGACTGCGTTGTCAGTGCTTACAAGGGGAACTCATAGTTTAGTCTACCGTTTCTCCACTTACTGATTCTTGCTAGGGAAATGCAACAGCCTGAGGCGAGGTACATAAAGTGTTTCGAGAACTGATGGGCCGACGAACGATTCAGCAATGAGACATGATGCGACGTTTTCAATTGGCGTCGCGAAGTTTTTTATTAGCTACTAGACAACATATATTTCTCTTTGACCACACAGGAAAATAGCGCAAAAATCCCGCAAAATTATATTATTGAGAGCAAGCGGATAATGGTCCTTGTTAAGTAATGGGACATTGTATGTCCTATGCCGCCAATGTTAAATTATCGAATTTTGTGATTCATTATCTTGGGAACTTTTTATGACACCATCTTACAATTTTCCGTAATTATTGAATGCACCTTTCTAGATTCACTGAACTAGAATTATTACTAAAATTGTATTGTGGGCCAATTAATCTTTTTTTTTTAAAACACTCAATTTTTTAACAGAATTTTGTAAATAAATGAACATAAATACAAAACAACTCAACGTGCAATCCAGAATGAGATTTTCACTCTGCAGCGGAGTGTGCGCTGATTTAAAACTTCCTGGCAGATTAAAACTATGTGCCCGATCGAGACTCGAGCTCGGGACCTTTGCCTTTCGCGGGTAAGTGCTCTACCATGAGAGCTACCGAAGCACGACTCACGGCCGGTACTCACAGCTTTACTTCTGCCAGTATCTCGTCTCCTACCTTCCAAACTTTACAGAAGCTCTCCTGCGAACCTTGCAGAACTAGCACTCCTGAAAGAAAGGATATTGCGGAGACATGGCTTAGCCACAGCCTGGGGGATGTTTCCAGAATGAGATTTTCACTCTGCAGCGGAGTGTGCGCTGATACTGGCAGAAGTAAAGCTGTGAGTACTGGCCGTGAGTCGTGCTTCGGTAGCTCAGATGGTAGAGCACTTACCCGCGAAAGGCAAAGGTCCCGAGTTCGAGTCTCGGTCGGGCACACAGTTTTAATCTGCCAGGAAGTTTCATGTCAGCGCACACTCCGCTGCAGAGTGAAAATCTCATTCTGGAAACATCCCCCAGGCTGTGGCTAAGCCATGTCTCCGTAATATCCTTTCTTTCAGGAGTGCTACTTCTGCAAGGTTCGCAGGAGAGCTTCTGTAAAGTTTGGCAGGTAGGAGACGAGATACTGGCAGAAGTAAAGCTTTGAGTACCGAACGTGAGTCGTGCTTCGGTAGCTCAGATGGTAGAGCACTTGCCCGCGAACGGCAAAGGTCCCAAGTTCGAGTCTCGGTCGGGCACACAGTTTTAATCTGCCAGGAAGTTTCTTCACGTGCAATGTCTCCTTAACATATTTCCAGACTCACTTCATGAAGTAAGCAGTCAGAAGAACGTAAACGCCCATACATTTTGCCTATCCGAAAATTCAGATGCACTTACTCTAGACAGAAGAACGTTGAGTCCCAAAACGATAATATGTCTCTAAAAATAGGCTCGGAACTTAGAGATATGCAGCATCTTTATCTCGCATGGAGAAGAGATAGAAACACGCCATTTAGACACAATAAGGAGCTGATTAACGTGAGAACATACCTTAAAAAAACCGACAATCGCCTTTTTGGGAATACGTTCCTCTGACCCTCACACGACGTTTTTCTCCCATCAAGTTCGTGAAGTCTGGGCTGGCCAAGCCAAATGTTAGCCCAAGTGCGAAGAGTCCTCAGACTTTATCACGCGCTACCGAATGTCCAGAGCGCGCCAAGACAAACGGATAAGAGGCAGATGAAAAATTTGTGCTGTAGTTTCCAAGAAATTTTCAAAGATGTTATCGCATGAAAAAGAGTTCCTGCCTAACGGAACATCAGACCGTAGAGCTGTGTTACTCACAGACAGTACCGTCCCCAGGTGGCCTCCAAGCCACCTGAGCGTTGTAAGACGATTAGCGTTGACGGCCACAAAGGATAGCCTCCATCGTCGGTATAGCAATGGGCACTCAAGGACTTCCCAGTACGCTTGCAAGCAGAACTCCATTGTGTATTTATAACCCAAAGCAGAGTTAAGATGTAAATGATGTAAGGCGTATGTTGTTGTTGTGGTCTTCAGTCCTGAGATTGGTTTGATGCAGCTCTCCATGCTACTCCATCCTGTGCAAGCTTCTTCATCTCCCAGTACCTACTGCAACCTACATCCTTCTGAATCTGCTTAGTGTATTCATCTCTTGGTCTCCCTCTATGATTTTTACCCTCCACGCTGCCCTCCAGTACTAAATTGGTGATCCCTTGATGCCTCAGAATATGTGCTACCAACCGATCCCTTCTCCTAGTCAAGTTGTGCCACAAATTCCTCTTCTCCCCAATTCTATTCAGTACCTCCTCATTAGTTATGTGATCTACCCATCTAACCTTCAGCATTCTTCTGTAGCACAACAATTTCGAAAGCATCTATAATCTTCTTGTCTAAACTATTTATCGTCCACGTTTCACTTCCAAACATGGCTACACTCCATACACTCCATACACGTACCTCTGTACAGAGGATGTTAGGCTGCTGTCCTGGCCAGCACGTTCTCCGTATATCTCACCCACTGAAGCCATCTGATCATGTGTCTCCAGCAGACTGGCACTCCAGTACTCGCCAGTCACTACAGTTGAACTCTCAAACAGACCTGTAGCAGCATGCAGTGACGCACCCGCAACTGTAATCTAAGAACAAAGATAACCCAAAAATTAGCAAATACGTCTTGGAAGCTCATGTCAGCGCCTTGAGAATCAGTAGCTCTCTTTGGTTTGCTCACTGCTGAGTAATGTTGCCCCTGTTTGGATCAACAGCCACCACAATAATCTTGTTGACGTCCAGCTCAACCGAGCAACGAGATTATAATAGTTACGAGAACGATCAGGACTACTCCCACTCGGTGGCTGCCCATTCTGAGCAACCCGCTCCAGAACAGACGTCTTGCTGCTTTAAACTCTCAGCTTCAGAAGTTCTAAAAACCAGCATTACATATTCTGTCTAAATTACCTACGAAACTATGGAATTAAGACTGCAAACAAGAAATCGACCAGTGAGAACAGCAACACAACTTCAGAACTTTTCTACAGACGAACACTGGCGGTCACAGTGGAGACATGAAGTCAGAAACTGCAGTCTCGTGAAAGAGCAGACAGTCAAAGTCCCCGGTCTCGAGCAGAGTGGGTGCAACCTCAGCAGAATCTGCACTGGACAGGGAAGACGCTGTAAATCACTGTTCCACTGGAGAATTGCCGGAAACTGTACAGGTGGAAAGTGTGAAGCCAAAGAACAATCAATCTTCCACATAACCTACGAATGCCCAAACACCCACAGCCAAGGAACGCTGCAAGAAATCCACGACCTTACGCCTGCAGAACTCGATTGGCTGAATAACTGTAACCTGCGTTTGTGATATATTTCTATCCTTTTTTTAAATTTTAAATTTCTCTTTTTATCCACATTTTACCATGTTTGTACAACTCCTGGTTGTCAATATATTACGTCCCTGTTATTCATGAAGCAATATGTAACGTTCACACGAAAATTATATAATAATCTAAGCTCAGTTCGACTGCATGCCGAGACGGTTTAGGCCACAGTTTATGCCAGGAGTGGCAGCTGTGTGTGCTAAATTGCATGGTATATGTGGATACTGTCTGCAAAATGTGTTGCGAATAGAGCTACTACTAAACAAGCTGAACTTTTACTGCATGGACATCGAACATGCAGTAAGTGATAAAATTTTTTTTTCTTTCACTGTTTTCTGGAGTGGTGTCAGCGAGAAAAAGTTGTGTAAATGTTTGAATTTGTGTGTGAAGGTTTTCGTAAGTTGGCAAGTGCTGTCATTCTCAAACACTAGATGAATGTAGTTTGGATAATTTGCGCGCCGAGAGTGAGCTGCACTTATCCAGATTTTTCCCAATAAAAGGAAGTCCATCGTTCGCTTTCCCTGCTACCTCCTTACGTGTTCGTCTATGTTTCATATCGTTTTTTAACGTTACTGCTACATATTTAATCAACTTGGCTGTCATGTAGCACCCAACTAATACTGTATTTGAACAATAGAAGATGGCTTTACCCATTCAGCTGCGTTAGTTTTTTTTTTTTTTTTTTTTTTTTTTTTTTTGTCATATTGTGTCCTCCTACAGCCACTCAATGACGACACTTTCCTGTATACTATTCTCATGTACACAGACAACAAGAATGGTTCTGTCACACTTCCGTGACTTCCGTGGGGCATTCCTGACAATACCCTTGTTTCTGATGAAAAGTCGCCGTCAAGGACGGCGTATTTACCTAAGAATCCTACGAGCAACTATGAAAACCTTTTTCGCCAGCTTGGATCTGCGTTAACCGTCTACAACGGGGCACCGTGTCAGACCGTTTCGGGAAACCTAGCAGAGGGGAATCCGCGTCTTTTTTATATTAAAAACCTAGAAACCCGCCTCGATTGCGTAAAAAGCACCTAGTGTTAACCTAGGTTTCGGCGTAGATAACTACACCTTCTTCAGGACAATAAAACCCACAAGTGAGGCGGGTTTCTAGTTTTTTAATATATTAACTAACGATTGCTGACGCGATGCGATGTTGAAGGTTCTTAAATACGTGTCTTTCCCTTCATGTGTGGCTCGTAGGATATCGTGCGACAAAAGGGCGAGCAGAATTTCGCACGGGCGAAGTTTTTTAAGTCCTTGCTGATTTGGGGACTGAAAATTTTCGTTTCAACGAAATTTTAGTGCATTCGAATTGAGAATATGTTCAAGGACTCCGCAGCAAACCAATGTTATGGATGTTGGTCTGTAATTTTGAGGGTCCGTTCTTTTACCCTTTGTTACATGGTCGTCATTGAGTTTGCTCTGGTGTGGCCCATTATTTGTATGCATGTGTGGGACCAGTGGTAACTGATTTACGTTTCATGTCTTACCACACCAGTTTAATGATGTAATGTATTACCAGGAAGTGTGCGCAAGACTGACGTGTGAAATAAAATAAGGTGGCAAGATTACCGCTGTGTAAAACCACTGAGGTATCAGCGGATGAATTCTAACACTGCAGATTTGTTCTTGAGTCAAGCAGTTACCTTTCGTAAATAAACTATTGACGCCCCTTAATTTGGCGTTCATCTCAAGGAGTTTTGCACCTAAACTTGTTCTGAAATTGTTTGGTACTACTGTACAGTAAACGAGCAAATTTTAAACGGTGACACGAGCAAAACTGGCGGGTACAAGACTTGTGATAAGGGGGGGCCCGCTGTAATTTGTTGTGTATTTCAAGCGCTCTGTTAAATTGTATTTATCTGAATACTGATTTTAGGTCTGAATTGCTCTCAGTTTGTCATTATAAATTTGTTTAAAGGTTACCACATGCTTTTTCCATGTAGCCCTGGGGCAGTTTAAACTTTTCATCACAAACAGTTATCGAGCTTGATTTGAAACTTTTAATTACTGTTATAATTTGCTTTGGACCCAAATTTGGCACTACTGTATCAGCGGTATTTTGTCCTTAATGTTGGATTAGTGTAAATATTAATTAAGACAAAGCCTTGTAATGGGCACCCTTCGACAAAAGAAAAAATAATAATTATAAAGGGATCGGACAATGTTTTCTAATAATTATTGAGTAAGAATTGCTTGTTACTAAATTTGTTTCAAAGGATGTCTGAATTCACTTTTGCCCGGCACCTTACCCACTCCTTAATAGCTGCTACCATACCACCCTTCTTATATACAGGAGCCAACTGCGATTTTTCCATTGGCTTCTGACTTTGCGCTGGGCGAAAGATTCACGGTCAACACAAGCTTAATAGGGGTCAGAGCTTTAGAGTACTTTCTGTAAAAATGAAATAGGATTCCATCCGGACCTAGCGATTTGTTTTCACCTCTTTCAATTACTTCTCATCGCGAGGGATGCCCACACCTGCCCTCCTTACGGGGCCTGTAAGGCGGTCAAACGATGGTATGTCCGTGCGGTTCTACTGAGTGAATGATATCCTAAACACAAAATTTAAAATTCTAGCTTTCCTTTTACTGTGCTCTATTGCCACACGACACTGGTCGATGAGTGACTGAATAGTGCTTTACCGTAGAACTGAAATCTGTGGCAAATGTAATACGATGGAAGTGCATCGATCTTTTTACAGACGCACCTATTTCTACTAACCTTTGCCTCTCTAAATTTCTATGTTATTTTTGAACCGAGAGAGCAACATCTTTGTTTTGTGAGAATTTTACGAATTTCTTTACTAAACCGCGGTGCGTTTTTTCTGTCCTTAATCCACTTACTCGGCACTTCTCTAGAGCACGATTTACATTCAGTTTAACCTTCGTACATAATTCCTCCGTCCATCATATCAGAAGTTAATGATGCCCAGTAATTGTCTAAGTGGTATGCTAACAACTGCTTATCTGCTCTTTCCAACATTCAGGGCAACAATTATTGAACCTGTGGTGTCACCGCCAGACACCACACTTGCTAGGTGGTAGCCTTTAAATCGGCCGCGGTCCATTAGTATACGTCGGACCCGCGTGTCGCCACTGTCAGTGATTGCAGACCGAGCGCCGCCACACGGCAGGTCTAGAGAGACGTCTTAGCACTCGCCGCAGTTGTACAGCCGACTTTGCTAGCGATGCTACACTGACAAATACGCTCTCATTTGCCGAGACGATAGTTAGAATTGCCTTCAGCTACGTCATTTGCTACGACCTAGCAAGGCGCCATTACCAGTTTATATTGAGATTGTAATTATGTATCAACAAGAGCGATGTTCTCCAATTATGGATTAAAGAGCAACTCCGTACTTTATTTAGTAGACGCAACTCCTTTAACTGTTCCAGACCTCACGCCAGTCTGCGTGAGCTTAAACGCGTGCCTTTCGGCTTCCTCCAAACTCCGTGAATTGGCTCCTGCCAATTCACAACAGAACCACATGAACTTCTGAACGATTTGCGTTAGAAGATTCAAACTCCACGGTTAGCCGCGGGGCGTGATGGGAATTAGTATGCGCTGTATGGTTTAGCGACAAGGACCACTTTCATTTACGTGGGTTCGACGATTAGCAAAATTTGCGGATTTGGGGGGCTGAGAATCCTCATTTCGTTATCGAGAAGTCTCTTCGCTGTCAACGGGTAACACTGTGGTATGCAATGTCCAGTCACGGATTAATCGGTGAGACAGCAAACGGCACGTGAAGGTTTTGGAAGGTGATTTCATACCCATTACCCAAAGTGACCCCGATTTCGACAAGATGTGGTTCATGCAAGACGGAGCTCGACGACATCGAAGCAGGAGTGTGTTTTATGTCCTGGAGGAGCACTTCGCATTCTGGATCTGGGGTACTCAGAGGCCAGTGGCATGGGCCTCGATTGGCGGCCATATTCTCCGGGCCTGAACACACGCGACTCCTTTTTGTGAGGCTATATTGAAAACAAGATGTACAGCAACAACCCCAAAACCATTGCTGAGCTGAAAGCAGCCACTCAGGGGTCATCGACAGCATCGATGTTCCGACACTTCAGCGGGTGATGCAGAATTTCGCTGTTGGTCTGTGCACATCATCGCCAATGATGGCAGGCGTATCGAACATGTCCTAACCTAAATACGAATATGTGTAGTGACGTTTAGATGTTGAATAAAGCGTCTGCACGCCGTATTTTGTAACTAATTTACATTTTTTTCACGTAGTTCAATAATTGTGACCCTGTAAAAGCTCTCCTAGCTTCCTTGATGGATTTGTTAACACTAGAAGTAGGACGTGGGTCATTTTTGACCCACGAGGGATTTTCGAGGGCCCTACTCCCCTCCATAATCATCGCAGGACCAAACGCTCCAGTGACTTTTCATCATATATGGGGTTGTACAACTCACCAAATTTTCATCCCCCCTAGCCCATCTACAAGTATGAAAAATTTACCTGTCAACCATGTGGATCATTTTTGACCCATAAGCATTTGAATGCAATTTCATGTCAGTAACACCAGTTTTCAGACACCAAATAGTTTCTGGACGTACCTCGACGTTATTCGCAAGATGTTGGAGTCCATTACGACACTCTGGGCCAAAAAGAACGTGAAACACGAGGAGTTCGGAGGTCGGGCGACACTTTATGCCAGCGCAACTTTCCGTATTCTATAGACTGGCGACATGCAGACCTATGGAGTGACACTGGGAAGCTACAGAGTAGCATATTGGACAATGGTGAAGCCCTCCCCCCTCTTCGCTCCCTCCTACACAGCTCTCCGGGGCACTGCCAATACTTCTCTTACACAACAGCAGATGTCAGGCGCGTCGCCTTTACGGAACGTCACGGCTGACTAATTCTTCATCTCTGTGAAACTGGCCGATTAGCTGAAATAAAAAGAAACAAGTTTAGTTGGAACCCTTCGGAGACCACTCAAAGAGGTCCGTCCTGCAGTGCGATGTGGGGACGACGCATTGTATGCAACACACTTAAAAGCCCGACAATCTTCTCACAGAGTACTAAGGGAAAAAGAAAAAAAATCGTTAGTAAAATGCATGCTGGACGTCAGGTGAATGAGAATACTGAGAAGAAACCTCCAGAAAATGTGAAGTTTTATAATGAAACTAAGGGTGGTTCAAAAATGGTTCAAATGGCTCTGAGCACTATGGGACTCAACATCTGAGGTCATCAGTCCCCCAGAACTCAGAACTAGTTAAACCTACTAACCTAAGGACATCACACACATCCATGCCCGAGGCAGGATTCGAACCTGCGACCGTAGCAAACTAAGGGTGGAGTTGATATAGTTTACCAAACGACTAGACACTACAGTGTCCGAGTTGGCATCCATCGACGGCCTGCGCACGTCCTTTACAATATTCTTGACCTTTCCGTTATCAACGCTCACACAGTTTTCAAGTTACTTACATCTAAGAGGATTTCACGTTGAGACTTTATCTTCAGAGTAGCAGATGAACTCGCTGCTCCGTACAAACTGCAGAGAGGAACCAGTCCCCTCCCTGCTGGCACTCAGTACTGGCGCTGGCCAATATGGAAAAAGGTGTTGTCAAATTCAGGTTTCCTGCAGACAACAAAACAATAAAGGGAAATAAAACGTCAAACGTATGCTTTAAGTGCAACAAGTATATGTGTAAAAGCTGCCGAGCAAAAACTGTTGTCGAATGTTTGAACTGTGAACAATTCTGTAAAGTCTTTGTTCTTCAGTATTTCCAAATATTTATAATTATAGACTGAAAATATTTGTTCTTATTTTTAATTTCCTTGATTGCAATAAGAAAGGAAATACGCGGAGCATTTTAGTCGGCTACTGCTTTTTAGAATCTTTCACAAATATTTGGTATTTCCCTTATTTGTCAATGAAAGTGAAAATACTATTAGTGCTCATATAAACAATATGTTTTGATTCTGTTTGAATCTTTTATAAAGAAAAACATAGTATCATTGTTTTACTTACTTGTTTTAACAATGATTGTGGAATTTATTCTGTAAAATTGAAAATAAAAAGAAGTTGAAAATTAGTGTTTGGCAGTGTACTAGTCTTTTTACAGACCAAATTATCCTTTGGTTACACTTTGGAGTCTCCTTGAACTTAATGTCGCAATGGCGACACTCAAAACACCACCCAAGTACAAATAAAACGGTGGTTTCCTACTGTGGATCAAAAATGACCCACATCGTGATACGTCCCCTTAGAAAAAATTGTGAATGACTGTGCTGATAAACCTCTTACATTATTTGCTTTTCAAACAGCTTAGCAAAACTGAACGTACTCAGACATTACTCTCTCTACTTATTCTGATCAACACTAAACTGACAAACAATATTTTTAGCGCAACGCAATCCCTACAAAAGAATGGCCCTGACTAACAGTAATCTATACCTTTCATCAATCAATTACTTCACAAAAATCTTCGTTACTCGAACTACTGCAATACAGCGAGCGTTACTACTGCCAGCTAAATAAAAGATTCTAACTACTGAAGGCACTAACTACTGATAGGCACAGTCAGCAAATGAAAGATTTTGATAGAGAACAAACAATGTATTTGCCTTAATAGTGTTCAAAAGTCATAATATACAGGGTGAGTCACCTAACGTTACCGCTGGATATATTTCGTAAACCACATCAAATACTGACGAATCGATTCCACAGACCGAACGTGAGGAGAGGGGCTAGTGTAATTGGTTAATACAAACCATAAAAAAATGCACGGAAGTATGTTTTTTAACACAAACCTACGTTTTTTTTAAAATGGAACCTCGTTAGTTTTGTTAGCACATCTGAACATATAAACAAATACGTAATCAGTGCCATTTGTTGCATTGTAAAATGTTAATTGCATCATGAGATATTGTAACCTAAAGTTGACGCTTGAGTACCACTCCTCCGCTGTTCGGTCGTGTGTATCGGAGAGCACCGAATTACGTAGGGATCCAAAGGGAACGGTGATGGACCTTAGGTACAGAAGAGACTGGAACAGCACATTACGTCCACATGCTAACACCTTTTTATTGGTCTTTTTCACTGACGCACATGTACATTACCATGAAGGGCGAGGTACACGTACCCACGTGGTTTCCGTTTTCAATTACGGAGTGGAATAGAGTATGTCCCGACATGTCAGGCCAATAGATGTTCAATGTGGTGGCCATCATTTGCTCAACACAACTGCAATCTCTGGCGTAATGAATGTCGTACACGCCGCAGTACATCTGGTGTAATGCCGCCACAGGCTGCCACAATACGTTGTTTCATATCCTCTGGTGTTGTAGGCACATCACGGTACACATTCTCCTTTAACGTACCCCACAGAAAGAAGTCCAGAGGTGTAAGATCAGGAGAACGGGCTGGCCAATTTATGCGTCCTCCACGTCCTATGAAACGCCCGTCGAACATCCTGTCAAGGGTCAGCCTAGTGTTAATTGCGGAATGTGCAGGTGCACCATCATGCTGATACCACATACGTCGACGCGTTTCCAGTGGGACACACTCTAATCCACTTCGTAATTTAAAACGGAAACCACGTGTGTAGGTTTACCTCACCCCTCATGGCAGTGTACATGTGCGTCAGTGAAAAAGACTAATAAAAAGGTGTTAGCATGTGGACGTAATGTGCTGTTCCAGTCTCTTCTGTACCTAAGGTCCATCACCGTTCCCTTTGGATCCCTACGTAATTCGGCGCTCTCCGATACACACGATCGAACAGCGGAGGAGTGGTACTCAAGCGTCAACTTTAGGTTACAATATCTCATGATGCAATTAACATTTTACAATGCAACAAACGGCACTGATTACGTATTTGTTTATATGTTCTGATGTGCTAACAAAAATAACGGGGTTCCATTAAAAAAAAACGTAGGTTTGTGTTAAAAAACATACTTCCGTGCATTTTTTATGGTTTGTATTAACCAATTACACTAGCCCCTCTCCTCACGTTCGGTCTGTGGAATCGATTCGTCAGTATTTGATGTGGTTTACGAAATATATCCAGCGGTAACGTTAGGTGACTCACCCTGTATATATCAGTTCATGACATCCAGTCTTACAAATTTACCGTCTCTGATGGACACACGTCCAGACCATCCGCACTCAAAACTCCGCCATCTCTCTACCCACATCCACCACTGCTGGCGGCTCACCTCCAACTGCGCAACGCTGCGCGCTGTGTAACAGCCAACTGCCCAACACTGAAATAGCAAATTACAACAATGCCAACCAGCCACAGACTGCACACAGCACAGCCAGTGATTTTCATGCAGAGCGCTACGTGGTGTTACCAACATAAAAACCTAAACAGCCTACTTACAATCGTACTGCTAGGGGCACGGCGAAGTCCGGTACTTCTAGTGTTAACTTTAGTAACCACCGTCGGTATGATATCATGACCGCTGATTGCTGTCTCTGTGCTGACACTGCCAATAAGGCCTGGCCTGTTTGTAGGCACAAGGCCTAAAATATTTCTGTCGTATGTAGGTTGCCGAAGTATCGGCTCAGGACCGTGGCCAGAATAGTGTGGCTCGACAGAAGGGGCTGCATCAGGAATGCCTTCACACCTTACTGGAGACACAGAGGAGCGGCCGGCAGCCTCGAATCAGCTCTGGCAGTGTCCGTTGCTGCACACAGCGGGTCTGCGGCGAGTGGGCTGTAATTCGGTGGAGCGCGCTGCGCGCCCCAACGGCCGGAACGGGACGGCACGCAGGTGTCTTCCGTGGCCCACGCCGCGTCGCCCACACGCCGGCAGCGCCGCAGGTGTCGGTTGCCGCCTCCTCCGGCTGCTCCACAGCTTCCCACGTAACGTCGAGGAGGGAAAAAAACCGCTGCGCTTTTCCTTACACATCCTGGAGACCGTACTAAAATAGCGGGGAGCGATTCGTATCTACAGAGCGGCCAAAATATAACCGGTCCAGAAAATATTTCGTGCACTTTAAGGGGCTCCGGAAAGGCTCAAGATCATGAAAAGTTCAATTTTTATTTTTTTGCGTTTTCTGAATCTGCAGACTATTACCTTTTAATAAATATATAATTTATTCAATTCCGAAGACTACAACTATTTTTAAATTTTTTTTGAAATGTGTTCTACATGGGCGTGACCCACTGTGGCGCTGTTAAACTGCTGTCAAATGGTGTTATTATTAACGTCCGTGTTCATCAGGTACATTTTAGTGATGTGAGATAAAGTATGTGTTGTGGCTGACCTGTGATGGTTCAATATATATCGCTGGTGTGATTGTCGATTGTTTCATGTTTATTTACTCTGTCGTTATCTCGAAAATATTCGTAATTAATTCTGTTTCTTGAGTCTCTGTTTTGTTGAAGTATAATAATGAGTAAAAGTAAAGTTATTAGAAATCCTCTGAAGGCTTTTAAGAAAAGGAGAAATGTTGGAAAGCCAAAGGTATGGGAATGAAGATAGGCTCTAACATGGTACGAGCGATGCTTGCTTTAGACAAGGAACGCCTTCGGGCTGCAGACAGGGCTGTAAAGAGTCTAGAAATACAAGCAAGAGTAAACAGGAGGAGGAACAAGAGGAAGCTGGAGGAGGAGTTTGCAGAGGATGAAGATAATCCATCCTATGGACCTGGAATGCACTAAAAAGTTAATCCAATCTTTGTCGCTCGATTCCCAAAACTTTTATTTTCTCATACTAATTACATGTTTACTAAGGATCTTCCAAACATATTTGTTTCAAACTTTCAGTAAATGTTACACAGTACCTTCTGCATAATTTAACACAGCATTTTTCCAAAAACCTGTATATTTTTGAATATATAAATAAAAAATTGCTAAAATTTTTTGTGAATTTTCATTACAATTGAAAAAAAAATCATCTTTAATAACTGAACTAAAATTTTGTAAAATCCCTGTGTTAAGTTGTAGCCCATATTACAATAAATAATCTGTAAAAAGTTCAACTTCCTACCTCAAATACTTTGTGAGGAAAGATGTAATTTATAAGCATTATTTTAACATTGCAAGTATAGGGCGTTCCTGAGCCCCTTAAGACAGGCTACCCAATTTACATCATCTGCACCCAGGCCGGATGACATAAGCTGCATTGCTTATCTTAAAGTGCACGAAATACAGAGGCCTCCAGAAAAATGTATACACGCTTTAACGAACGAAAAGTATTACTGAGCCGTGGTAAAAATTGCTGTTTTGAAGAGCGCGCCTCAGCACGTTGTGTGAAGCAGACGCCCTCCGTTTCTGGCGGTGGCGCCGCTGTGGCAATCGCAGCTTTGGTGTCTCCCTCTGGCGGGAAAGCGGAAAGGTTGCCTGTTCACGTGCATTTAAGGGGCGCTATGAGCTCGCCAGGGGTCAGTCTGGGTCAGTCTCTCGTCCCCAGCTTGCTAGTCTGTCTCTCGTCCGCATTCGTGAGGCAGTTAGTGTCTGTCTGTCGTCCGGAGTGTTAGTATGTCTTTCGTTTGGATCAATCTTTAAAGCCGGATAAATGAGAGTCTTTCCACTCCGTCAGTAAGAGAACTCAGCGGGGGTGTTCGCCCGATAGGGGCTTAGTTCCTGCATCTGAGTCTGCGCGTTAGGCCGCCTGTCTGTCTGCTCGAGTTGCTCAGGCAATGGTCGTTGGCGGTTGGATCGATTGGTTGGTCGGTCGCGCACTGAGACACAAGATGACTTGTCCGTCTTGAGCGTCGGCGCATGTGAGGTCGCCACGTGAGTCCAGTGGGCCGCGGCGTATAGCGAGGGGTAGTGGCTTCGCGGCCGACACGAGAGCAACAGGAGTCAACCCACGACATCGGTCTGGGCGATGCGAGCTGTAACGCCGTGAGACGGGAGGTCGGCGCGCCTTCCTGCGTCCGTTGAAGCGACTGGCAGCCGACGGTTCGGGAGAGCGATTTGCTGGTGCTGCGCCAGGTCTTCTCCAGAAATCGCAGTTTATTGGAAGTTAAGTGATTGGTGATATGTTGTTTTACTTACTTACTTACTTCTTAAATTCTACTTGTTTACTTGGTGAGGTAACCAGCCGCTTTGTTTTGAGGTCGTCCCACCATTCTTCTCCATTTGCCTACCCGTGGGAAGGTCGTTATTTATGAATTGGGTGGTCCGTTTTTTCCCTTGTGGAGTAGGGGCGGGTTAGAGCAACCTGCGGTCCGGGTTGTTCGGTAATCTCCCTATCAATCTCCCGTACGTTAACAGCTGCCTCTCTCATGTTTGTCGGATTCTGTGTGTTGACGAATTTATTGCTTGGATTGCAACGGCCTAATTCCTGAAATATGTTTTTATCTTGCCTATCATCTTGAGAGGCGGTATATTTGTACTGTAGAGCATGTTAACTCGTTTGACCAACCTTGTATAATTTTATATAAGATTCCATTTCATGGCCCTTTATTTAAATGGTCATTTTAGTATATAAAGTTGCTACCCTTCCACCGTAAGAATTTTCTAAGAAGTTAAAATCATGTTGCACCTTCGGTGGCAAGTTAATCTTTTAATTTTAGTGTTTTGTACCATTTCCATCCCTCCTACGGGGTTCATAGTTTATGTGCTTGTGTGAATTGTTAAAACTTTTACTTTCAGGTAATGTGGTGTGTTGCAGATTTGCACCAGTGTGGTCTTTCAGAGGTTGTTGTGAGCGGTCGTAACTACGACCGTGTCAAAAGGGAGTGGCGAGGTTCTCAGCCTGAAAGCTCATACAGTCAAAAATTTGTTTCCTTCTGCATCTGAATAAATTGTAACTTGATATTTAGAGGGTGCTTTCTGATTATAATTTTGCGAGGTGCCGGGACTAGCAGTGTATTCAACACTAAATTCTTCTAGAATCTTCATATATAAATGATGATGTAAGCCCCCCACCCCCCTACTCTAACTCTGACTTTTGCTGTTGCTCATGGATTAAAAAGAAACGCGAACTGACTGTAATCAGCACAGCAAGTGGAGTAGAAAAGAGTTTGGCATCTGCAATAATTTAATTTGATAAATAAGTTAAGTAAAGGAAAGTTTCATTAATGTAGTGAGAAATGAAAGGGTTGCTCTACTTATTAACAGAATGACAGTTCTGTCCAAAATAACAATATGATTTATTATGACTAAACTCAAAATAATAAACAAAACACATGAAACATTTACAATACATCAAATTGGCTCAAACTGGATACTCAAATAAATGCTGTGAAGGTGAAGGTGTCCCTAAACTACTTTGTGAGATTTATGATGAAGTGGTATGTGGAGCCAATTCCTTGCAACTCAAATCTTAAGAGAAACACACAGCCAACCCAACATTAATAGCTGCTACAGTAGTGTGAACTCAGACAATGAACATCCAAGACAGAACCACGTAAGAAAAGACGGGAACAGGCGCGCTCTGCTGAGCTCTGATTATCACAGTGCAAATTCCCTAATCTGCCGATGCTGCGGAAATACATTACCAAGTTGCCTTCTTAACTGCAAGGACACAGTCTGGCGTACTGGAAGCGATGGCTGGTTGCTTCGACGTCCCGTCGTGGTGATGATAATGTCGTGAGTGTAGCCTGAAACAAATTATCCTGGGCTGGTTGTTCCAGACTAAAGACTTCCTATCAACACAAATGCGCCTTTGAGGAAGACGAAGAAGGCTCACCACACAATCACTGACGATACAGTGATTGGTTTTAACAAGCAAAGTCACACAGTAACTCCGATACAGTCAACTTTAGCCAAAACTGCTCAAGACGGACAACACAGGCCGCTTGTATGCAGAACGCTCAATTGCCAACTGTACTCGGAAAGTTATGTTCAGGTCGAAACTTCAGCAACTTCGGCAGACAGTTACGATTAAATTAAAGTATATTAGACAGCCAACGGAAGGCAGGCTGTCCAGAGCAGCGAGAGCTCAGTCTTGTAACCTAGCCCGACCGAAAAGCGAGAGCCGACTCTCTTCAAGAGCACCCGTACAAGCCGAACACAGAACATTCCCGCCCCCACAACAGTGGTCGTGGTTAAACGTTCCAATCAGCAACACGAAAACCGGCGGAAAATTACCCTCTATTGCCGACGCAGTACAATTCCCCCAATGGAGATACTTGGCGCCAATTTCTGCGCTGATTTTGCTACGTCACCGAGCTATCCCCTGAGCAAGCCGATCACAGTTATGATTTTGCAGAAAACACGGGAATTTGCCCGCCAAGACTGCCTGGGAATACAAGTCTTTCCCACGCCTCACAGGTAGCCCGCCAGAAACGGTTTCCACTAAGTTTCTGCGAAGTAACGGAATCTCTAGCCCAGCCGCTCTGTCAGGCCCTTGTGGGCGTATCGCCGCCGCTCTTATGACAATGTCGGCGTCTGGAAAGCATTCACTCGACTCCCTCACACCCGTCGGCTTAACCCTTTCAAGATCAGCGTGGCCCGCCTGTCACCGGACCACCCGGGAGACGAGAGACGCTGCGTGGGAAGTCCGCGTGTGAAGGAATAGCGACTTTTCACCACATGCAATTAGAGAGGAAGATAGAATTACTCAGAAAAGTATGAGAGGGGGCTCATGCCACCTCTCAATTTTAAATCTGTTTCTTTAAAAAAAAAAAGCTATTAGGAATAAAATTCCCACTTGTTAATAGCAATTTGATTTTGATTTCATCAGTTACTCCCTGGCAACTACTTCCACGCTCACATAGTGTGATTAAATGTGTTAATGTTTCTGATGAATCGCTAGTAAATAAAATAAATTTTTAATAATATTCTTTGAAATGAAATCCATGGTTCAATTACTTTAATAATTTAATAATTGATCACACATGTTGTACAACCTTCAGTTTAGCACATGGTTACTTTGAATATTGAAAATGTTCACCGTTGGCGGCTACACATATAACAGAACGAAGAGCGGTCGCCGCAACTACGTCGGCCAGTGTTACAGTGGAAATCGCTGCACATGTCGCTGTAATCTCCTGGCGAAGTTCCTCCAGCGAGCGTGGCTCACGTCGATAGACGTTATCTTTCACAGTTCCCCTCAAGTAAAAGTCCATACGTTTTAGATCTGTGGACTGTGAATGGAACTCAATTGGCCCTCTTCGTCCAATCCAATGCCCTGGAAAATTGTCGTCCACGAAAGCTCGTACGGCTAGGTGGTAGGGTGAAGCCCCGTCCTGTTGGTAGAAGAACTCTTCATCAGCTCCACAAGGCGCACGTATACCTGCCAAAACTGATGTACGTAACATTTCCAGGTACACTTCTCCAGTGACAGTAGCATCAAAAGAAAAGGGCATTACTAAGCACCTAGCTGACAGTCCACACCACACATAAAGCCCTGGTAGATTGACCTCTTTATCCACATAAAAACGCCGATTTTCCGGTGCCCAGTACACACTATTACGCCGATTCGCGGTTCCATTAAGTTTCAATTGTGCCTCGTCACTCTACACTACCTTCGTCACAAATTGTTCGTCATCAGTTACCAATTGCTGATACCATTCGCAAAATTGCATTCGGCGATCAGAACGTCATCATTAACAGCGTGCAGTAATCGTGGAATGTAAACTTTCCACTTTGCAGCTTTCAGAATTCTTCGTACACTTGTACTGCTAACCCCCACTTCACTTGCCCATTGCTTAGCAAACTTCTGTGGAGAATGGTGTAACACCCAAATTATAGAAGACATAATGAACACCCTTTTGTTGCAAAACAAAATAAGAAAATCAGTCATCCTGACAGTGATGACAGCTACCGACAACAAAATTTACACTCTTAACAGTTTGACTAACAAGAATGTTATGTAAGTACTAATGCTATCATAAAGAAAGGACTGAATGGAAGAATACCATATGATACGGAACAGAAACTTTAAAGAAAGAATTCAAAAACTTATTATTTACGAACGTTAAAGCCCAGACCATAAATAGACCAAAGATAACATTTATCCTAGATGAGAGTTGTAGCCACATCGAGCTATAAGTTCGCTGTGATTACAATGTAACTAAGCAATGGAGATGTAAACTTCACTTCTCTCTTGTACTCTTGCAATAGTAGTACGCATGCTAAGCGCTACTAGATTGATTTAAAACCGATCTGAAGTTTCAAAGTTTTACGCTTGGAAGTATTAGTCAGAAGTCAGACTGAAGTAAAATCATCTTTACCGTTTAGACAGATAACGGGATAGTTGATATATGTGTCAGAAAAATAACTAGTGTGATTGCTGATTTGTGATGCCGTATGGCGAGGGCCTCCCGTCGGGTGGACCTGGTCCAAGTCTTTCGAGTTAACGCCACTTCGGCGACTAGCGTGTCGATGGAGATGAAATGATGATAATAACAACAACACAACACCCAGCCCCTGAACGGAGAAAATCTCCGACTCAGCCGGGAATCGAACCCGGGCCGTTAGGTACGACATTCGTCGCGTTGACCACTCAGCTACCAGGGGCGGACTGCTGCTTTGTGATGGGACTTAGCCTTCGTCATACTTAACAGTCACGAACGTCAAAGGACACAGAAAGAGACTGATCGCCGACATAAACTCAATTATTAAACTTTAGTGGGCAACAGATAAACCCAGTCACGAAGAACTTACAATTGCGCCGTGTTGTCGGAAGCTATCGTCAAAGTTAGAACTGTTGATGCTAACAGACGCAATTCCCTGAATGAAAAATCGGTGTGTGGGACAAATAATTACGAAGAAGAATAAACTTTAATTCAGCTTTAATTCTTCGTGTCGCATACATCATTTAACGGACATTTAAAGTGTATTTGTGGAATTAAGTGATTCTTCGGATAACATAAAAGTGAAAAGTGATTTAGTGACAATGCCACTGCAAACAGCAATAAGTTTACACCGAAATACGACGCATTCTGAACATTGCTCAAGGGTATGTTATCTCTGGAATTACGTCGTGTAGTTGTTGAATACGCGACGTAGGGACGCCTTGACGACGGAATAATAATTAACATCTCAATATCCTCGGAAAAATCATGATGTGACATCGGCTTGGGTGATGGACTGATGATTCAAGACATCATATTTTCAACGTTTGAATACCCATTCTCTCTAGTGTCAGCAAGTTCGCGTAAACTGAAAAGTGTATCGCGAACACCCAAAGGACTTCTGGTTATCATTCCAGATCAAGGGAGTCATCGCGTTATCGAGTGGTGCAGTCGCTAAGTGGAGAAGGTCGACAGACATGGACCACCATTGCTGTAATTACAAGCAAGGGCGGCGCACAAACTCCGGCGTGCTGCTCCATCGAGACGTTGCTATCAGTTTTGAGAGACAGTATCTGAAAAGTAATCAAACCGCGCGAGAAGTTTGTTTTTATAATGGTTACAGATTGGCGTTGTCGTGATCGACGGACGCCGTTCCACGTCATCTCGACTGAGAGAACCATCACCATCGAACCGAGACAAAACGAGACGTCACAGTTGGCAAACGTTTCCAACACGAGAGCCGACGAAGCAGGACTTACAGCTGCACGCTGTCTTCCTGATCTTTGGTCGTGATTATCACAAATCGTTCCATGCAGTTCAAACTTGTCAATAATGATGCGTTTTTTTGTTAGGCGGGTTGGCGGTTCTGTTTCAAACTCCCGCCTCCACTGACGTTGCACTTCAACGGCATTATCAAACTTGAAAGAAAGTACTAACATCTGTTGAGCCAAAGAGCGTACTATGACACACTCGTAACTCAAATCGAAGGTCAAAGTTGATATCTTGATAGAGCCTGACAAAGAGCATATACATTTTTCTGGCGGACTCTATATTTTCCGGACCGATTATATTTGTAAGTAGGCTGTTTATGTTTTCTTATTGGCAACGTTACGTAGCGCTCTGTATGAAAATCACTGGCTGTGCTGTGTGCAGTCTGTGGCTAGTTTGCATTGTTGTCTGCCATTGTAGTGTTGAGCAGCGGCAGCTGGATGTTAACAGCGCGTAGCGTTGCGCAGTTGGAGGTGAGCCGCCAGCAGTGATGGATGTGGGGAGAGAGATGGCGGAGTTTTGAAATTTGTAAGACTGTCATGAACTGCTATATATAATATGATTATTAAGGTAAATACACTGTTTGTTCTCTATTAAAATCTTTCATTTGCTAACTATGCCTATCAGTAGTTAGTGCCTTCCTTAGTTTGAATCTTTTATTTAGCTGGCAGTAGTGGCGCTCGCTGTATTGCAGTAGTTCGAGTAACGAAGATTTTTGTGAGGTAAGTGATTTGTGAAACGTATAGGTTAATATTAGACAGGGCCATTCTTTTGTAGGGATTATTGAAAGTCAGATTGCGTTGCGCTAAAAAATATTGTGTGTCAGTTAAAGCACAGTCGTGTATAATTCTTCAAAAAGGGGACGTTTCATATTTTGCCCGCTATATTTTCCCCACTCTGTAGAATCTTACTTTATCACAATAATACCAATTGGGTTCTAGTTTAAGTTCACTAAAAATGAAGGTAATATGCTCATAGTGAATAAAAACTTTGAGGTTCACCGATGACATTGTAATTCTGTCATAGACAACAAAGGACCTGGAAGAGCAGCTGAACGGAATGGACAGTGACTTGAAAGGAGGATATAACATCAACAAAAGCAAAACGAGGATAATGGAATGTAGTCGAATTAAATCGGATGATGCAGAGGATATTAGATTAGGAAATGAGACGCTTAAAGCAGTAAATGAGTTTTGTTATTTGGGGAGCAAAAAACTGATGATGGTCGAAGTGGAGAGGATATAAAATGTAGACTGGCAATGGCAAGGAAAGCATTTTTGAAGAAGAGAAATTTGTTAACATTGGGTATAGATTTAAGTGTCAGGAAGTCTTTTGTGAAAGTATTTGTATGGAATGTAGCCAAGTATGGAAGTGAAACGTGGACGATAAATAGTTTAGATAAACAGAGAGTAGAAGCTTTCGAAATGTGGTGCTACAGAAGAATGCTGAAGATGAGATTAGTAGATCACATAACTAATGAGGAGGTATTGAACAGAATTAGGGAGAAGAGGAGTTTGTGGCACAACTTGACTAGGAGAAGGGATCGGTTGGTAGGACATGTTCTGAGGCATCAAGGGATCACCAATTTAGTATTGGAGGTCATTGTGGAGAGTAAAAATCGTAGAGGGAGACCAAGAGATTAATACACTAAACAGATTCAGAAGGATGTAGGTTGCAGTAGGTACTGGGAGATGAAGAAGCTTGCACAGGATAGAACAGCATGGAGAGCTGCATCAAACCAGTCTCTGGACTGAAGACCACAACAACAACAACAACAAGCTCATAGTGCAACACTCAGCTGAGAACAGAGATGATGAAGAATGTTCTACGCAGTCCAGTCACATTAATGTAAATACCTGAAAAAAATCTATACCCATGTTTTGCAGTGCAGACGTGCAGGAAGAGTGTCAATGATGGTGTGGAAGGTACCGACAGGGATGTGGAGCCATGCCGCCCCCAGCGCTGTGGCTAGCTGCGCTTGGTCTCTCGGCGCATACGGCCCAAACGGTGTGATGTCATAGATTCTCGACTGGGAATGAGATTTTCACTCTGCAGCGGAGTGTGCGCTGATATGAAACTTCCTGGCAGATTAAACCTGTGTGCCGGACTGAGACTCGAACTCGGGACTTTGCCTTTCGAGGGCAAGTGCTCTACCAACTGAGCTACCCAAGCGCGGCTACGTTGGAAGGTAAGAGACGAGGTACTGAGAGAATTAGAGCTGTAAGGACGGGTCGTGAGTTGCGCTTGGGTAGCTCATTTGGTAGAGCACTTGCCCTCGAAAGGCAAAGTCCCGAATTCGACTCTCGGTCCGGCACCCAGTTTTAATCTGCCAGGAAGTTTTAAATACTGGGAGTTTGATGGCTAGGAGAGTCCGCTAAACTCATGCTGGTGCTCTTCGAACCACACAAGTATTCTGAGAGCTGTGTGACACGTTTCATTGTCCTGCCGGCAGACACCGTCGTGCTGAGGAAAAAGGGATTGCGTGTAGGGGTGGACACGATCCCCAAGGATAGATGCATACTTGTGTTGACCACTGTGCCTCCCAAAATGACGAGATCACCCCGGAGACGATTTGAAAGCATTCTCCAGACCATAACGTTCCGTCCTCGTTTGCTTTCAGACTTTTCAAGCTGTGCACGCCCACGACCATTTGCCCGATGGAGCATAAAACGTGATCCATCTGGAAAGGCCATCTGTAGCCACTCAGTGGACGTCCAGTTACGGTACTGGAGTGAAAATTACAGTCTTTGTCTCCAGTGAACAGCAGTCAGCGAGGGTGCATGAACTAGGCGCCCACTGCCGAAGCCCGTGCGCAGCAGCGTTCGCTTAATGTACGAGGGTCACTCCAAAAGAAATGCACACTATTTTTTTTTAAATCGGTCTTTTATTCTACATGTTTGAAAGTCTGACAGTGTGTAGATACATCCTTTAGGAACAATATTTTCATTTCTCTACATAATTTCCATCCCTCTCAACTGCCTTGCTCCATCTTGGAACCAGCGCCTGTATACCCGCACGGTAAAATTCTGGACCAACCTGTTGGAGCTACTGTTTGGCAGCGTGCACAAGGGAGTCATCATTTTCAACTCTTGTTCCACAAAGAGAGTCTTTCAGTTTCCAAAGAGATGATAGCCACGTGGAGCCAGCTCAGGACTGTAAGGCGGGTGTTTCAGTGTTGTCCATCCGAGTTTTGTGATCGCTTCCATGGTTTTTTGACTGCCACGTGGCCGTGCAACAGCAAAACATCCTGCTTTTGCCGATGTGGTCGAACACGACTCAGTCGAGCTTAGAGTTTCTTCAGTGTCGTCACATATGTATCAGAATTAATGGTGGTTCCACTTCGCATGATGTCCACAAGCAAGAGTCTTTCCGAATAGAAAACACCGTAGCCACAACTTTTTCAGCAGAAGACGTAATTTTGAATTTTTTTTCTTGGGTGAAATTGCGTGATGCCACTCCATTGATTGCCTCTTCGTCTCTGGTGAAAAATGATGGAGACATGTTTCATCACCTGTCACAATTCTTCCAAGGGAATTCATCTCCACCACTCTCGTACTGTTCCAAAAGTTCGCTGCATGCCGTTGTACTTGTTTCTTTGTGAGCCACTGTCAACATCATGGGAACCCACCTGGCACAAACCTTTTTTAACGCCAACACTTCCAGTATTCTGTAAACGCTTCCTTCCCCTATCCCAACGTAACGTGACAATTCGTTCACTGTGATGCGTCTGTCAGCAGTCACCAATTCGTTAACTCTCTGCACATTGTGTGGAGTGTGTGCAGTACGAGGCCTGCCGCTGCGAGGACAATCCTCAATATTGCCGTGCCCGCTTTCATCACGTAACCTGCTTGCCCACCGACTAACTGTTCTGCGATTGACAGCAGCATCTCCGTACACCTTTTTCAACCTCTTGTGGATGTTTCCCACCGTGTCGTTTTCACAGCACAGGAGTTCTATGACAGCACGTTGCTTCTGACGAACGTCAAGTGTAGCATTCATCTTGAAGACATGCTGTGACGGCGCCACTCACGGGAACAGGTTGAACTAAGTTTGAAAACAAGCGGGAAGGATGTATCTACACACTGTAAAACTTTCACACATGCAGAATGAAAACTGTATTTTTACATAAAGAGTGTGCATTTCTTTTGGAGTGACGTTCGTACGTTGGATAGAAACTGTTGGTAGCCCCATGGTTGGTTTGGGCAGTCAGTTGCTCAACAGCTGCATTCCTATTCGCTCGTACCGAGCGAGGTGGCCCAGTGGTTAGCACACTGGACTCGCATTCGGGAGAACGGCAGTTCAAACCCGCGTCTCGCCATCCTGATTTAGGTTTTCCGTGATTTCCCTACATCGCTTAAGGCAAATGCCGCGATGGCTCCTTTGAAAGAGCACGGGCGACTTCCTTCCGATGGGACCGATCACCTAGCTGTTTGGTTCCCTTCCCCCAAATCAACCAACCAACCTATTCGCTCATTCACATCTCCACTGCCAACGTTCACCCTTGTCATCTATGGCCTTTTTTAGCACCACAGATGCCAGTTTTGGGTAGCGCCATTTTGCCATGCACGGTATACGTCAACCATGAGCTCCATACGGCCCGAAGACTCGCCGGGACAGCTGGCAATGCATGCACTACCCGATGAAAGGATGTGGTCGCGAGAGTGCACGACCACGCAAAGGACTGGATTCAGCTAGTTTAAGTTGAAATCGAATAGTGAAACCGCCACCATCGTGTGTGTGTCCGTCCACCGAAGTGACCTCATGGTAATAAGATGTCAGCTGGGACGTTTACCTCAATGAGAGGTTCGGTTGGTTGGTTGGTTGGTTGATTTGGGGGAGGGAGCCGTCGTCCTCCCGAATGTGAGTCCAGTGTGCTAACTACTACGCCACCTGGCTCAATAATAGGTTCAAGACAGCTTTGAGTCCATCTATCTAATAAAATCTTGGCTGTGTTGTCTTTAGGGGTCTCAACAGACTTTCTGATGTGACTGATTAAGAGGACTGTACTTTGCATTGTATTTTAAGTAGACTGAGAACTCCTTTCCTACATGACAAGGTCTCAGAGCCGACGTTGGAGATGTTATTCCTCAGAAAAACCTGTAGAAGACATTCTGAATGCTGCTAGCTGGACTGGGGTGGGGGTGGGGGAAGGATCTGCGCCAGGAAACTTAATTTGCTGGCAACTGTAAGTTCAATGGTTTGAACTGTTTTCAATAAATTAAACTGCTTGTCCTTGTATGTTTTAAGGGCTACCCTAACCTGATTTACCATGTGTGCTCAGCTGCCGTTGTTCATCCTAGCTGGGTTTGTGTCCAGGCATATACCCAAGTAGTAGGGCAACAGGGGTGTCACCACACTCTCAGTTGTTGCCAAATGTATTCAAAATGACGGATCCAAGATAGTGGTGATAGATATGGCAACGTCACAATGAGGTCGTGGCAGGAAATTCAAATTATGGCAGGAAAACAAGTCAACTGGGCTACCTCCACTAACCTATCCCCTTCCCCTCCCCCCTCCCCTCACCCAGAAAATGGTGTGAAGTTCAAATTCCAGCAGGACAATGCAACACACCATGGCTAACTCCACTAACCTAAGAAAATGACGGGAAAATAGGCCACTTGGGCCACCTCCACTAACCTAACTCATTCGACCGCCACCTCTTCCTAAGAATTTATGGGAAAAGGACTCAGCCTGTACTGGATAGGATGAACATAAGTCTTTATTTTGCATGCAGTATTTATTTAAACAATTTGGGGCAGTAGCTCCATCCAGTGTTTTCACCATGAAGTCCGGAGTCCAACTGACCTAGTACACAGTACTGCCACCTGAGGGAACTGTTGTCCCTCCCGTGATGTAATCCAAGATGGCGATCTGGGGAGAAAAATGGCGTGAAAAGGACTCAGCCTGAGCTGGGCTGCTGGAGAGAGGAAGGAGTGTACTTTACTAATTTTGGAAAAAATTATTTAGGGATAGATTTGGCATAGTATATTTATTATACTGATACAAAACACTCGCCCTGACGTGTTTGGGGTCACAATACACAGCCTGTAGATCTGCAAACTACTCGTAAATTATCTAAATAATACAGTACACTAATGTACAGACACACAAATAACTAGTAATCACCAAAACAATGCAGTACACTGATGTACAGATGTGCAAACAACTTGTAATTGTCAAAATAATGCATGTAAAATGCTCTACGGACACGCACATATAGGTACAAAAAGGGGGGTCCCTATACTTTCAATTACCTAGTTTCAACTACTTTTCAAGGTCATCCAACTACCCACTTTCCACAACCATAATACATGCCCATGGATCATCATATATAGGAAATGTCTTTGGATTTTTGTAGACTATCGAATAAGGCAAGCAAATATTCTAGTACCTAATCTTTATCAACTTTTGCATTTACATTTATGTACAGAAAACAACTCTTTCCTTATTTATGTTATGTGTAGCTTTAATAATGTCCAATTTAATTTTTATCTTATTACTTAAATCCACATCTGAATCACCTATTTCTTTCTCCAGCCAGTAATTTGACAAATACAGAGGAGGTATTTTTCGAACTCCAGTATATATCTAATTTTATTCCTGTAAACTACCTCTTTTATTGCTTTAACAATTAGTTCTGTTCCTTCCGGCAGTTCTTCTAGACAAGAGCATTTGGGGATTTTAATTTTTCCTCGTATTTCCTGCAAGACACTGTTGTTATAACATTCCACATCCTCCTGAGTGTAGGCTGCCAGTTGTATTGCTGCACATTATTGCGGAATTTCGGTATAGAACTTAAAGTCTACAACTTTTGCAAACGAATTGCCATTAAAGGTTGTTATTCCGTTGGTTTTAAGCTCTGCAAAGGATTTTTCTGTTGCTAAGTGTATGACATCAAGCCCACCATATTTCGATATAATGTATCCCTCTTTTTTAAGCAGTTCCAAGGAGAAATGCAGTTTGATAAACAGATTTTTCGTGTGTCCTTAAACATAGTAAACATGCTCCAGTTCGTCGTTTTCGGCCAGTACCCAACATACAATCAGATTTCTCCATACACTGTGTTTAAAGCCATATGTAGACCTGACTGCACATCCGCAATAGCCTCTTCCTTTTCCATTTGCAGCGTATATTCGTCCTTTATAGCAGTTGTCTTCTCTGTATACTCTAGTTTTCTTTTCTTCAGTTAGACGTCTTCCATTTCCAGTTTCCTTTTTCATGCACATAACACATTAACTGTACTTAAAGGTGTAATTTCTTTAATGGGAAATGGTTTAAGTCTGTGTGATCCATTTACTCTTTTTCTTAGGACATGTGGAATATCGTTACTGGTGTCAACTAATGCCAAGTCTGCAATATCTATATCGGACGGTATTGTGGAGAACAGTGTTCTAGACTGAGAAAAATAAGTTTCTCCTGCTTTAACATAACCCTTATGTACAATACTTATATAGTCTTTATTGGAGCCAGAGTTAAGAATCTCCAAGTAGTTTACTGGCAGATAATTAAAACTGTATGCAGACAGAACATAGCTGATAAGCTTTTCTCTGTCTGGTGTATCTGGAAGACTTACTTGTACACCTGTCAATTTTCGGGTATTCTTATTACCCAAGTACACAAACTGCAGAACGTTATTAAACACAATACGGTGCAACACTTATTCTGCACGTTATCCGTTAATTGACGCCACATGGTAATAAGTAGCACAGAGTAAAGTGGAGGAAATTGTTTAAACGTAAACACAAGTGCACAGAGTCGAATAAACGATACATTCTGTAGTTATATATTGTAGCCTCCAACCTGCTAGTGCCAAGCTGATGCTGCTGAGCCAAAGATGACCTAAACGTTTCCTGTAGTCGCATGTCTGGACACTTTATAAAGTCTATAATGTCGTTACCGATATCTTTGTTCACTCCTGGACTTGTGATCTGACCTATAAATTTGTTACTCTACAGTTGGAGCTTAACCACGTCACACAGTCTACTCCAGCTGTCTTATCGTTGTCCAGAATCACATTGCTGTTTCCCTGACGATCTCCTTCCATGCAGAAGTCCTGGATTGATATTAAGTATTCGCACGCCTCCATTTTGTTAAAAATTCCGGCGAAGTCCTGCGTTATGTCCAAATCCAAAAGGTAATAATGGTCCATACGTAGCTGCTGCAGTATTCCAGGCAGCTCTTCCATTACAACATCCATTTTAACGTCAGGTAATTCCACTTTATATGGTATAGCCACAGGATCTTTATATTTCTTCGAAATAGTTTGCAGTGCTTCCTTGCCGATTCTTTCCCATATCCCTCTTGCTGTCACACCATCGTTCTCGTGCAGGAGAAAAGGCAGGTTCGCCTTGACACCCTGTCTTGCAGTGACGAAATTTGAGACTTCACTACGTAGATAATAGTTAAATGAGCCACACATCTCCTTCTTTAACATTACAGACCGTCCGCTTTGTAATTGTCCTTGACAGTCCTCTTGCTCACAGAATTTAATCCGATAATGTTATCACAAAACGGTTCTGTAATAGGTGTAAGCACATTTAATTCTTCTCGCTGAGTAGTTTACCATTTTCGGTGTAATTTATGTTGCCCTACTACTTGCCCAGTCACTTACGATTACTGTTGGCCCTGCATCAGTCCATGTCCTCTTCACTGCGGAACTCATTTCGATTTGCGTAAGAACGATTTTTGTGTCGTTTAACTTGGCCCCAGATGCTAATGCAAATTTCTGAGTCGCATGGTCACCTATTATGAGGTTGATTTGTGACTCCAATGCGTAGGTCATCTACATATGCTATACATAGATGCCTTATACTGCAGGTCACCATCGCTGACGTTCCCACTGTGAGTGTGATCAGGAGGGGTTCTGCAGCAATGATATACTAGGCCACCGATAAGGAGCATCCCTGTATGATAGAGAGCTCGATTGTTACCCGTTGGCTTAAGTGTCCTTTTATCATATTGCGAGACGTTGCATTCATAGTGGCCTTTCGGATCATGTTCATGAACCGGACCCCAAAAACACACTGCATACATGGCAGTACATAAGTAATGACTGATGCGGTCATACGCTTTGTCGAAGTCCAAGAATAGGAGTGCAGCAGATTCCTTGGTATTGCACTTAGTTGGTGGTGTCCCGAGGACTACAAGTGGCATTTGTTATGCTCCTCGTAGGAATAGCACTGTGGTGGTCACCCAGAATCGTACTTAAGACGCTCGCCATGCGAGTCTTCACAGCTGTTGTCATAATTGTAAGATCATCTTTTGTTTGATTGTCTGCTACTGCACTTCTTCTGGGTGAATACGATAATCCCTTGTTTAAGTTCTGGAGGTTCGTCTCCTATCGTAGGGCGTTCGTTCGCAGTGGCCTGTAACGTGTCACAGAGAAGCTCCCAGTAATGCTTATAGACCTCGGCTGTCAGCCCACCTGGTCCTGGCGTTCCCTTGTCTGTCGTCCTGTGAGCGGCATCGTACATGTCTTCTGTGTCAGAGGGACATTCAAGGTTATCTGCATCCTCGATGATGAGGCGAGTGGGTTTCTTAGGCGTCTGCGCATCACAGGTTTGCGCATTTAGTGGTTGTTTCCGATAGAGCTAACTGAAACGCACGTGCACATTGCCGATCACGTCGCGAGTGCTGGTGAGTTTGTGGCCTGTTGCATGCGTGACGTGGGAAATGAAGGTAGCGTCGCGGCCTCGGAACGCTCTGAGAAGGTGGTACAGAGAGGCGGTTTCCTGAAACGCAACGTTCTGGGGGTGCCTACCGACTATATAACCTTCCAGTTTCTTTCTCTGAGTTGCAGTTATTCACGCTTTACACCTCTTAACGTTGTGGGCAATTTAGGTAAAGGGGCAGCTAGGTAATAAAGTTTCAGATGTTCACTTACGCCAAAATTCCTTTTGCCTGGCATAAAAAATAGTCGATCTCAGTTTAAGATTAGCTACCTTGACCAATTATTGCAGCGTCGTGTTGTAGCGAGGACGGGATCGGTGAACTTTCTACCAGGCGCGGGCTATCTCCACATCCAGGTCGTCATCACGTAAAAGACTGACACTGAGCTTCCAGCAAACCTTACCCCAGTGGAATGGGAAGCGGTGAACTTGGTAGGTGCAGCGGTCCGTGAAATTGATGGGGGTCATGTCATCATTTACAACTGCCTCCAGCATACTGCGCGAAACGTAATTTCTATCGATGCGGCTCGCCGAGCAGTGGGTGACGTGTTCTAAACTGATATTAGTAACTGTAACATAACTGGGGACAGAAATTTCGGAGTACAATGTCAGCATGCGTTCCTGCGAGAACGTAGCTCTACGGCATTCTGAATGCGACTGAAGTTGTCTGTGGCTGCATTATCAGTTTGGGGCCTGTTCATTTGAGCTTCAGTTAAGTGTTTCTCTCGTTCTCAGTAGTAGGAAAGCAGAGCCGCCGCGAGCGAAGTCAGCATTGTTGCAGAATTTCCACCCCCTACTTCAGCCTGGTACACGATTGTAGTGGTAGATATGGCAACATTGCAGTTAAATTATGCAAATTAGTCCTCCCCTATCGCTTTCCCCCCCTTCCGCACCTGCCCTGACGGGAATTTCGAATTTTGGGGGGATATTAAAAACAATGTTGGGAGTAGCAAAAATAGCTGGGATTGCTAGGTCCAAAGACTGTGCTGATGTCCGAAATCGCCCTCACACAGGAATTGGCGGAAAATTTAAAATGGCAGGTGCCCTTTCCAGGACTTGAACCCAAGTCCTTATGAGCGTAATGCCCAACTGCAGCGGCATACACAGGGAAACGGTTGGTATCCGTTGTGCTGCAGAAGAGGAAGGTTAGTGTATTTTATTTGTTTTGAGCGGGCCTAATTACGAAATTAATCATAAGTCTAGGTCCTAATTACACATCTATATCTACAGCGCTACGCAAGAACCGCCTAAAATCACCATATAGCTAAAAGTTGACTGTCATACAACTGATGATATCCTGCTGGGAAAAAAATTCAGAACAGCACTCAAAACTAGTAGCAGATGTACTCAAACTACATAGTAACTCCACATAGGATGATTCCTTTACCTACATATCGGGATAAATCTCTCTGCTCTACTTGTCAATTATAGGGAAAAAGGCTGGTTCGGAGCGTACTATCATTATTTTTGGTGGGAAATGTGCTCAACCGACAAGATATTGCTGTTGGACATAGAGGAGTTTAATTTGGTCTATTACCCGTAAGCATACAGCTGAGGACTGGCTCCTACTCGAGGAATCGAAGAAGATAATGGACGAGCGGAGGGGGCGTATTTTCAGGCAAATAATTTAGATGCAGAGGGATGGACTGGCGATGCATTTCACAAATGGAGGTGTTTCTGATATGGTGTTCAAAAATGGTTCAAATGGCTCTGAGCACTATGCGACTTAATTTCTCAGTTCATGTCCCCTAGAACTTAGAACTACTTAAACCTAACTAACCTAAGGACGTCACACACATGCATGTCCGAGGCAGGATTCGAACCTGCGACCGTAGCGATCGCGCGGTTCCAGACTGTAGCGCCTAGAACCGCTCGGCCACCCCGGCTGGCTAACCTTTAGTACTCCAGAATTACCTGAACATACCCTTGCAGGCTATATCCATCTTAAAGCTCGTATATTTGTTCCCAACCCAATGCGATGCTTCAAGTGTCAAAGATTTGCCCATACCACTATGGGATGTCACGGGAGGGCTACGTGTGGCAATTGTGGAGGCTCAGCTCACGAATCAGGCACTACTTGTACACTTCCTCCGAAATGTGTAAACTGCTCCGGTGATCACACACGGCGGAGCAGAAAGTGTGAGATTTACAATGAGGAAAGGAAAATTCAGAAGTTGAACGTCAAAAGACGCATACCCAATGGTGAAGCTAAAAAAGCTTTCAAAGCTATGCAAATCCGGTTTTTGGTACTTCTTTTGCATCAGCCCTTAAGATGACAGTCACCAAGTGTGATACCTCAACTCAAATTCAGACCACAGATTCAAATACGAGCTCTGCACTTGTGTACCTGTGGGGGAAACGCTACACTTAAAACAGAACATTCGGAAGCTGTCGGCAATGGGCTTACTGCCTAAGCCACATATCAGTGCCCATCATCAGAAGGCTACTAAGCCATCCCCTCAACCCAAGCAACCACCTCCTCCCATAAGTAAAGAAAAACGTCCTTCGAAAAGTAGTTCCAAACTAAATAAAGTGATAGTTAAACCTTCGGATCGGCGAGCTCTCTGCCCTCTGATGGAGACTTTGCTCTTGAGAATGTGGACTTCCAGTTGGAAGAACCATAGATCCAGGAACTGGGTGTATCTGCTTACAAGGAACCCATATTAGTCAGCAACACACCTGCATTACAGGGCTATCACACCCATACAGGAAGAACGATATTACTGGAGCCAGGACTAAAGGCGGAGTGGTTGTTTTCATTGATGACACATGCCACTCCTCTCCTGCCCCTCTTACCACAACCATACAAGTAGTTGCTGTGAAAGCTCTAGCAACCTTTAATATCACAGTGTTTTATTTGTACCTTCCACCTAATGATACTTTGAATGCACACGCACTGGTAAAAATCTCCCGAGTACTCCCACGCGTATTCCTCCTAGTGTGACACTCCAATGGACACAATGTGCTGTGCGGCTCAGCTACCACTTGCTCCAGGTGTTGGATGATCGAATGACTCGTCCATTCTGAGAATATCTGCCTTCTGAACGCGGGTCAGATGACGCTCTTTTCCACAGCTACAGGCTCTTTTTCAGCCATTGACCTTTGGTTTTGTTGCAAAGCTATTGCAGACCCAGTTCAGTGGGAAGTGGCTACACATTTACATTATAGTAAACACTTTCCCAATATACACTCCTGGAAATTGAAATAAGAACACCGTGAATTCATTGTCCCAGGAAGGGGAAACTTTATTGACACATTCCTGGGGTCAGATACATCACATGATCACACTGACAGAACCACAGGCACATAGACACAGGCAACAGAGCATGCACAATGTCGGCACTAGTACAGTGTATATCCACCTTTCGCAGCAATGCAGGCTGCTATTCTCCCATGGAGACGATCGTAGAGATGCTGGATGTAGTCCTGTGGATCGGCTTGCCATGCCATTTCCACCTGGCGCCTCAGTTGGACCAGCGTTCGTGCTGGACGTGCAGACCGCGTGAGACGACGCTTCATCCAGTCCCAAACATGCTCAATGGTGAACAGATCCGGAGATCTTGCTGGCCAGGGTAGTTGACTTACACCTTCTAGAGCACGTTGGGTGGCACGGGATACATGCGGACGTGCATTGTGCTGTTGGAACAGCAAGTTCCCTTGCCGGTATAGGAATGGTAGAACGATGGGTTCGATGACGGTTTGGATGTACCGTGCACTATTCAGTGTCCCCTCGACGATCACCAGTGGTGTACGGCCAGTGTAGGAGATCGCTCCCCACACCATGATGCCGGGTGTTGGCCCTGTGTGCCTCGGTCGTATGCAGTCCTGATTGCGGCGCTCACCTGCACGGCGCCAAACACGCATACGACCATCATTGGCACCAAGGCAGAAGCGACTCTCATCGCTGAAGACGACACGTCTCCATTCGTCCCTCCATTCACGCCTGTCGCGACACCACTGGAGGCGGGCTGCACGATGTTGGGGCGTGAGCGGAAGACGGCCTAACGGTGTGCGGGACCGTAGCCCAGCTTCATGGAGACGGTTGCGAATGGTCCTCGCCGATACCCCAGGAGCAACAGTGTCCCTAATTTGCTGGGAAGTGGCGGTGCGGTCCCCTACGGCACTGCGTAGGATCCTACGGTCTTGGCGTGCATCCGTGCGTCGCTGCGGTCCGGTCCCAGGTCGACGGGCACGTGCACCTTGTAACCTCCCCACAAAATTTTTAAAAGAAAATAACGATACTAATTAGAAATGCTGATGGACATGACTCTATGCGTAACCTGCCTACAATCAAATGTACTGACAATGGCAACAAATGTGAAATTCGCAATCTGACTCAATTATAAATCCTTCAAAAAATTAAAGTCCATTCAGTGACAAGAAAATTCAATTAAACCGAAATATCGGTCTTTGGCCCTGTGTAAAAACAATCAGAATTAAAGTCTTACCTCAGAATAAATGGATGTCACATATCTGCTCTTGTTGTTGCGCACCACTTGGAGGAACTACATTGCAAATAATAATATTCTCCTTTTTTTTTGTAATTCTAGTGAAATTTTTCTTCAAAAAGAAGTGGAATGAAATGGGAAGTGCAACGAGATCTTTAGTTCAAAAAAAATTAAACTTTTGAGAAAATGCTTTTGAAATAAAAAATTATTATTGGGAGACTTGTTGGAGAATAATTACAATAAATAAAATTTTTCATTATCTAATGATTATATTAATTAACAGTATACCTTATTCCTCATCTTGACCATTGTTGCCGACCGCCTACATCACACAACCGCACTGGGCTGCTACTACTGACCGACCGCTCTGCATGACGACTACAGACTGAGTACTGCTCTCAACTAGACAGAGCTACAGACTCGCAACGACTGACTGACAGACTCGCAACGACAGACAGACTGCTACTCTGCATAGCGACAACTAACTCGCAAAGACTACTACTGACTGAGAACCGCTCGCAACACTCGCGCGGTCAAGCGCATACTCTCTGGTCACAGATGCTACAATGCCTCGCCATCGCTGCTGCGTTACATACGTGTTTCATAACCCTCCACTCGGGGGGCAAAAATTTGGCAGCGATGGTGAGTCATTTGGACTTGCCAAGCGCGGCAAAATTTTTCTTTAATTAACAAAATCCTACAACTTACAGAATATTTAAATGTTGTGCACACGCACTAAGTACAAAATATATCAGACAAGGACAAAATGTGAATACTAAACATAGTAGCAAATCAGAAAAGTATATACAAATTATTTGACAGATAACAAAGTGCACAGGCACTGAAAAAAATTCTTTAGCATATTCAGAACAAATAAACAGACTGGCAAAAAATATTATGTTGACAAGTGTACATGCACTGAAAAATGTCTTTAGCATTTTCACAACAAATAAACATAATGGCAAAAAAAAAAATTCATGTCCAAAGTGCACATGCACTGAAAAATGTCTTTAGTATTTTCACAACAAATAAACATAATGGCAAACATCATGTCGACCAGTGACATAAGTGTACTCACACTGGAGTTTAGCGAATCGAAAAATGTATAACCTATGAACATAAATGATGTTACCAAAAAAAAAAATTTTTTCTTTATGTGACAAGAATCAGGATAGGAAAGGGAAGGATTGCATCATGGTTGTAGCACTTTAGATTGCACACAGCTGCTCTGAAAGTCCATATCTTTCCACAGTAGTACAACACCAAGTGACACAACTTGAAGTTCTTTTCCCATCAGAATTTATCAGTGTAGCCAAGACACTGAACTGTCGTAGTAATGTTCCATGTTTTCATTTTGGCAGTACATTAGGTACACCAAACAGTGGGACCATAATAATGTCTTCATCGCTCATGGTGGTGGACAGCATGTCGTGTCAACACCACACTCTTACAAGGCACACCAACGTAGAATTAGTGCAAAACCAAATATAGTGCTCCATGATCACTGGGATAAACAGGACAAATGGACATTGCAGTAATTCAGGGTAGTCAGCTTATGAGGTGAAGGACATCAAGTCACATAATATTGACAATTACAGTCTTCATTGATAGTTCGTGGCATTCATAGCCCAGTTATTGAACATTTCTGTACCAAGTATGTAGTATTACAGAAAAATGTTCATTAATTGTTTTACATAGAATCAGTAGCCTTCTTTTCCTGGTTACAAAATATTATGAAATAATCGCATTCTTTTCAGTTACAGAGTATAATTAAGAATCATTAACCTTCTCCTAATTACAGTTAATTAATCATTTGTCATTCCAATCTATTAAGAATCATTAGCCTTCTTCTAATTACAAAGCATTATTAAACAATCACATTTATTTCCAATTACAAAGTATGAACATTGAAAACAAGAGTTAATTAATGGCATAATTAATAACAATTTCGTTGATTGACATTAATTATTGGCACTCAGTGGCCATCAAGTATTGAATAGAATAAAACATAGTTCATCATTCAGTATTATTCAGATCATTACAAAGTCATTATTAAAAATCAGTTAATTACAGTCAAATCATTAGTAATCACAGGCATTACAATAAACAGTGGCAGTTATTAGCTAGTGACAAAGCATTATTTTGAATATAGTCTCATTAAGAGGTCATTACTCGAGTGACATGCTATTCAGAGTTGATCAGTATTATTCAGAATTATCATAAACTAGTGACATTATGTGGGACTGGTAATACATTTTTTTGGTAGCAATGCATTGCGTTGGGATCGATAATTAATTGCTGAGGCATAATACTTTTTGCTTTTGACCTATTGCTGCAAATGAGGATAGGTAACGTCATTCGTCATGAGTCAGCTGTAGCAAGATTATGTAACAAGGCAGTACATGTGATCACATTTATAAATGATAAACACAAATGGGTAAAAAATATAAAAATGCAAGTACTAGAACAGGTATAATAAGTAACAGGTTTAGTAAGTGTCATGAAAAACTTCTCCTGGAAAAAATACAAAAACGGATTATTGACCTGAAAGAAGAAACGCACACTATGCTGAAAAGTAGTGAACTTCGAATTAACAAGTAGTGAAATGTGTATAAAATGTGTTCCATAGCTGTCCTTTCCAAAACTTTCCGTCATCCTACTATGCAATGTAACACCTGCTGTCAAAGCAAACCGCAACAAATACTTAAATAACTACGTGGCATAAAGAAAAAAACTTCATTATCCATATCATCATAACTTCACCATTATCATCACCTGTAAAGAAAAACTTCATTATTCATAATACCATTTCCTTCATCATTATTCATCAGTATTCATTATCATCTGCAAAAAATCACTTCATTACTCATTACATAACTATTCCTTATCTCTAGCATATTTCATCACTAAACTAAGATATGTAGTTCTCTCTGACAGCCTGCATCAATCACCTTGTATTCTGAAAGAAAAAATTAGTTAAGACTGCTATTCTTCGATGAGTATAGTATATTCTTGTTAATGTTTGTTAATCCTGATCCATTTACTCTTCCTCATAAAGTTATTGCATCTCCTTTCGTTTATTCCGTAGGTGAAATTCCCATTTATGTTAAATTTATTTCTTAGAATCATCATTCCTTTCTGAAATTGATGAACAAAGATTAATGTCTTGCATTTAAATCCTATACCCACTAAATAATGACTGGTTTATGGTGACACAATTAACCATACAGCATAACATGACAGAAAACGTAATATGTCCAAGACATTGACAGTGTTCGGATGCGAAAAAATGTACACAGAATAATACAATGCAGTAGCAAAAAAAAATGTGAAACAGTCACGATGTTGAGATGTCATAAGGCAAAAAAAAATGTCAAAGTCGACTGGTGTGTGTTATATCTTAACTATTTCATAGTGCATACAAACAAAACTGGAGTACAGTCATATACACAAAAAAATGGAAAATGTGCACGGTCTGATGTGTAACGACAAGAAAAGCGACCTGCTAACCTTACCTTGCCGGGCACTTGCCAAGGAAAAAAAATACGATAATCATCAATAAGTAGTCAGGTGAATTAATTGCATTAGTAAATGGCATCATAGTGTGTTGAATCATACAGTGGTTTCACTCAATAAACGGTTTAATGTTTGAGATATGGTGATTGCCTTTCGATTTTCTGGTTCTCAAAGTTTCGACGTGTACAACATTGGGGTGAGGGATACTGCGAATCCGATACGGACCTGCGTATAGAAGTTCAAATTTACTGCACTTACCTTTTAATTTGCTGGATAAATAGTGTGTACGTACTAATATCTTCTGTCCAACGTGAAAGTCGCGGCGTGTACAAACCTGTTTTTGCTGTCTTCTCCGGCGCTCTGCGGCACGTTTGATGTTGTTCAGCGCAATGTCAATTATTTCGTGGTGTCGTAGGCGACGATTTTTGGGGAATTCTATTAATTCTTTAATTTTGTTCGGTGGTTCAACGTTTTTCAGTATAACAGTCGGAGATAGCATAGTGGATTCATTTGGAATGGAATTAATTACATCTTGGAATGAGAGTATGTGTGTATCCCAATCAATATGTCTTTTGTGGCAGTATATTCTGCACAGCTTACCAATTTCCTTCATTAATCTTTCACAAGGGTTCGAAGAAGCGTGGTACTTGGATATATAGATCGGAGAAATGTTTCTAGCTCGTAACATGCGTGTCCATACACTACTACGAAATTGAGATCCATTATCAGAAATTACTTTCATTACATGCCCTACATGAGATAGAAAATGTTTTACAAATGCTTTCGAAACAGTTTTAGCAGTAGCTTTGCGTAACGGAGTGAAAGTAACAAATTTTGAAGTGAGCTCAACAGCGACAAAAATGTAGCAAAAACATGGTAGTGAGGTCGGACATGTTCTTTTGTGTTCCGATTCTACTTTGTTACTATCCGTAATAGTTTGCACGTGTCAAAATTAATCATTTGCTGAAAAACATTTGTTTGTGTTTTGTGAGTGTCGTGAATTGGTAGTGACAGCAGAAGACAACACAGCTGATGGACAGAAGCATTAGCTCGTGCAGCTGACCAAAGCATGTGAAGAAAAAAAAAAAGAATACTATGTCTCGTAATGACGACGAAATGAAATTTTCAAATGCAACTTGTTGAATGTACATGACGCTGAAATTTGCTTTGCAGAAGTTGGTTGCGATGTCTTGCTGATTGTTGCCGAGAGAACGCGATAGTGCGTCTGCTATAACATTTTGTGTACCGGGAATGTGAACTATTGTAAAATTAAATTCCTGTAAATATAGTTTCCATCTGCTTAACCTGTCGTGAGTGAATTTAGCTGAAAGTAAAAATTGTATCGCTCTATGGTCTGTGTAGACGGTGGTATGTCTGCCGTAAAGAAAGTGCCTAAATCTCGTGAAAGCCCATACAACACATAATGTTTCAAGTTCTGTGACGGAATAATTTCGTTCAGCAGGTGACAAAATGCGACTTGCAAATGCGATGTTTTTAATTACTGTAGAACCATCTTCTTCAATTTCCTGAAAAATATGTACACCTAAAGCGGTGTTAGAGCTGTCAGTGGCAATGGAAAAATTTCTGGTGAGATCTGGGTGCGATAAAAGTAGAGCATTCAATAAAGCATGTTTCAAATAACATTCTCGTGAACAAAATTCTGCGTGTCAAAAGTAATGTTTGCGTTACTGTAGTATGCAATCTGTGCTGTATCTGGTTAAATTCTATCGTTCGTCCTGTTATTTACGGGAGGATGCTGTGGCATATCCACTATATGAACTGTTCTGTTATTTCTTACTGACGTGTTACGCTATGGATGACACCTATTGTCTGTTCCATTCATGATTATTTGTTGTTGCTGATGTTGTTGCTGCTCATAAGATCGACTGTTATTAAATGTACGCTGAAAATTGTGCTCATCATTCTTTTTACGTCTGTCCTAATAATCATTCCTATACGGTGTATTGCGATAGGAATTGAAATAGAGTGTTGTCTGTACGTAGTTATTTCTTTGCTGCCATGCGTTACTATTTGTTGGCGCTGAGACTATACATGCACGCGGCGAAACATTAAAGTTTGGTTGACCTTGTAGACTGCATTGTTGGTTAGGTATGCTAAGCGGCTGACTTTCATGCTATTGTGGTGAAAAACATCTATTGTTACAAAAATATGGTTCCGACTGCTCAAAATTTTATACATACTGATGATTACGATTTTATCTGTAATTAAAATTACAGCGGTACTGGAGTGCCTACTGAAAATTGTCACATTCGGTAAAAGATTTGTCGTATCCGGTTTTCATTACATACGTTTCTTAATACTAGGTAGAGCAATAGTTAAAGAGCAGTTTGGATAGATATAAAGGATAGTAGAAGAAAAGGCAGCAGTGCAGAAAACTAAAGATGAAACAGCACTACTACAGCTCGGGGCCCTATGCTCGCTACGGCACATATTCATTAAAGCGTAATGAATCCCCTGAGGTCCATTACGCACTGCAAATAAATTTTAGCTTTTGCGTTGCACGCAATAGCGGTAAAAATTCAAAAGCAAATAGTTGTATCCATGTTAATTCTAGTTTCCTCATTACAGGCAATGCTGATGAAAATACAATAGCAATTTGTCGCTTCAGGTTCAAAGCTAGTTTCTCCATTACAGATAATAGCGGTGAAAGTACAAAAATAAATTGTCGTATACAGTGCAAATCGTGTATCTGTGTTCTGCCATTATCAAATTCCTTACATTTTCTTACAAATGCAAACTGCTTATTATCAACGTTCTCGTCACTGAATTTGAGAACACGTTCGGGTTTGTGTGTGAATCTGTTCGTCTCTGTCATTTCGGTTTTCAAGTTGCGTAGCTTTTCAGATTTTAATTCGCGTGGCTTTTCGGATTTTAAGTCGCGTAGTTGCTGTAAATTGCTCACATTATACACGCTGCGTGAGTCTGACAAATGTTCATAAAGTGGCGTCTGTTGTGGTATGTTATTAACTGAAATGTTTTTCATCTCTGTTACTTCTTGTTGTAAATTTGATAACTTCCGACGTAACGTGTTGTTAGATGAATCGATTTCATTAATTGTCAGCTGTAAATTTTGAAATTCAGGTGTTTGGATAAAAGAAACCGGTGCAGTATCGTCTGATTTATCGTCATTAGTATTTTCGATAACATCAATACGACTGGCCAATTCATCACATTTTTCAGTCAGTATTTTAACCTGATCATCGGTTTTAGAATCAGACGCATTAATCTGTTTTTGCAACTTGCGCGTAGTTTCGCTCAGTTTTTTAACATCAGCTTTGATGACATCGCAATCCTGTGTTAGATCTAGTTGTTCGAATCTATCTGTCACTGTTTGAATATTTACTGTGTGTGTATCCGTTTTTGCTTTAAGATCAGAAATTTCATCCCGTAATTCCGCGTTCAATTGTTCTATGGTATTAATTTTGTCGGACACTGTAGTAATATTATTGTCTACATACGTCTTCGCTTTCGCGAATATTTTACGTTTGTCCTCTTGTCTTTGTGCAGTGATTGTTTCCATGATTTGTCGTTTTACTTTGTTTTGATCTTGAATAAATCTGCGGAAACGCGTATCACTGTTCTGTATGTGCTGACTAAAGCGCTCGTTAATCTGAGTGTTCTGCTGTTCGAATTTCGCGTCTATCTTTGCGTCCATAGTGCGCGAAAGTTCTACCGTCATTGTTCTAAACTCGTCCCGTAGTTGTGCAGCCTTTTCAGAGCACTGTTTGGCGACTCCGCTAATTTCGTCTCTGAGTGTATCTGTCGCGGCTGTTTGCATTTCTCTTAATTCCTTCGCAACAGATTTAATTTCTTCGCTATTTTTTTGTGAACAAGCCTCAATTTCCGCGCGCAACTGTTCCTTAGTGTCATGGCACTGCGCGGCAACGTCTCTAATTTGTTCACTAAGTTTGTCTTGTTTTTTGTCATTATTGTCAAGTTTTTCGTTAATTTTATTAAATTTTTTATCCTGTTCACTAAATTGTTGTTTGAAATTGTTGTCTATTTTCTCACTTTGCTGTTGTATCAAACTTGTCATAATTCGTACCAAGTCAAAATTAGCGTTTATATTCTCTGCGCTGTTTAGTGGTGGATCTGGAATTGTCTCGTTTACTGCAACCATTTGGTTATTCTGTATTTTAGAAAAAGGTTTGCCAGTCAAATGTATACTATCAGTCATTGTTTCGGAATTAAATAAATCTGTCGTACCTTGTGTATCCTCTTCATTTTCATTAGACAAATTTGTCTGTACATTACTTAGATTTTCTAAATCGGGTGTGTTAAGCTCTACAGCGCTCATTACCATAGAGCATTCTGCGTCATCAATTGTCGTCAAGTTAACAGACGAGACAATTGAGTTCGTTTGTTCATCATTACGGTGAAAGTCATCATTAGTGGTTGGAATGCACTGATTGTTAGTGAACGCAGGATTGTCATCATTACGTTGCGTATCACAATTACTATCGGTCACGTTGTTTAAGTCGGTAATTTCATTCACAATACTTCGCGATACACTATTCACAGTCTTTCGCGGCATTTTTACAATAGTCAAAATTTTTCACAAAGCAAATAAGCACAAAGCAAAAGCAACACACAAATACAACAAAGCAGCAAATTGCCGTTGACCTGTAGAAAGAAAGTCACAATATTATTAAAAGCGTTGCGCCAAATCCTAATTATCTAAGCAAATAAGAGCAGATATCTGACTGTCGCTCAAAAGACTCTCAACGAAATACGATCCTGGACTGGGTGTCGCCAAGTGTAACCTCCCCACAAAATTTTTAAAAGAAAATAACGATACTAATTAGAAATGCTGATGGACATGACTCTATGCGTAACCTGCCTACAATCAAATGTACTGACAATGGCAACAAATGTGAAATTCGCAATCTGACTCAATTATAAATCCTTCAAAAAATTAAAGTCCATTCAGTGACAAGAAAATTCAATTAAACCGAAATATCGGTCTTTGGCCCTGTGTAAAAACAATCAGAATTAAAGTCTTACCTCAGAATAAATGGATGTCACATATCTGCTCTTGTTGTTGCGCACCACTTGGAGGAACTACATTGCAAATAATAATATTCTCCTTTTTTTTTGTAATTCTAGTGAAATTTTTCTTCAAAAAGAAGTGGAATGAAATGGGAAGTGCAACGAGATCTTTAGTTCAAAAAAAATTAAACTTTTGAGAAAATGCTTTTGAAATAAAAAATTATTATTGGGAGACTTGTTGGAGAATAATTACAATAAATAAAATTTTTCATTATCTAATGATTATATTAATTAACAGTATACCTTATTCCTCATCTTGACCATTGTTGCCGACCGCCTACATCACACAACCGCACTGGGCTGCTACTACTGACCGACCGCTCTGCATGACGACTACAGACTGAGTACTGCTCTCAACTAGACAGAGCTACAGACTCGCAACGACTGACTGACAGACTCGCAACGACAGACAGACTGCTACTCTGCATAGCGACAACTAACTCGCAAAGACTACTACTGACTGAGAACCGCTCGCAACACTCGCGCGGTCAAGCGCATACTCTCTGGTCACAGATGCTACAATGCCTCGCCATCGCTGCTGCGTTACATACGTGTTTCAACCTTCCGCCGACCACTGGCGACAACATCGATGTACTGTGGAGACCTCACGCCCCACGTGTTGAGCAATTCGGCGGTACGTCCACCCGGCCTCCCGCATGCCCACTATACGCCCTCGCTCAAAGTCCGTCAACTGCACATATGGTTCACGTCCACGCTGTCGCGGCATGCTACCAGTGTTAAAGACTGCGATGGAGCTCCGTATGCCACGGCAAACTGGCTGACACTGACGGCGGCGGTGCACAAATGCTGCGCAGCTAGCGCCATTCGACGGCCAACACCGCGGTTCCTGGTGTGTCCGCTGTGCCGTGCGTGTGATCATTGCTTGTACAGCCCTCTCGCAGTGTCCGGAGCAAGTATGGTGGGTCTGACACACCGGTGTCAATGTGTTCTTTTTTCCATTTCCAGGAGTGTAGATATATCTGCCAACTAGGACAGTGCCTGACAGGAGACCACGAAGGTGAATGACACAAAGGGCAAATTGGTTGCAGTACAGTCGACTGGCTGTTTTTGAACAAAAGGATTGTGTGCAGGAGACATGGTCCATATCACTTGTGAGATCCAACAGACTGCCGCAGAGTCCATCCCCCAGTCTAGTAACCACCTCAGATGATGGCCTGTACCTTGGACGACTGTCGACTGGCAATCAGGGCCAGACGAGCAGCTCTGCAGAACTTCAAACACTGTCCAACTACAGAAAACCTTCATGTGTGAAAACATATGCGAGGCAAGTGATAAAAGAATGGAAGAGGATTTCCTGGAAGGGATTCACGACTTCCATTAATCGGTCCACTTCCACTGTGCAAGCTTGGTACTCAGTAATCCGGATTTCAGGCAAGGACAGTACACATCCCCTTCCAGCTTTGTCAAGTGATGGGGACTTGGTGGACACACCAGAAGACATGGCTCAGTTTTTAGCTGAACACTTTTTACTGTCACTACGTTATCCAGACAAGCAAAAGCTTTTCAGGTGTTCCGTAGATTCAGTTTCTTCTCACATAATGAGGAAGTCTACCACCTTCTCCATGTGGGAACTGGAACCAACTTTGTCTGCAGCCAGAGTCAGTGCTCCAGGACTAGGTGAGATACATTATGCCATGCTTCGTCATCTGTTCCCTGAAGCGAAAGGACTACTCCTCTCTTATTTCAATGACATCGTGTTTGATGGACAGTACCCCACGACTTGGAAGGAAGCAACATTAATTCCATTCTGGAAACCAGGCGAGGACCATAACGCCCATAACAGTTGTATGGTTAAGAGTCCTGAGTGCATGGTCAGCTGCCATCTCGTCTGGTTGCTCGAATCCCGAGGTTACCTGAGCTACTCCCAGTGCGGTTTCATGTGCTACCATTTCGTTCTTGACAACTTAATTCTACTGGAGACGGCGACACAGGAGTGCTTCTTACGCTGAAACCATTTGGTTTGTGTATTTTTTGGCCTCAAAAAAGCATACGACGCTACTTGGAGGTACAACGTCCTTCGCTAATTTCATGAATGGGGACTATGTCGACGCCTGCCACTTCTTATCCAATCCTTTCTCGAGTACCCGCCTTTTCGATATCGCGTTAGCAACGCTTTGCCTGACTGCTGTGTTCAAGAGAATGGGGTCCCCCAAGGCAGTGTCCTTAGTGTCACATTGTCTGCTATCGCTATCAACGGCATTTCCTCTACAGTCAGGAGCCCTGTCAAAAGCTCTTTGTTTGTGGATGACTTGGCAGTCTTCTACTCTTCCTCTGATCTTATTAAGACGACGAGGCAGCTTCAGCTGACCGTTAGGAGGCTGGAAACCTGGGCCTGAACGACTGGTTTTTGGTTCTCTCCAGAGAAGCCTACATGTGTCAATTTTAACTATGCTGATCGAAGTTTTAAACAACCAATGCTCAAAACGGGGGACATTATTTTACATTTTCAAGTTCATTATTTGACTCGAAATTAACTTGGCTCTCACACCTACAAGACCTACGAACAATGGGCTTCCAGCCACTGAATTTTTTGAAATGCCTTAGCGGTAAAACATGGGGAGCTGAGAGGTCCTGCTTCCTGCAGTTTTATAGAGCATTTGTTCAATCACGTTTAGATTATGGATCAGTCTGTACTTCCTACCTCAAGTTAGTCGCTGTTAATCTGAGGGTATTCGGATATCGACTGGAGTCTTTTGGACTGGCTCAGTTCAGAGTCTATGTGGAGAGGTTAGTGAACCCACCACTCTGGATTCGGCGACCTGCCCTTTAGGCTCGACAGGAGCTGAAAATGTCAGCGTCTCCTCAGTCATTGGCATTTAGTGCAGTGGACCAATTCACCTTTGAACGGCTGTTCAGGAATCGGCCCCATGCGACCAATCCTTTTGGGATACGTGGTACAGACTGTCTCAGGGATTTGGATTTATCAGATCTCCAAATGCACAGCCAGGGATGGAACACATTGCCGCTTTGGTGTCTTCAGAGGCCCAAAGCGATTTTAAGCTTGACACGGTACAAGAAAACCTGTACTCCAGATTATGTTTTTACAACTTAGTTTTCGTCCATTTTAATTACTTACCGCAGTTTTGTCATTGTTTATACAGACGGATCTCAGCAGGAGAATGTCATCGGTTGTTCTGCTGTTCTCCCTGATAGGGTTTTTAAATTGCGTCTTCTGGAAAAAATTAACTAGTTATTATTATGCGGAATTATATGGCATTCTGGTGGCATTGGAGAGGATTCAAAGACATCACCGTATAAGGTTTCTTGTCTGTTCCGACTCGCTTAGTGCACTACAAGCACTTCATCAATGTATCCAGCAGACCAGCTGATACAACTCATCCATGACTCCTTACATCTGCTCCACCATCGTTTGCAAGGAGGTGATCTTTTGTGGATGCATTTCGACATTGGGATACAGGGAAACGACATGGCCGACAAAGCCGCCAAGAAAGCATGTCAGAATGGTGCTGTCCATCAATTTCGCAACTTATTGCACGACATCATCTCATTTTCTGAGAGACGCATCATGCGTCAGTGGGAAACTGAATGGTTGCAGGTGAGAGAAAACAAACTGTGGTCGATCAAATCGACCACACAGGCATGACGGACTTCATGTCAGCTGCAGCGCTGGAAGGAGGTGCTGCTTACCAGAATGTGCATCAGACATGGCCCTTTTAACTAATGGCTTCCTCCTCCGGCGGGGGGATCCACCACTCTGTGATGCTCATGGTGTGCCACTTCCAGTTCAATGTACTGTATTTTGACAACGTGCGCTCTATGTAGTGATATTAGGACAGCCTTCAGTCGCGATGGGAATCTGCCCACCATCCTCGCCGATACTAATTCCAGTGTTACAACAGTGGTGAATTTTTGTGAACTGACAGGCCTAATCCCTAAATTGGTGGGGAAGGGAAGCAGATTTTTCATACATTATGCTGCTCCTCATGTGGGGACAGCTACCGTCCTCACCCATGACAGTGGCATGCTACTTTTTCGTCAGGGCGCTGATGACCATGATGTTGAGCTCCCTACCCAATAATAGCACTGTGTATGTATCTGTGTATTTATGTATACTGTGGAAGGATGACATATTCCTCTCAGCTCACAGAATGCCACCTTTATGAACATCCACCTAAGTAAAATGCTTGTTGACAGTGCTCTAGGTACACCTGTGGGTGGTTGAAACCTGTTTCAGATGAATGTGCACACACAACCATTAGGGATGTTGGTGTTGAAAGAAAGAGCGGTATTCCTGCTGTACAGACGTTGAAAGAACAGAAGGTAGAGGAATTTTAGGCAACTGACTTGCCCTTCGTAAAGTAGCACACTGCGTGTCTGCCTGAAGTGCTAGTGTTCTTAACAGCTCAACTGCTGTAATGTCAGCTCATTTATTTTAAAAAAAAGTGACTGAATAAACACACACTCTACGCAGCATGAAGTGTTACCACCGTATATTCTCTAGATGTAATTATTATGCCTGGCACAATGAATGTTGTACCGACAGACCTCACTTGACATCGAGTAAAGGGTGTAGTCTTCAGCTTTTAAAACGAATACTTTGACATTAATAGTACGAACAGCCGATACAGTACTACAATCAGGGAAATCTCGGGCTAAATAAGAATAAACTCCCTCTCGTGGTGTGAACTAATGCCTGCTGCAATGAATATTGAATCGAGAACATTATATCTTGTATTGAATATACTCCAAAATAAGCACTTACCACCATCTAACAGTCCTTAAACACACATTTAGGTGGTAAGTGCCACACACTATTGTGAGCAGAAGACTCCCCCAACAACGTAATGCTGATAGGACCAAACAATAACACGGTAACCAACACTGAGAGAACGTCCTAGGATACATTGAGGTATTTTTCTTGTGATCGGTATCGATGTGTCTTAGATGGAGAGTCGTAATCCTTTATAAATTAATAAAAATAAACACGACAGCATCTTCTGTGTTACGATGCATCTGCACACCAGCCTTGGTTCTATCGGAAGAGAAAACAAAAAAGCAATGCCGTTATCGCTGCATCGATTTATCGATTTTCACGTTAAAATCATACTTAGTTCTATAAATTGTGGTTGCAAGTATAGTGCTAAGGTACGGTACTGATGCCATGATTGAAAAAAAAAAAAAAAAAACTTTCGGTCTTCCAATGCCTGCCACAAGAGGCGGCACTGCACTTTGGTTGTGATCGCATTAATCGCGGATTAACCATACGGTAGGAAGTGCTTGATAGTACTGCCAGAAAGCAGGACGCCTACTGGTGTAAGGTCGTGATTAAGTCGTTGTTCTTACCGAATTTTTACAAAATTGATGGCATGTCCACAGGTTGTAGGTGAGTAATTAGAATATTATCTCTTCCGTGTGACGAGTTTTGCGTATAAACTCGAAAAAATTGAGAGAAACGGTAATTCCACTTGTATTGTTTTTAATGAATGCCGAAGTCAGTAATACAACAGGTTCCGGGTCATCCTTTTACTTTACAAAGTCATCTAAGCTTTTTATACTAATAATCATGTGTTTCCCATGACTAAAGAAACAGCACATTTCTCTTCCACCGGTGTTTCATCATCTTGATGCAAGCAAAACACCACAATCGATGTTCTCTCAACCAAATGACATTCAACAATGAGCGATCTATCGGAAATTCCATTCACGACGATTGTAGCTCTGGTAATATCAATTTCTCACGTGAATCTACACTCCTGGAAATTGAAATAAGAACACCGTGAATTCATTGTCCCAGGAAGGGGAAACTTTATTGACACATTCCTGGGGTCAGATACATCACATGATCACACTGACAGCACCACAGGCACATAGACACAGGCAACAGAGCATGCACAATGTCGGCACTAGTACAGTGTATATCCACCTTTCGCAGCAATGCAGGCTGCTATTCTCCCATGGAGACGATCGTAGAGATGCTGGATGTAGTCCTGTGGAACGGCTTGCCATGCCATTTCCACCTGGCGCCTCAGTTGGACCAGCGTTCGTGCTGGACGTGCAGACCGCGTGAGACGACGCTTCATCCAGTCCCAAACATGCTCAATGGGGGACAGATCCGGAGATCTTGCTGGCCAGGGTAGTTGACTTACACCTTCTAGAGCACGTTGGGTGGCACGGGATACATGCGGACGTGCATTGTCCTGTTGGAACAGCAAGTTCCCTTGCCGGTCTAGGAATGGTAGAACAATGGGTTCGATGACGGTTTGGATGTACCGTGCACTATTCAGTGTCCCCTCGACGACCACCGGTGGTGTACGGCCAGTGTAGGAGATCGCTCCCCACACCATGATGCCGGGTGTTGGCCCTGTGTGACTCGGTCGTATGCAGTCCTGATTGTGGCGCTCACCTGCACGGCGCCAAACACGCATAAGACCATCGTTGGCACCAAGGCAGAAGCGACTCTCATCGCTGAAGACGACACGTCTCCATTCGTCCCTCCATTCACGCCTGTCGCGACACCACTGGAGGCGGGCTGCAAGATGTTGGGGCGTGAGCGGAAGACGGCCTAACGGTGTGCGGGACCGTAGCCCAGCTTCATGGAGACGGTTGCGAATGGTCCTCGCCGATACCCCAGGAGCAACAGTGTTCCTAATTTGCTGGGAAGTGGCGGTGCGGTCCGGTCCCAGGTCGACGGGCACGTGCACCTTCCGCCGACCACTGGCGACAACATCGATGTACTGTGGAGACCTCACGCCCCACGTGTTGAGCAATTCGGCGGTACGTCCACCCGGCCTCCCGCATGCCCACTATACGCCCTCGCTCAAAGTCCGTCAACTGCACATACGGTTCACGTCCACGCTGTCGCGGCATGCTACCAGTGTTAAAGACTGCGATGGAGCTCCGTATGCCACGGCAAACTGGCTGACACTGACGGCGGCGGTGCACAAATGCTGCGCAGCTAGCGCCATTCGACGGCCAACACCGCGGTTCCTGGTGTGTCCGCTGTGCCGTGCGTGTGATCATTGCTTGTACAGCCCTCTCGCAGTGTCCGGAGCAAGTATGGTGGGTCTGACACACCGGTGTCAATGTGTTCTTTTTTCCATTTCCAGGAGTGTATATCCTCTATATCCTCCTATGATTCGACATGTTGTTTTTCCACGCAAAATCTTTTATACCCCTACGGCTGGACATGCGTTGAAATCGCAGTTTAGCACGCCAAATTTGTACCTCCTTTCCAACCGGACATAGTTTGTTCACTTCCCACCCACATGTCGGAACACAGGCTACAGTAACTCTACAGTGCAAAAAGTACGCATTTTAAAGAAGCAATGCAGTTATAGTTTATGTATGTATAACGTCCGAAAAGATGGTGGCATGTCCGCACTCACACTGTTTAGGTGTTCGGTTCTGCTCTGTTCTAGGAAATTGACATTTAGATCTTCCAGCCAATCAGATTCTTAACAGGATACAATTATTTTCAATCAGCGCTTCGGGAAGGTGTTGCATCCCGCCAAGACTCTCTGAAACTAGTGTTGTAATACACAGTTGTCCGGCACTACGTGATATGGACACCGACTGAAACGTATACTGTTGCATTTCCATTCCAGCGCCGTAACTACAGTTGCGCGGGAACTAGCTCTGGTCAGCTGTGGTGAATCCCGGGCGTCCCTCTCTAACACGACCTGACACCAGACAAACAATGCCTTCCTCGAGCGTGGCAGCGGTCTCATTGTTGGTGAACTAGCGCAACTGTGAGCTCTTTGTTTCTCATTTGTCAGCTCCAGCTACACAGGGATACATCGACCGCTTTTTCCGTTAGTCTGCGCAGTTGGCATGACCGCCTGTGCGTACGGCTGTGTGTGTGCGCGCGCGCTCTCAAGGATCGATTCCTGGCCTACCTCGCAGCACACACACACACACACACACACACACACACACAAACACACACACACACACTAGAGATGGGTCGAACTCGTTGATTCCCGTGAACTACTTCATTCATTTCACTCTTTGCCGTGAAGCGTTCAAATGAAGTAGTTCATTCATGAAGTACGGAAGCCTGGCGAAGTTGCCCAGTTCGGCGCTCAGCCGCGGCTACGCTCGCTTCGCCTCGCTCGTACAATAAAGCTTCGTAATACTTCATAATTTTACCAACAGATGGCCAACTATGCAGTAATGTGCACGCAACGTTTTACGCTCTTACAGCGTCTGAGCTAACTTAAATAGAGCGTGGTCGAAGGGGACAAAGGAAAGATAAACAGAGAAGCCTGTCACATATAAAGAAGGTATTACATTTAATCTTGCTCGACATTTTCTCATGAAACGCCCAAAAAAGTCTTTATCAGCCAAGTGAAACATTATTTGTTGTATTCATGGATTGAAAAACTAGGGCTACCAACAAAATGCAGTCCAATTTCATGTTCCTTTTAAAATTTAATTCAAAATAGAGTGAGTATGTTTACCACTGTCACAAAGTCTATATATCTACGTTAAGTAATTATTCAGAAGTTTTCCTGTAGATTTTATTTTGTTGAGAATAATATAACCCCCCCAAATTCAAAACGTAAACTGTCACCTGTAGTAATTGACACGATTTCAGGTAAAATCCCTCTTTCAGTGTTATTAACAAAACTTTTATTTTCATATTGGCTGTGCGTGCTCAAACAGCCAGCCTCTTCGTTTGTATCTCTAATATTAATTTGTCCGAAAGCGCTGCCAACGGTAGGCTACCGGTAGACGCGAAGTACAACTGAACTGCACAAATAGTCACGGGTAATGATGTCAGCACTGCAGGAAGCAGCTGACGCTGCCTTCCCATCGCCCCTCACCTCCCCAACCCATCGCAAACCTATAGTTCCCCACAAACGCCGCGCGATTCGTCGACAGGCAGTAGAGGGGGGAATGAAGTGAAGGGAGAATCAGTGACGTAACGCCGATGTAATGAGATGAGGGAGAGTGGAAGAGAGTGAGTGAACTTGAAGGAAGTGTGGAGTGTGTTATCTGTGAAGAGTTTGAAGTACCAGTTCATTGAAACTGAGTGATTAGTTCACACTTCACTGGAGTGAAGCGTTCATTTGAACGACTCATTCACGTGCTCCCCATCACTAACACACACACACACACACACACACACACACAATGCATCTGCAATTTGTAAGCGACTCATACCCCTCCTCTTAGCTACACATATTTCCAAGACCAAAAGAAATTCACCTCAGAAGCACTGTATTGTGATTACTACGTGCAGAAGTACAAGTAGGCAAACTACATCGCTGTTCATCAACACTATTCTCACTGCTTCTGATCAAGCAAATTAATTGGTTACGGCGCGCTCGTCAATTACGCTGAGTTAAGTCGAAGGAATTGCAGCAGCCCCTAACCACAGATTCTCGTTCTGCATGCTAGTAGCCCGATCGCGCACTTCTCTTTTCATCGAATTTAACGCCTGCGTCGCCTAAATAAGAATCTGTTCTGCAAATCCTGCTTTTAAACCCCTTAGCTGTAATAATTGTCATTGATCTGAAAGGGGTGGGGGGAGGGGAACAGAACACTTCTATGATGGACTCAGCACCCATAATATTTAGTCTTATTGGTGAATGATGTCTGCTGTGCAGCTACAGGACGTAAGTTAACCATTCAGGACGTGTTCCAGCAGATCAGTCACCTCCACCCGCAACTAGTCGGGTAATGGCAGGGCAGCTCGTCCAATAGGAATGTGTTCGGCCTATACACCTACGCCAACCAACTGGCTATCCATGGCCCTGTCTCTCGCCAACAGCCACCATGGTTCAATCAATGATCCGCAATATCGTTGAGTTGACCATGGCTCTGAGGATCTGATACAAGTCTCTCTTTCTTCTCATCATCAGTTCCGTGTGTTTATGCATCCACATACATATGTAGTCCGACAGACTATGATTGTGATTCTTTCGTCTTTTTCCTTGACAAATCGATGAAAAGGTGGAGCCTGTCCACACTGACACTGTGGAGCTCAATGGAGGAACGTACTCTAGTTGCTGCATCTTCACTCAGCTGACATATAACTACAAACAAATTACGTGCTGTGCTGTGAGTTCCGTTTCCGTTGCTATCCGCATGGGAAGTCCTACATCAAGCAGAGAATGGATTCAGACCTGCCTGATGGTGAGTGCAATACGGTGTTTAATATCAGAGAATTTGATCTCGCACGCTTTCCATGTAGTTGAAAGTACTTCTAGGCATTTCGAATCATGCAAGTGCTTCAATAAATTTAATTCTATATGTATATATATATATATATATATATATATATATATATATATATATATATATACATATACATATATTGTTTCAGGGCACTCTCTTGTCCTAGGGGTGGGAAATTGCCCCTAAAGGCGGAAGAATCAGCAATGATCAACGACATGAGGATGCAGAAGGCAATGGAAACCACTGCATTAAAGACACGTAACGTGTATCCACAGGACATGTGGCCTGTATTTGAAGAAGTGTCATGATGATCTCTCCATTGGCAAAAGATTCAGGAATAGTCCCCAATTCGGATCTCCGGGAGGGGACTGCCAAGGGGGAGGTTACCATGACAAAAAGATTGAATAATCAACGAAAGGATAACGTTCTACGGGTCGGGGCGTGGAATGTCAGAAGCTTGAACGTGGTAGGGAAACTAGAAGATCTGAAAAGGGAAATGCAAAGGCTCAATCTAGATATAGTAGGGGTCAGTGAAGTGAAGTGGAAGGAAGACAAGGATTTCTGGTCAGATGAGTATCGGGTAATGTCAACAGCAGCAGAAAATGGTATAACAGGTGTAGGATTCGTTATGAATAGGAAGGTAGGGCAGAGGGTGTGTTACTGTGAACAGTTCAGTGACCGGGTTGTTCTAATCAGAATCGACAGCAGACCAACATCGACAACGATAGTTCAGGTATACATGCCGACGTCGCAAGCTGAAGATGAACAGATAGAGAAAGTGTATGAGGACATTGAAAGGGTAATGCAGTATGTAAAGGGGGACGAAAATCTAATAGTCATGGGCGACTGGAATGCAGTTGTAGGGAAAAGAGTAGAAGAAAAGGTTACGGGAGAATATGGGCTTGGGACAAGGAATGAAAGAGGAGAAAGACTAATTGAGTTCTGTAACAAGTTTCAGCTAGTAATAGCGAATACCCTGTTCAAGAATCACAAGAGGAGGAGGTGTACTTGGAAAAGGCCGGGAGATACGGGAAGATTTCAATTAGATTACATCATGGTCAGACAGAGATTCCGAAATCAGATACTGGACTGTAAGGCGTACCCAGGAGCAGATATAGACTCAGATCACAATATAGTAGTGATGAAGAGTAGGCTGAAGTTCAAGACATTAGTCAGGAAGAATCAATACGCAAAGAAGTGGGATACGGAAGTACTAAGGAATGACGAGATACGTTTGAAGTTCTCTAACGCTATAGATACAGCAATAAGGAATAGCGCAGTAGGCAGTACAGTTGAAGACGAATGGACATCTCGAAAAAGGGCCATCACAAAAGTTGGGAAGGAAAACATAGGTACAAAGGAGGTAGCTGCGAAGAAACCATGGGTAACAGAAGAAATACTTCAGTTGATTGATGAAAGGAGGAAGTACAAACATGTTCCGGGAAAATCAGGAATACAGAAATATAAGTCGCTGAGGAATGAAATAAATAGGAAGTGCAGGGAAGCTAAGACGAAATGGCTGCAGGAAAAATGTGAAGACATCGAAAGAGATATGATCGTCGGATGGACCGACTCAGCATACAGGAAAGTCAAAACGACCTTTGGTGACATTAAAAGCAACGGTGGTAACATTAAGAGCGCAACGGGAATTCCACTGTTAAATGCAGAGGAGAGAGCAGATAGGTGGAAAGAATACATTGAAAGCCTCTATGAGGGTGAAGATTTGTCTGATGTGATAGAAGAAGAAACAGGAGCCGATTTAGAAGAGATAGGGGATCCAGTATTAGAATCGGAATTTAAAAGAGCTTTGGAGGACTTACGGTCAAATAAGGCAGAAGGGATAGATAACATTCCATCAGAATTTCTAAAATCATTGGGGGAAGTGCCAACAAAACGACTATTCACGTTGGTGTGTAGAATATATGAGTCTGGCGATGTACCATCTGACTTTCGGAGAAGCATCATCCACACAATTCCGAAGATGGTAAGAGCTGACAAGCGCGAGAATTATCGCACAATCAGCTTAACAGCTCATGCATCGAAGCTGCTTACAAGAATAATATACAGAAGAATGGAAAAGAAAATTGAGAATGCGCTAGGTGACGATCAGTTTGGCTTTAGGAAAAGTAAAGGGACGAGAGAGGCAATTCTGACGTTACGGCTAATAATGGAAGCAAGGCTAAAGAAAAACCAAGAGACTTTCATAGGATTTGTCGACCTGGAAAAAGCGTTCCACAATATAAAATGGTGCAAGCCGTTCGAGATTATGAAAAAAGTAGCGGTAAGCTATAGGGAGAGACAGGTCACATACAATATGTACAACAACCAAGAGGGAATAATAAGAGTGGACGATCAAGAACGAAGTGCTCGTATTAAGAAGGGTGTAAGACAAGGCTGTAGCCTTTCACCCCTACTCTTCAATCTGTACATCGAGGAAGCAATGATGGAAATAAAAGAAAGGTTCAGGAGTGGAATTAAAATACAAAGTGAAAGGATATCAATGATACGATTCGCTGATGACATTGCTATCCTGAGTGAAAGTGAAGAAGAATTAAATGATCTGCTGAACGGAATGAACAGTTTAATGAGTACACAGTATGGTTTGAGAGTAAATCGGAGAAAGACGAAGGTAATGAGAAGTAGTAGACATGAGAACAACGAGAAACTTAACATCAGGATTGATGGTCACGAAGTCAATGAAGTTAAGGAATTCTGCTACCTAGGCAGTAAAATAACCAATGACGGACGGAGCAAGGAGGACATCAAAAGCATACTCGCTATGGCAAAAAAGGCATTTCTGGCCGAGAGAAGTCTACTAATATCAAATACCGGCCTTAATTTGAGGAAGAAATTTCTGAGGATGTACGTCTGGAGTACAGCACTGTATGGTAGTGAAACATGGACTGTGGGAAAACCGGAACAGAAGAGAATCGAAGCGTTTGAGATGTGGTGCTATAGACGAATGTTGAAAATTAGGTGGACTGATAAGGTAAGGAATGAGGAGGTTCTACGCAGAATCGGAGAGGAAAGGAATTTGTGGAAAACACTGATAAGGAGAGGGGACAGGATGATAAGACATCTGCTAAGACATGAGGGAATGACTTCCATGGTACTAGAGGGAGCTGTAGAGGGCAAAAACTGTAGAGGAAGATAGAGATTGGAATACGTCAAGCAAATAATTGAGGACGTAGGTTGCAAGTGCTACTCTGAGATGAAGAGGTTAGCACAGGAAAGGAATTCGTGGCGGGCCGCATCGAACCAGTCAGTAGACTGATGACCAAAAAAAAAAAAAAAAAAAAAAATTGTTTTCGTTGATATCCACAGATGAGGAGCTCCGGCCAGACGTGGAAAGTCCTCCTGACTCGATCGAGAGATATGTGGAGGAGATGGATGTGGAGTCAGCTGATGGTAAGTGCATTACAGTGTTTACAAGCGGAGGGGTTCGAGTCGCAGATGCATCTTGAATGAATCGTCAGATCGGTGCAGTTAATGTGTGTGCTCGTTCCACCCAATGTTAGTAAACAGCGCTTTAGCACTTCTCATTCCATTTTATATCACTATCAACACACCCAGACACACGAATCATTGTCCATGTAAATGACTGTCCGCAGGGTTAGTATGAAGTTAGTGTTAAATCTTTCCTTTCCTCCACCAATGTGATTGGCGACTGATGCCCTGCATACTTCCAGCTATCGCTGTAATCTGAGAAGTGATCCCAGTCCCTATGCTCTTGACCAAATTGCTTAGGGAATATCGTATGATAGCGGAATGACTATAGTTCATTACATGCGCTCTAGTTCACGAGTACCCTGAAGCAGATAAATGTAGGTTAATGCGTTAATCGATCTTCATCAAAACCTGACGAGGTGGTAATGTTGAAAACAAGAAAACGATTTTCTTACTATGCTCTGTCCAGTGAAATTATCAGCATACACAGCACAAAATGTTTCACCGTTGCCTCCGCTGCTGTCAGCTCTGTATTGAACTGATTTACAGCAGACAGCGACGAAAGGTGCAAAGAAATTTCAAGGATGTAACACCGAGCTTCGCATAGTAATAGGTAGTAGCATCGCCCGCGGTCGAAATTCGACCAGCTGATTCAGTGGACCTGATCTCGACAAATTAACTTTCCCTAATACCAACGCACGGTGGAAACCGTTTTATCGTGCAAAGTAATTTCAGATTCGAAATTATTTGCATTACAAAATCTGCACTGTAAATTGATCAAAGTGAAATTATAACTCTCAAAATTATTTGGAATTACATGCGGTACTAATTTAAACTTCTCTCTCAATGCAACAGCAGAGTTGTTATTATCAACATCTACATTATTCCTATTACTTCGTCTACACAAAAATTGTGTATCTTTAGTTGTTCGTCTTACAGTCCGACCCGTTAGTGTTCTTCTTTGAGGTATAGCCTAAAACAAATATAGTTACCGTATTCGAGAGACTTCGTGGCCATTCAAAGGATAGGAATTGAAAATCAGAAACACTTCAAATTTTATTGTGCCTGTTACAAACGAACGTAGTTATTTCCGTTTACTCATAGACGAAAGCAATTGAAAAAATGGCGCTGATAAACAACACGTTTGCTGCCCCAGACGACTTAGTTACTGGAAGTGAGTTACTGCAAATGACATATCTGCAGCATTTAATCATGAACGTCCGCAGAACGCGATTTCTCGAACTGTTGTTACTTTCGTGTCTCACTTCTACCGTAGCACCTGACCGTTGCTGGTACCAACATGAGCAGTGTGAGACACAGAGGAGTTTTCGATTTTCAGGTATTGATATTATGATCGTCAAATAAAACAGTTTCATTAGACTTATGAATGTCCACATTCCTATAACTTTCCCTGCTCAAAAATTCTCTCACGCCGACCTATTAGTGTTCTACTTCTAGACGTAGTCTAAAATAAACATTGTATCCATATAGTAAGGGAAGTTGGAACTCACATATATTCAAAATGAAGAAATCAAAAGTTAGGAAACTACTTCAAATTCTGGTGTAACGGCGGAAAATGAGCACAGAGTTAGTCTTACAGAAAACTAAGCGAAGTAACGACGCCACTGTACAACATTTCTTACAGACTTCGTTACTACGATATTTAGATTTACACTGCTGAAACTTCATCGACCTAGCAGTTGTTGCACTGTAGATGCTCGGTTCAAATTCAAATGGCTCTGAGCACTCAACATCTGAGCCCATCAGTCCCCTAGACTTAGAACTACTTAAACCTAACTAACCTAAGGACATCACACACACCCATGCCCGACGCAGGATTCGAACCTGCGACCGTAACAGCAGCGCGGTTCCGGATTGAAGCGCCTAGAACCGCTCGGCCACAACGGTCGGCTAGCTGCTCGGTATTCGGGTGTTACTGCAAATGAACTAAGTAAACAGAACGTCACTGGGTAGCGATTTTACGAAAGGTTGTTACTTTGATGTGTCATTTCTATCACAGCACCTGATCGATACGCTGGCAGATGTTGGTAGCACTTAATTTGCGATGTTCACTTACTGGACATTTTAATGCGTCACAGAGAACGTATTATCAGTCATGTATGGAATCCTTTTACCACTCTTAACGGCTACGTACAATTTTTTCTGTGTGCACATCTATGGTAAAGTATCTTTCGAATCATGTAAGTTCATTTGCCTCCTTGTACAATTAATATTAAAAATCGTTTCTTTGGTTTTCGTATTCACGTGTTAATATTATGATAGCCATCTAATGGCTTACAAAGCATTGATTCGATCTGTTAAATGTGGTTGTACGGTTAAATTGATACGATCATTTCTTCGTAAATAAAAAGGAGCTGTGTCGATAACCTACACATCTTACTGTAAGTAAATTTCAATCAAGTTATACATCAACATCGTTTCTATTTATGTCGACAGTACTTGATTCCTAAAGGAATCTGTTACGTTGCTTATGGCTGGAGGCAATACTTTACAACTGAGAACATCACCGTCGAGGAGGAAAAAATTTACGTCGCTGATGGAGCTATTTTATAAATCTTTTATAGATATTGATAATCTTACCCACCGTGTTATGTTTAATAGTGACATAAATTATTTTCATTTGTGTTAAACGGTCGATATCCTGTATAAAGTTCCTGGCTTACTACTGTGCTATATATCTTTCAGATATGTAAAATCTTTCTCTCTGTTCGTTAACATCTATGCCGTGTTTCACTGAAGCAATGTCTCTTGACTCTGTGAACCCTTTATTTTCTATAGCTTACAAGCAGTATTGGCTTGTGCTCTTTGCAGTCACTACACGTGAGATTCATTGTAAAAGTGATATTGTCTCACTCGTTATAAACAGGTCGGGGTTTACTATATACAGAGAAAAAATCGAGGTGTAACTCAGTAGATGAAGTTCGTGTGTGTGTGTGTGTGTGTGTGTGTGTGTGTGTGTGTGTGTGTGTGTGGAGAGAGCTATTTTCAGTTTTATTATTTTACAGAACTGCTACCGTATAGCCGGCCGGTGTGGCGGAGCGGTTGTAGGCGCTACAGCCTGGAACCGCGTGACCGCTACGGTCGCAAGTTCGAATCCTGCCTTGGGCATGGATGTCTGTGACGTGCTTAGGTTAGTTAGGTTTAAGTAGTTCTAAGTTCTAGGGACTGATGACCTCAGATGTTAAAAAAAAAGTCCCATAGTGCTCTGAGCCATTCGAACATTTTTTTTGCTTCCGGAGAGTCCAGCATAGTGTTTGCTGGCATGTGAGGATCAGGAGGACGAGGAGAATATAGGGGGAGGGAGGATGATGACGAAAAGAGGTAGAGGGATACTGACGTAGAATTTCTGTACAAGGTGACAAAAATAGATTAGAGTAAAAGTTGTATCATTTTTTCATTTTTTGTAGAAACAATTTTTTTTACCCCCTCTCTTAAATACCTAGTATCTTCTACAAGACAAGTCCCTTGCAACGAAGTATAGCACTGCAGACTGTGTGTGTTCACGGCACTTTGTTGCTTTAGAAATACTTCCTCTGATGTCTCTAGAGCTGACAATTTCATCGTAGCAACACCAAGCACAGTGAGTATTAGACTCACTAACAATACTGCTGCCGAAGACGGGAATGCGGAGACAGAATGTGTCGTACTTCGCCAGCTGCCTTCGATAGGTGCCAGTTTGCCGCGCAGCTTCATCCAATCTATCCGAACGATCCGCACCTCCGTACCTCACTATACATTCTCAATTTGCATTATAGCTTTGATGCCACTGTCACCTGTTATACCGACACTAACATGCATAGTCTTCATTCAGGTGTTACTAAAGATTTTACAGTGACAGCAAGTTCACTTCATCAACTGATCTGCACTGTAATCAGAGAGAGAATTTAATCACATTTTTAGCCTCTCGAAAGTATCCAAAACTATGTAGGTGGAACTATAGCAACCGTCGGATTCCGTTTCGAAAGATTCAATTTGAAGATGATGGGGTGGCACTCCAGCTCAGAAGATGACGTCATCTTTGGTCTGAATAAGTTCGCTCCTTCCTATTCTACTAGGAGTACAGCGCCATGTTGCCGTAATGAATGGACTCAGACCGTTATAGTAAACGTACGTGCTGGCTCCAGTCGAAGTTAGCAATCAGCGCTTTAGCGCTTTTCACTGCATTTTAGATATCCATCAACTCACACAAATACACCGATCATCACCCATGTAAATGACTGTCGTTTGAGAAGCACATCTTAGCCATCGAATTCCTCTGATCTGAATGACAGGCATGCAGTTTACGGCGTTGTGCTGCTCTGGTGGAAGCTAATTTCCGCGGAACGGTAATTACGGCGTTGGAATGGGAGCACAGTGCCCGTTTCGTTCGGTGTCCATGTCACGTAGCGCCGGACACCTGTGTTTTACAACTCTAGTTTGAGAGAGTCTCGGAGGAATGCAACACCTGCCGGAAGTGCTGACTGAAAATACCTGCGGTCTGTTCTCAAATCTGTTTGGCTGGAAGACTTGAATGTGAAGTAATTTCCTAGAACAGAGGAGAATCGAGACACCTAGCCGGTTTGCGTGAGGATACACCTTAATTTTTTCGGACGTTACACACACATGACCTGTAATTGCATTGCTTATCTAAAATGCGTATACGTTGGTGTGTAAAGTTACTGTGGCCTGTGTTCCGACGTGTCCGAAAGAAAATGATGTACGTGGGAAGTGAACAAACTATGTCCGGTGGCAAGGGAGGTATAGATTTGGCTCGGAAAACTGCGATTTCAGCGCATGTCCAGTCGTAGGGATATAAAAGAACTTGCATGGGAGAAAAATTGGGCCGGCCGGGATGGCCTAGCGGTTCTAGGCCCTTCAGTCTGGTACCGAGCGACCGCTACGGTCGCAGGTTCGAATCCTACCTCGGGCATGGATGTGTGTGATGTCCTTAGGTTAGTTAGGTTTAAGTAGTTCTAAGTTCTAGGGGACTAATGACCTCAGAAGTGAAGTCCCATAGTGCTCAGAGCCATTTGAAGCCAAACCTTTGATGATTTTGTAAAGTACAAGGATGATCTCAAATCTGTTATGTCACTGACATCGGTACACGTTATAAACAAAAATTACGAGTGGAACTACCAGTTTCGTCTATTTTTTCTACCTCTCACGTAAAAATCTTCGCAGACGAGATAAGTTTCTAGTTACCTACAACCTGCTGCATGTCATCAGTTTATAAAAATTCGATGAGATGAACGACTTCATCGCGACATACACCATGTGCCGTCCTGCATTCTGGCGGCACGATCCTGCACCTAATGCCGAGTGATTAAAACGCGATTAATGTGATCAAAACCAACGTGCAGTGTGGTTTTGTAGCTGATAGTGGAAGAACGTAGTTTTTTTAATGACTCACAGGAATCAATATCGTACCTCGATACTACACTTGCAACCACGATTTATAAAACCGATTATAGCTTTAACGTGAAAATCGATACAGCGATACCTGCATCTGCTTTTATGTTTCGTCTTTCTGTAGAACCAAGGCTGGTGTGCAGACGTATCGTAACCCACAAGTTGCTATCGTGTCGTATTTTTATTTTTATTATTTTTTAGGATTACCTCTCTCTTCCTGAGAGACATTGTTACCACTCAAGAAAAACGCATCTATCCAACATTCTCTCAGTGTTGGTTATCGTGTTATTGTTGACCCCCCTTACGTTATTGGGAAAGTCTTCTACTCACCATAGTGTATGGCACATGCTAGCTGAATGTGTGTTTAAGGATTGTTGAATGGTGTTAAATGCTTATTTTGTAGTATATTCAACGCAAGATACAATGTTCTTGTTTCAGTGTTGTGCGCGTGTGGGGTTGCTATTCTGTCATTCTGCGCAACGGATTAATCTGAGATGTACCCTTTACCCCGTGGCTCCTGCAAGACACTACTACAGAAGTCAGACAGACGCTCCCAACGTTCTAAGGAGAAATACCTGAGAAACTTCCAGCAATAAATATCTTCTGGAGTCGTCCGCTGTAAGGAAATGACACAAAAATTCACAAAATTTCTTACGTAACTAGTGGGATACTTGGGTACTGGAGTAGTGCTATTTAGTGTAAGAAAAACATGAAACTAACGAAAATTATTATTTATTTTGCTAAAATTCTGAGAAATCACAATGGTACCATTAGTTATGAACTGAATAAGTTATTTCCGGGTTCTTTTGGGAATGTAATGTTACCTCTCAAGTATAGGATTTCTATACAAAGTTTAAGATTGTTATTGACTTTGCAGAATGGCTGAGAGCCGCGCCTACTCAACTTGAATAATTATCTGTTAGAATGTTGCTAGGTACGGTCGAGGCTGTTGAGTGTGAAATACAGTGAAGTGTATTGTTGTGGAGGAAATATGGGGCCCGCAAGAGCTGTAGCGGACAATACCGTAAGCTGCGATGACTGCTGTCTGCGCCGCTCGCTGCTGACAAATAAGATAACTCTCGTTCTATCTGGATTGGCCTTCGCCAATCAAACTCTCCCTTTCCTTGATGAAGTCAAGGACTCCTTGTTGTGTCTAGACAAGACAGCCTAGACACAATGAGAGGAAGCCGAAAGGCACGCGCTAAGCTAAAGCAGGATGGCGTGAGGTCTGAAACAGGATACGTAATGAATGCTATAAAGAAAAGTACGTAGCTTCTGGAATACTTAACTTTAATCCATCCTTTTGGTACATCTGGAGATTGTGGCGATACAAGTGAGACTCTTTAGATACATGCAATGTTACTAATGGCGCCTTGCTAGGTCGTAGCCATTGACTTAGCTGAAGGCTATTCTATCTGCTCGGCCAAGGAGCGAGGCTTCGTCAGTGTAGTCGCTAGCAAAGTCGTCCGTACAACTGGGGCGATTGCTCTTCCGTATCTCGAGACCTGCCTTGTGGTGGCGCTCGGTCTGCGATCACACAGTGGCGACACGCGGGTCCGACATGTACTAATGGACCGCGGCCGATTTAAAACTACCACCTAGCAAGTGTGGTGTCTGGCGGTGACACCACACTCCTATTCGCCCCTAGTCTAGCTATTGGCGTGGTACACCGGTCAGATAACCAGTCCACCGCCATGCCACCCAAAAATTCGCTCGCAGGCGTTAAACTACAACTCTGTCCGTTCACACCGCACAATAAGTGTGGCAGCCAACACAGCGACAACGCTTAATCGCAAGGACTCAATATAGAGTCGCCCTCCGATTCGCTCTCGACAGAGGTACTGAGGAGACACTTGTTCCTCACTCTTTGAGTACATGTACGCGCGTGCACCCTCTCGTTACGTGTTCTCGCTCCAAGAGCGACAACGGAATTGCCCCCTCTCCACTCCAGACGTGAAGGAGTATATCTTTCAGTCTCTTCCATTACTCCTTCAGCTCAAGACGTCAGGAATATCGTCTGCCAATCAGCATTGCTCTTCTAAAACGGGAAAATGACGTTTCGTTTAAGGCGACCAATTCGGAAATCTGTAGCATCGGCGTTTCGCGTTTGCTGTCTCCCTGTGAAAATCTCTGAAACTGTGTGCTCTGTTTGTAAAGAATACGTAGGTTGGGCGCTCCCACACAATGTAGCGGAATTAGCTTTTAAGCCGAACATGGGGTCGTCCTTTCACTTGGGCGAATGCTGTCTGCTCTATGGGCGGTCACCGGCCGTCGTAGATGGGTTGGGACCGGCCTCCTGGTGTGCGGTTGCCTCTCTCCAACTAAAAGCTCCTGTGACCATCGTGTCTGGAATGTCTGTGTGTACGCCAGCCTCGAGTATTTCAACCACGGTGCGCACTTGCGATTTACTAGTTATTAGCATATCGTTTACATGAATTCATACAACATTGACTTTATCTTATCGAGTTTGGGTTCAAATGAAGCGTCTTGATGTGCAGAATATGATTGTGAGGGCGGAATATGTAAGCAATGAAGGTCAGGAGACCACGACGTCTTACGGTATTCGTTGTATCGAGCATTATTTCATGCGACAAGAGTAAGTTCGTACTTATTTACCTGGAGATTTCCCTGATTTTAGTACTATATTCGCTGTTTGCACTATTGACGTCACAGTATTCGTTTTGAAAGCTTAAGGCTACACCCTCTACACGATGCAGGTGAGGTCTGTTGGTACAATATTCGTTGTAGCAGGCTTAAGAGTCACACCTAAAGAATACATGATGGTAATACTTCAGGCATGAGATGAGTGTTCGGGTTTACTCAGTAACATTTTTTTAAAATAAATGAGCTGACATTGCTGGAGTTCAGCTGTAGAAACGGCAACACTTTAGGCAGACACGCAGTATGTTACTTGACGAGGGTCAAGCGAGTTGTGTAAGATTCCTCCACCTGCTATTCATCCAACGTCTGTACAACAGGAATGCCGATGTTTCATCACCAAAATTCCTCAATGGTTGTGTGTCGTATTCTTTCTGGAGCAGGCTTCAATCGTCCACGGATGTACCTAGAGCGCTGTCAACAAGCATTGTACTTAGGTAGATGTTAGTAAAGGCGACATTCTATGAGGTGAGAGAAATGTCTCATCCTTCCACAGTATACAAGAATACACAGATGCGTTCAAGAAGCTGTTATTGGGTACAGTGGAGCGTCTGAAACCTCTACCAGACAACCTTTGTATGGTTTAGATGGAGAGGTAGAATAAGTTCGAGCAATGACGGCTTATAGCCGAATGCAATGGTGGAGACCGCTTTCTGTCAGTCATGAGGGATAACGGGCTGCTTGGTGCACTGTGAGGCGACTAATACAAGGATCTGTGTGTGTCTCATTTAAGCTGGATGTATTACGTGTTTTATCCTACATGACCATTCTGATTTTACTTACCCGAGTGCCGACACACCAGAATGTTTGAAAGCTCACCAGGTTTGACCATTCAGTTCTTCATCTGTGACGGATTGTGGTGTGCATACTGTAAGACCTTCAGTACACACACCATCAGATTATTTGACTTGTCGCTCTAACGAAGTAGGCAAGTGTCAGCAATATGTCTCGTGGTCTTATCGTGGCGTGTTTATCTTCTGCCGTTAGGTCAGACGATAGAAATGCCACTTGCACGCTTAGAGTAGCAGATTGACGGTGACCAATTAACTTGCTTCTGGATGCTATTTACAATTGACAATCTGAAGTTCCTTTGGTATTGGTACGTTAATCTTATTCTCACATATATGTCTGATACTTGACAAAAGTGTCTATACATTTATCTTCATGGCTATGTACAGGAAAATGGTAATCTTATTAGGCATAGACTGAAACTTGATTATAGACTGGTACAGACAAATGTTGAACTCGTACAGACTGGTACAGACAAATGCAGACTGGTACAGATTGATGCAGACTAATGCAGACTGACTAATTGGAGGTCTGTACACTCGTTTTAATACCTCGTGCGTTCATGTATCACTGCGTGAGTGTGATCTACGAGGAGAAAAGGTTCTACGTTAGCAGCAATCTCATTGGCTGCGTGACATATTAATAGGCGGATCGGCGGAAGCAGAATTTGGTCCGTCTCTATGGCAGTGCCACCTCATAGTGCGGAGATGGACGAGCGCTGCTCCTGAGCTGTTGTGCTTAGCGGGGCGCGCTCTAGTGGGAAAGTTGTGTATGCGCTGACTACGCGGAACTATGTACGCAACACGGATAGTCACCTATTTCGGTATTTATGCAGGGCGGGGGGGGGGGGGGGGGGCAGTCTCTGCGAAAACGTTGTGTTCTTCAGTCGTTAGTCAATCTGTGACAGATTTCTACAGAGCAGAAGCGGTATATCACTGCCACCAGATGTATCTCTTTATTCACCATCAGTGACAGGGTAGAACAGGTGCCACCCATGGTGAGGAAAGGGAGAGATGAGGGATGGTAGGAGGGGAGGTAAGACTGGTTCTAAGTTGGTTAGTCCTTCACCACACATCGACGTGAGCACACATCAGTGTGAAAACACGTGCAGCTGCCTCTGCTCTCTGCTGGTACGACCTTTTGGGATCGGTTTTTGTGGTAGTTGTGTTATTACAATGATTTTTCTCAATTCCCAGTACGTGTATTGCATTATGATTCGTTGTTTACATGAGTGCTGGTTCTTTCACGACGGTTTCTATGTGTAATTAGAACAGTGGAGCAGCATTTTCCATCAGCTGTGGTAGCGTGTCTTGACCTTCCTACACTTCAGTGATGGTTTGCTACCCTATCCCTTCTTACTATGTATCAATGTACGAGTTGCTCAAGCAGCAATACGAAGGTGACCTCTCGGGCGCAGTGGAATAGGACAAAGTTGTCGAGAAATAAATAGGGCACGGTTTATTTGAATTTCGAGAATCAGGGCCGCAGGTTGTACGTCGAGCGGGGCGTACATCAATGCAGTGTGAAGGGCCTGTAGCCAACTCCGACGTGAAACAGCGAGACACACTCGCGGTCTGTAAAAAGGCGATGAATGTGGGCACGTGAAGTCCTCTCCTGCACTATGTATTGACAGACCATTTCAGGAACACGAACAGGTCTAGCAGAGGCAGTAGTCTCTATGAATTGTGAAATGCATTGTCAATCCGTCACACTGCACCACCATTACTTGCTGAAAAGTATTACCCCTACGATCGTCCATTATCACTCCTTCGATTCCTTGTGTAGGAGGCAATAGTCCTGTATGTCCTGTCAGACATGTCCGAAAGAACAGATGCCATCTTCATATAGATAAGGCTTACAGGCCAATGATTTTCTTCAGTGCAGATGCACTCACATTACCCGAACTCTTACGGGAATCGGTAGACTGACTGCCGCGAGTAATGAGTATAGTGGGCAGGCACACTAAAATTGCACTGTGTGGACAGTGTTGGAAGTGTGAGTCTCACGTGGAGCGCGACAGTGCTAAGTCCCTGCAGTCGCACTGTCCTCCGTGTCCTCTGTGGCTCAGTCTGATAGAGCGTCTGACATGAACATTACCACGTACTGCCGGCCGGGGAGGCCGAGCGGTTCTAGGCGCTACAGTCTGGAACCGCGCGACCGCTACGGTCGCAGGTTCGAATCCTGCCTCGGACATGGATGTGTGTGATGTCCTTAGGTTAGTCAGGTTTAAGTAGTTCTAAGTTCTAAGGGACTGATGACCTCAGCAGTTAAGTCCCATAGTGCTCAGAGCCATTTGAACCATTTTTGAACCACGTACTGAGTATATCTGAATTGGCTTGCAACGTGCTGTTCAGAAGATATCTCCACCCTCTCGTACTCTTGCTGATCTATGGACAGCCCTGAAGCACTACTTCACACAATAATCGAGACCATGCCACGTCGTGTTGCGGCGCTTCTACGTGCTCGCGGGGGCTCTAGCCGATATTGGGCAGGTGTACCAGTGTCTTTGGATCTTCAGTGTACATCGAGCAATGTTAATGCTCTGTACCAAAGGGTTAATTACAGTGACGCTTGCTCATGACTGACACGAAGCGAGTTATTTTCTTTGGATGCACACTACTACTTCCGTGTTCTGCCGAACGCACAGCGACTAGAGTCCCCAAAGTGACGTCGAGGCGCGTACGGGCGTCTGGGAATATTCTGCGCCCGAGGATTCGGAATGGCCTACTTCCTTTCTCTATATACCTTGGTCTGTATCACTAAACGTCATAGAAACACACTTGTAGCTTGCGTATCCAACAGTTTCCAGGGGCAAAAAGTTTTTGATTTTCAATATTTCATATAATTACTGACCGAATTTAAAAATTTAGTGTGCTGTTCTGCACTACCCATGAAGAACAATAACCTTATGTTAAAGGTTTAACACAGTAGGCTAGATTTTACATTTAGGCACTGTGTAAATATTTTGTGGCAGTGTAACTCACGGAGCGTCATTTAACCAGACCGTATTCATCCAGTTTTGGGGGAACAGGGCACTCAACGACTTAAAAAATCCATTACAAATAATTTAGGAAATTTTTTCTTGCTGACTCTCCCATATCTCCTACAAAATAACGAAAGGAAAGAAGTTTATCGTTTATAATTTTTTTTATTCATGCAGTAAAACTCCATCATCAGGCATGACGATTTAATGTATTACATCTTTACTACTACTTCTGTTCGCAATACATTCTGCAGACAGTATTCTCATATACCACTGAATGTACAAGGCGTGTTTTTTAATTATGCGCCGTTTTGAAATAAAAATTAAACGAGCAGACTTTTCTCAGTAATTTTATTTTTTCGTGGAATCTCTGTACTGTAGCCTACTTTTCTACATAATTCCCACCAATGTTCGCCGTGTTTACATTTGTCTGCGAGTATATGAACGGCTTCCTCCGACTGAGAATCCCGCCGCCTGTGAAATATGCGCTGTGATTCGTTTTCTCCGTGCTAAAGCCGAGAAAGCGGCTGAAATTCATCGTCAGATCCGCGGAGTGTGCGGAGAAAACATCATGGGCGATGGAATGGATCGGAAATGGGTGAGATCTTTCAAGGGTGGTCCTACGAACGTGCGCGATGAGGAACGAAGTGAGTCAGTACTGATGGTATGATGAAAAAGTGACGGAGAACAGACGCTCTACGATTTCGACGTTATGTGATGAGTTCCCTCACAGGTCAAAAAGAGTGCTTTATGCAACTGTGGCGTAATCAGGCGGCAGATTTCTGCGAGGAGGGTATACAAAAGCTGGTTGTACGATATAAGTGCTTTGATATTGGTGGGACTTACGTAGAAGAGTAGATTAAAGTACAGGCTTTCATTAAAAGTAAAATTGTTAAGAAAAATCTGTTTTTTTTAAATTTAAAAACAGTGTTCACTTAAGACACGCCTCGTACGTGCAATGTTATATCATTGTACGACACATACGTCAGGAGATAAACATATATATTATGTAAAGTGCGTAGTGTGTCACATTAGGGAGTGCACAGAAGCAGAATGGGTGCTCACGCACATCACTGAAGATCATTATGCATGGTAAACCTTTGCAGGAGCCTTGTTTTCAGTGGTGAATGTCAAGTGGTTGATGCTTAGGAGAATGATGACCTTTATGGTCCATTATCTGCTGTCATCTGATCTTTGAAATCCAAAGTTGCAGAGATTTTGCGGCAAGTACGGTCTTCGGGCAGCCATCACAGTTTCTGCTCTTCACTACTGAAGGTAATATTTTCAGACTTAATACGTCACTTTGAACATAGCAAAATGTGTTTTTCTTTTAGTTCGCACTCAAAATTCTCCTGCCGGAGATAGATCGTTCCAAAGCATAGTATGGCATTGCGTTTGTTACGTAAAAGTTTGAGAAAGCGGCTTTTTATAGTAATTTTGTCAATGTCGCTCGTAACAGGTATGAGGAGCGAAATTTCCATCTAAACCTACACTCTGGAAGCCACTATGAAGTTCGTGGCAGAGTGTACGTCCCGTTGTACCATTCATTATGGGTCTTTGTCTTCCATTCACGTATGGGGCACGGAAAGAACAATTACTTAAACGCCTCTGTGCGCACCGCAATCAGTCTGACCTTTTCTTTCTGATCGCTACAGGGGTGATAGCTATGGGACAGCATTATGTTCGTGAATTCCACACTGGCACTGGTTCTTGAAAATTCATGAGTAGTCATTTTCGGGATAGTTTGCGTCTACCTTCAAGTGTCTTCTTGCTGAGTTTCTTCAGCACCTCAGTGACACTCTCGCATGGGTCAAACATACCTGTGAGCATTCACGCTCCCTTCTCTGTAAACGTTCAGTATCCCCTATTAGTCCCATTTTGTACGAGTCCCACACACTTGAGCAATGTTCTAGGATAGATAGCAGGAGTGTTTTGTACGCAGCGTCCTTTGTAGAGTGATTCAGTAAACTACCCATCTACCCATGAACCAAATTAAATCTGTTTTACTTATGAATGACCATTTGCACTCGTTTTATTTCATACCTTTACAGATTGTTAGACGTAGGTGTGTGTATGAGTTTGATTCTAAATTTGGCTCTGTAAGCCATACAATCATACTTTCGAAAATAAGCAGACGAGTGGCACAGAGTTAAACTGTTTTGGGAAGTCAACAAATACTGCATTTACCTGACACCCTTGATTCATAGCGTTCAGGTTACCATGTTAGAAAAGCGAGACTCGGGTTCCACATGAGCTATGTTTTCGAAATCCATACTCGTTGGTATGAAGGATGTGATTGTGCTCGCCGTACAGCGTCACATTTAAGCTCAAAATATGTTCTAAAATTCCGCAACAGACGGTTATCATAGAGTCACTTACGCTACCCTTCTTGTAGACGGGTGCAATCTGTGCTTTCTTCCGACTACTGGGAAAAGTTTTTTGTTCGACATGTCTACGGTATATATCACGTAAAAAAAACTGGAGTTAACGTCTGGTATAGATGTATATAGTGTTTCTAAGCATGTCAGTAAACTTCTCAATTTTAAGTTTGCGAGAGATATGTTTTTTCCCTTGAAGCAGGGGAAAATTTCTGGTTCGGTAAAATTTCTACTTCAAACTGGCAGAGACAGTTTCGCGCAGTGCCAGGCTGCCATCGGTCTTTTGCTGTCGTGCTCACACGGCGTCGATGCCCGTCATAATCATCGTCCGCCATCATCACGTCACACACACACACCTTCCAGCCTCTGGCTGGGTCTGTTTAGAACATAACTCTGCCGACCGGGGTGGCCGAGCGGTTCTAGGCGCTGCAGTCTGGAACCGCGCGACCGCCACGGTCGCAGCTTCGAATCCTGCCTCGGGCATGGATGTGTGCGATGTCCTTAGGCTAGTGAGGTTCAAGTAGTTCTACGTTCTCGGGGACTGATGACCTCAGAAGTTAAGTCTCATAGTGCTCAGATCCATTTGAACCATTTGTTTGAACATAACTCTCTACATTTTTTTCCTGTCTTACCACCTGTTCCTCTCTCCAGTACGACCCAGCCTTCTCGTCTCTTGCTTCACACGTTCATTCACTCCAGCAATCCGTCTGTTTCTCAGTCTTCTTCTACCGTAGATCTCTTGCATAAGAGTGGACGACCAAGAACGAAGTGTTCGGATTAAAAAGGGTTAAGACGGGGATGTAGACCTTCGCCCCTACTGGTCAATCTGTAGATCGAAGAAGTAATAATGGAAATAAAATGAAGGGTTAGGAGTGGAATTAAAATTGAAGGTGAAAGGATATCAATGATACGATTCGCTGATAACATTGCTATCCTGAGTGGAAATGAAGCACAATTACATGAACTGCTGAATGGAATGAACAGTCTAACCAGTACGGAATATGGAATGAGAGAAACGAATGTAATGAGAAGTAACAGAAATGAGAACAGTGAGAAACTTAAGATCGGGATTGATGGCCACGAAGTAGATGAAGTTAAGGAATTCTGCTAGCTAGGCAGTAAAATAATTAACGACGGACGGAGCAAGGAGGACACCAAAAGCAGAATAGCACCGGCTAAAAGGGCATTCCTGGCCAAGAGAAGTCTACTAGCATCAAACATAGGCCTTAATCTGAGGAAGAAATTATCGGGAAAGTACGTTTGGATCACATTATTGCACGGTTGTGAAACATGGACCGTGGGAAAACCGGAACAGAAGAGAATCGAAGAATTTGAGATGTGGTACTACACACGAATGTTGAAAATTAGGTGGACTTATAATGACGATGTTCCGCGCAGAATCGGAGAGGAAAGGAATATATGGAAAAACTGACAAGCAGAAGGGACAGGATGATAGGACATCTGTTAAGACATCAGGGGATAACTTCCATGGTTGTAGAAGGAGTTATAGAGGGCAAAAACCACAGAGGAAAACAGAGATTGGAATACATCCACCAAATATTGAGGACGTAGATTGCGAATGTTACTCTGAGATGAAGAGATTGGCACAGAAGAGGAATTCGTGGCGGGCTGCCTCAAACCAGTCAGGAGAATGATGACTCAGAAAACTTTTCGTTCCTATTGTCTTTTGATAGGTCTGTCTCGGTATCCTGCCAACTCCCCTTCTTTTAACATGCCCATACCGTCTTAATCTTGTGTTTGCTATGGGCTTGTGTTTCTTGGTTTCGCTCGCCATCTCATTCCTTACTACGAAGAACGTTCAGTAACACTTTTCTTCTAGAAGCATGTTGGTTTTCTTCAGGACTCACATAGACTATATTATTCCCCATTCTTTTACCTACAAAACCCTAATTTTGAACATATCCGTTCAATGCTATGGCCTTTCACCACCTCATTGGGATGGCCTGTGTGCCCACATGGTACCACTCCACTGGCCGACGCCGGGACCAAAGTCTTGCTGCATCAACAACATCCCCAACAGTCAGATACTGCTTGCCATGGAGTGCATTCGGCCAAACAGAAGATACGAGATCCGGGCTGTAGGGAGGATGACGAAGAACTGTCCAAAGAAGTTTTGTGACCTGCTCTCGGGTGCGCATACTTCTGTGAGGCCTTCACTTTGATCCGTCAGCCACCTAGAATGAGTGTATCCGCACATTCCAGTATTGCGGGAGGTAGGACAGGTGTGCGCGACCTTTTTGCGACGATGACAGACGCCTCACCCAACCACTCACCGTGCCAGGCCTTCATACACATTCTGCAAGCGGCTACGAATATCTGCGATGCTTTGGTTTTGCGCCAAAAGAAATTCAGTGCCAACTCTCTACTTGGAACAAAACTCCGTTACAGACACCGTTTTGAAGGTTACGAATAGTGCCGCCATCTATTGGAACTTCATGAAACTATAAGGCTGTAGCGGGAATACTGCACAATATCCCACAGCAAATTCCCAATTTTTTCAACCGAAATTGGCCGAGAACAAAGTGTAGCTTTATTTATTGAACGCCCGCGCATATCTATTTTAATAAGTCGCAGTTCGCTTCTCTGAAGTTTCATCTCGCAGCCTTGTATCCTGCTCACCTTCTTCGTTACCCACGTTTCCGGTGCATGCGTAAGTATTGATGTGTTGGCTGAAGAGCCAACACCGTGTTGCTAGAGGAGGCCGAAATGCACGCGTTTAAGCTCACGCAGACTGGCGTGAGGTCTGGAACAGGACAAGTATTTGAGAACTTAGAAAAACGGATGCATTTGGTGTAATACTTAACTCTAATCCATAATTGGAGAACATCGCTCTTGATGATACATGAATTATAATCTCAATATAAACTGGTAATGGCGCCTTGCTAGGTCGTAGCAAATGACGTAGCTGAAGGCTATGCTAACTATCGTCTCGGCAAATGAGAGCGTATTTGTCAGTGTAGCATCGCTAGCAAAGTCGGCTGTACAACTGGGGCGAGTGCTAGGGCGTCTCTCTAGACCTGCCGTGTGGCGGCGCTCGGTCTGCAATCACTGACAGTGGCGACACGCGGGTCCGGCGTATACTAACGGACCGCGGCCGATTTAAAGGCTACCACCTAGCAAGTGTGGTGTCTGGCGGTGACACCACAAGTATTACAGGATAATAAGCTGGTTATAACAACTGCTTGCTGTTGGATGGTACCTCTGTACTCTAGACCAGGCTTCGTACGAACTGCACGAATCGATGGACTACCTTTCACCTTGTACTGATCTTTTCCTTCGTGTCTTCTGTTACGTACTTGGAACCTCGCTATTTCTTTAGTACTCGCCCTTTAGTACACATATCCGTACCTACTCTCCTCTTATTTCTCGGTGTCAGCATCACTTCACACTTTTTTCCATTAAATTTCAATCCATAATGCTCCTGTTACTTCCTTCCAAAAATCTATCCCTCCTTCTACGTCTCCTTCAGTTCCCCGCACCATTAAGTAATCTAGAGAAACCATTGATCTCATAGTTTCATCGCCTATTCGCGCTGTCACTCCTGTTATTACCTCATGTATAATACTGGTGAGAAGTAGAAGAAATACGAGGTGCGAAAATAAAGTAATGAGAGTGATTTTCTTTGCGAAATGTGGCAACCCTGCAGGCTTGACCTTGGTCTATAAGCTGCTTCTAGTCCAAGTGGCACATCGATGCAACTGCTCAGTCGTGACCTGTGCTGTAATACGTTAACACATGTTTGTGTCTCTCGTCACGGAAATGGAACGGCATAAGGCTGCGCAACGGCATGCCATTTCTTTATGAGTTAAATTGGGTGAAAATGTAACGACAACTTATGTAAGCTTCAGAAGGCTTTTGGAGAGGAGGTTGTGTCAAGAGCTCAAGTTTTTCATTGGCATAAAATGTTTAGGGAAGGCAGAACGAATGTTGAAGATGAAGACCACAGTTGACGACCATCAACCTCACAGACGGATCTCAACTCGGCCACGGTGCGTGAACTCGTACGATTTGATCGCAGATTATTAATAACTGAAGTTCTTGGTATGAGAAAGATTTGTGCAAAAACGGTCCCCAAAAATCTCGCACTACAACAGCGAGATCCACGGAAAAATGTGGCAGCAGATGTGTTAGAGTAAACGGAAATCAATCCAGAATTGTTGAGCCATGGTATCACTGGTGATGAAAGTTGTTTTTTTCAGTGCGATCCAGAGACAACACGCCAAAGTTCGCAATAGTGCTCAAAGGGATCAATCAATCCAAAAAAAGCTGGCATGTCAAAGTCATAAGTGGAATGCGTGCTTGTGTGCTTCTTTGATTCCAAAGGAAGCGTTCAAAAAGAGTGGGTGTCTCCTGGACAAACAGTTAACCAATACTACTACAAAGAAATTTTTGAAAGACTTCGTAAGAGAGTTCTTCGTGTCCGTGCCAACATTTCTGATAATTGGATTCCGCATCACGATAATGCGCCATCCCATACTGTTCTGTCAGTACAGCAATTTTTAACCTCAGAACAATTCCAGTACTAACCACAGCCACCTTATTCGCCAGATATCGCTCCGTGCGACTTTTTTCTACTTCCAAGAGTCAAAACGGCGATCAAGGGACACCATTTTCAAACAACACAAGATGTCCAAATAGCTGTGACGAGGGTATTGGAGGATACCACAGAATATGAGTTCCAGAAATGTTACCATCAATGACAGAAGCGCTGGAAAAAGTGTGTGCAATCAGAAGGGAACTACTGTGAAGGAGACAACACTAAACTTGACTAAAACGGTACGCAACCTTTTTTTTTTTTTTTTTTTTACATCAGTCTCATTACTTTATTGTCGCAGCTCGTAGTACACTCCATGGCTTCGGCCAATTTTTCTGTTCATTCCAGTCCGTCGTCTCCTCTCCTACTCTTGCACAGCTCACGCTTGTCAAACATCAACTGATTTAAACAGGACAACAATAAATACTAGAGTTCATTGCATGAGTGATGACATATATGATTTGCAGCGTTGCTTACCTCAAAAATGGCTCTGAGCACTATGGGACTCAACTTCTGAGGTCATTAGTCCCCTAGAACTTAGAACTAGTTAAACCTAACTAACCTAAGGACATCACAAACATCCATGCCCGAGGCAGGATTCGAACCTGCGACCGTAGCGGTCTTGCGGTTCCAGACTGCAGCGCCTTTAACCGCACGGCCACTTCGGCCGGCGTTGCTTACCTCAATCAGTAAAAACGGAACCCTTATATAATCATCTGTCTGTCTATCTATCCGACCGCCAAAAACCCTTTTCTTAGGAACGGTTAGGCAATCAAGATGAAATTTGTCACACACCGAGGTCTATGGTCCGTTGGTGATGTAAAACCGTTAAGTTTCTAAGTCAATGCATGCAAAAGATACGGCCATTTACGTCGCATAGTTTGATACTCGCAGACTCGCTCATAGAAACCTAAAGGGTACTGTCGTGTCCTGAGAGGGAGTTACAAAGACAAAAAAAATGGTTCAAATGGCTCTGAGCACTATGGGACTCAACTGCTGTGGTCATTAGTCCCCTAGAACTTAGAACTACTTAAACCTAACTAACCTAAGGACATCACACACACCCATGCCCGAGGCAGGATTCGAACCTGCGACCGTAGCAGCAGCGCGGCTCCGGACTGGAGCGCCTAGAACCGCACGGCCACCGCGGCCGGAAGTTACAAAGACACGCGCAAAGCGGGATGGGGGAACTTACCTCGTTCGTAGACTTCGGTGGGGAACTGCTTGTGTGTCGCCTGCTGTTGCTCCGACCATAGCTGAAAGTAGACTATTGAGTGGTGCAGAGCACGGAAATGGGTAGGATTCGGTCGGGAACTGGATGTAAATCATATTCTGGCAGGAAGGAATTCATTCCCTGGAGGTACCGCCTGGCACTATCCCTATGTACAAGTTACTATTTACGCTTGTGCAGAGGTATTGATATTAGACTGTACTACTCTTGTCTTCAAAGTACAAGTCCTACTGTGACGGAGGCTAATGAATCTTTCTAAGAACTGCCATTGACCCTGAGCGAAACAGAGACCCGGGCAACTACCGATCTGCTCTCCCCCTCCAGTCGGTGGGTGGCCTATTTATAAGGAGCCATTGGACACTGCACCACCCTTATGGAGTGTTCCATGTGGTTGTCGCATGACGTCCTATGTATTTTTCCATCGTACACTTGTCGGCGCAGGTGCCTGTACCGTTCAAGGGTCAAGTTGCTTAGCTCGCTACTAGCCTCGTACACTCCACTATCCTCTTCTTGTTAGCTGATCAAACAACGGATAGCGGCATCTAACTCATCACTCAATTATTTCTCTTTCTCTCCCCAAGAAACGATTTCCTAACTTTATTACTAACTTCAGCTGAGTATGAGAAACTTCCTGGCGGATTAAAACTATGTGCCGGACCGAGACTCGAAATCGGGACCTTTGCCTTTCGCGGCCAAGTGCTCTACCAACTGAGCTACCCAAGCAAGACTCAGGCCCCATCCTCACAGCGTTACTTCTGCCAGTATCTCGTCTCCTACCTTCCAAACTTAACAGAAGCTCTCCTGCGAACCTTGCAGAACTAGCACTCCTGAAAGAAAGGATACTGCGGAGACATGGCTTAGCCACAGCTCGGGGGATGTTTCCAGAATGAGATTTTCACTCTGCAATGGAGTGTGGGCTGATATGTAACTTCCTGGCATGTTAAAACTGTGTGCTTCGGTAGCTCAGTTGGTAGAGCACTTGCCTCTGAAAGGGAAAGGTCTCGAGTTCGAGTCTCGGTTCGGCACACAGATTTAATCTGCCAGGAAGTTTCGTATCAGCGCACACTCCACTGCAGCGTGAAAATCTCATTCTGGAAATATTAAGCTGAATTCTTTACTACTGAATATTTTACCCTTCGCGACAGTACTTCCCTCTGGTCTAGAACCACGAAATTTGCCAAGCAGTAAGGTCGCACTGTGCCAGGAAAAGAAAAAAACCCGAAAATTGTTAACTTGCAATTATATCCCACAAAAATACTTCTTTTGTCATTTGTTATGTGACTTCAAACTTAAAGTTAAAACATTCTCTCGAAAGTGTTGAAATTCCCGAGACCGGTATCTTGCCAGTGTCAGGTAATCGCAGAGACTCTCCAGTCCCCGGATGATCGGACCGTGTATATACCCTCAGAGCGCGTGTCCCACTCGCACATGGCCAGTTTCGTAAGAATGATTTAGAGATGTAGACGGGCGTAGGCAGTCACTTATGACCAGGCCGCTACCAGCCACTGCTCTGATTTACGCAGTCTACGTAACGCCACGACGAGGCAGTGAAGTTGTCAGGCTGAACGCCGTGCTACTGGGAACTACAGAGTCGCTGCTAATCCAGTTTCTCGGTGCCTTACTGAGTGCGATGGAAGCCTGGGAAGAAACAGCGGCGTGCAGCGAGCAGTCTGTCAGGGCGAGCGGCGGCGGAGGGAAAGCTGGGCTCGGCGGCTGCCGTCTGCGCGGACGCAGACACGCCGTGGGCGTCGGCGGCGCCAGCACCCTCGCCCACGCACCTCCCGTCTCCCACGGCTGTGGGGCAACGCCCGCTCTGCCGACGCGCCCCCGCTCTCCCCCCCTGTCTATCCAGCCGCGCCTAGACGACTCACAGGGCGCCGGCAGCTCAGCTGCTGCAGCTTCTAGTAGTACGCTACTGGCCATTAAAATTCCTACACCACGAAGATGACGTGCTACAGACGCGAAATTTAACCGACAGGAAGAAGATCCTGTGATATGCAAATGATTAGCTTTTCAGAGCATTCACACAAGGTTGGCGCCGGTGGCGACACCTACAACGTGCTGACATGAGGGAAGTTTCCAACCGATTTCTCATACACAAACGGCAGTTGACCGGCGTTGCCTGGTGAAACGCTGTTGTGATGCCTCGTGTAAGGAGGAGAAATGCGTACCATCACGTTTCCGACTTTGATAAAGGTCGGATTGTAGCCTATTGCGATTGCGGATTATCGTATCGCGACATTGCTGCCTACGTTGGTCGAGATCCAATGAGTGTTAGCAGAATATGGAATCGGTGGGTTCAGGAGGGTAATACGGAACGCCGTGCTGGATCCCAACAGCCTCGTATCACTAGCAGTCGAGATGACAGGCATCTTATCCGCATGGCTGTAACGGATCGTGCAGCCACGTCTCGATTCCTCAGTCAACAGATGGGGACGTTTGCATGACAACAACTATCTGCACGAACAGTTCGACGACGTTTGCAGTAGCATGGACTAGCAGCTCGGAGGCCGTGGCTGCGGTTACCCTTTACAGGAGCGCCTGCGATGGTGTACTCAATGACGAATTTGGGTGCACGAATGGTAAAACGTCATTTTTTCGGATGAATCCAGGTTCTGTTTACAGCATCATGATGGTCGCATCCGTGTTTGGCCACATCGCGGTGAACGCACATTGGAAGCGTGTATTCGTCATCGCCATACTTTCATATCAACCGGCGTGATGGTATGGGGTGCCATTGGTTACACATCTCGGTCACCTCTTGTTCGCATTGACGGCACTTTGAAGATTGGACGTTACATTTCAGATGTGTTACGACCCGTGGCTCTACCCTTCATTCGATCTCTGCGAAACCCTACATCTCAGCACGATAATGCACGACCGCATGTTGCAGGTCCTGTAGGGGCCTTTCTGGATACAGAAAACGTTCAACTGTTGCCCTGACCAGCAAATTCTCCACATCTCTCACCAACTGAAAACGTCTACTCAATGGTGGCCGAGCAACTGGCTCGTCACAATATGCCAGTAACTACTCTTGATGAACTGTGGTATCGTGTTGAAGATGCATGGGCAGCTGTACCTGTACACGCCATCCAAGCTCTGTTTGACTCAATGCCCAGGCGTATCAAGGCCATTATTACGGCCAGAGGTGGATGTTCTGGGTACTGATTTCCCAGGATCTATGCACCCAAATTGCGTGAAAATGTAATCACATGTCACCTCTAGTATAATACATTTGTCCAATTAATACCCGTTTATCATCTGCATTTCTTCTTGGTGTAGCAATTTTAATGGCCAGTAGTGTAGCTCAATCGTTCTCACAAGGATTACATCACAAAGCAGCACCAGTCGGTAGTTTCGCTGGGCTGTTCGAGGCATTTGGCTTTGTAAAACACAGCAATCTGTTACGAAATCCGACATTTTATCGAAGTAAGGGTGTACCTAACTGACGGTTCACGCCATTGTTAAGAAAAGGAAATTGTTCCCCATACTTCGTCAATCCTAGACAGGTGATATTTTTCTGACTGCCGGAAATCGATAATGGAGTTCCACAACGTTCAAAACCCCGTCCTCTGCTCTATCTCAAAAATGTTTAGGTACGTAAATTCAACACAAGCAACAAGCAGAATGTGTCAGCTCAACCCTAACACAAGTACGGCAACAAAGTACATTTTAAATAATGTGCTTAAATGATTATTGGTTCGTGTTCTGCAAATAGTTTCACTCCTAATTTTAGAAAACGAAGCATGTACAATTATGTGCAGCAATGTTAAATACGAAGCAGGAACAGGATTCAGTATGCAAGGCAGACACTTCAAAAAATGTTAGGCGTACATGTTGATGAGAATGTAAATGGGAGAAAAAGCCCTATTACAGTTTCTTAAACAAATAAGATCACCTACTTTCGTGCTTCACCTTACTGCAAGCCTTGTGTAGAGACAAGATTGCTTATTTCTAGTCAATACATGGATTTGTATTCTGGGATAACTCATATTTAAGAAGCCAAGTCTCCAATGCACAACAGCTTGTCACAGGAACATCATTTGGTGCTCACAATCGATCACCTTGTGGACAACTGTTACGTAGTTTTCGTCATGCAGTTTGGAGTAATTACTCCACTGGAATTCAGAAATAATAATGAAATCAAAAATTACAATCTTTCTTTGATTGAGCCTTTTCGCTCAATGACGCAGGGTCGGCATGGTTAATCGCATTTGGCAAAGTTAATTGAAGGGGTGGCCGGATGCCCTTCCTGCCGCCACCCCGAGCCCCCCCAGGACGGAATTAGTGTACCCCCAACAGTCTGTGTCTAGTGTAATCCATGGAATAGTGCGAATGTGGTCAGATGTCTGCAAGCCGTGTAACTGAGACGGGACATAGGGACCAGCCCGGTATTCACCTAGTTGGAATTGGAAAACCGCCTAAAAACCACATTCAGGCTGGCCGGCACACCAGCCTCCGTCGTTAAGCCGCCGGGTGGATTCGAGCCGGGGCCGGCGCGCCTACCCGAGTCCAGGAAGCAGCACATTAGTGTTCCCGGCGAACCTGGCAGGTCGAAATCCAAAATTACGATATTAGAACAAAAAATAGCCTGTATTATTCTTGAGTAAAAGTGACTTAAGCTACCAAAACCTCTGGTAAGTTACCCAATGATTTTAAATGCCTGTCAGGATAAACTTAAAATTGAAAGGGAGCTGAAAAAAATCCCTTGTGTGCAACGCCTTCTCTTCTACGACAATTTTTATCGAGAAACTTCTAGCTTATTTTGTGCAAACGTGTTTTGTACCTCTCTTATTAATCTGTTTTCTGCTATGTGAACTTCGCCGGTGAAGGTCAGCATGCAGTTAAATATCATTTAACGTAATATTATGTGGCGCCATTCGATCCACGTCATTACAACATAAGTAAAGTGACGGATGGTGCGTGATTAAGCAAAAATTGTTTTGGCACATTCATAATAAGTAATTTAAAATCAACTGTAGGTACGACTGCTGTACTTTCTATACTTTTACTATTCTCATTTACATCGAGCAAGGTGGCGCAGAGGTTAGTACACTTGACTCCCCTTCGGGAGGAAGACGGTTCAAATCCGAGTCTGACCATTCTGATTTACGTTTTCCGTGATTCCCCTAAATCGCCTCAGGCAAATGTCAGGATAGTTTGTTTGAAAGGACGCTGCCGACTTCCTTCCCCATCCTTCCCTAACCCGATAGGACCGATGACCTCGCTGTTTGGCCCCTCCCCCAAACCAACCAACCAAAGAACCAACATACCTGCTAATTTATCTTGAACATAAAAATCAGTAGAACGAAGGTTAACTGCTCATAACCAGAAGATACGATACGCATGGGTCCCAAACCGAAGGAGTAATCATCCATGGGGACTAATGACCTCAGATGTTATGTCCCATAGTGCTCAGAGCAATTTGAACCAATTATCCACGTGGTTGAGGAATTGTGCGTTTGAGAAGGGAAGCTTACTGTAAATATACGTGACCAAAAATGATCACTTTTATCTGCCTATTTCTGTTAGGAAGTCACAACACTGAAACTTATTTAAGTAGTTTCATGGAATGTGTAATTACTTGTACTTTCATAGGTCAATAATTGTTAAAATGTTCACTTCTAGGGTAAGCTGTCAGCGGGAACAAAGTCTTGGCAACCTCTCCAACACATTCAGCATGCTTGCTGGCAGACCACTCAACGCACTTGCGCCATAATTGTTTATCTTTGCCACTTCCCCCCCCCCCCCCCCCTCCACCGTATGAAATATAACTCATTAGCTTCCTTACTACGTGCAGGAAGCGATTTCAGTGCGCCAGTAAAGTAGTCATCGTAATCACCGTCATAATAAATACTGGAAACTTTTGACATCTCTGAAGACTCTGATGTTCCGCCTTTGTTTGAGGTTTTCTTTCTCTTATGGTTGCTCAGCGAAGCACCCGCGTGCAGCTTTCCCATTCTTGTTCTTCAACCTAGTCTGTTGTTTCTTCTCATTTCTTACTTTTTTCTAAATTTCAGTTTTTCCAGCACCATATCCACAGAGCTACTCAACTGTTCCCTATCAACGCCCCATTACCACAGCCAGTCACGGCCTATCAACATTATCAGATTATGTAAGTTAAACTGCTATATTGAGAAAATAAGTTCATACTATGATAAAAGGCCTAAAAGGTTTTAATAACATATTCAGATAACAGTAAAAGTTCACCTTACTTTCTGTCTGCTAATTACTGGTGTGTTTATTTCTCAGACTCACTCATTGCACAGCTCAAATAGCGCCTTTCTTCTTATTCCTGTTTTTATCTCACAGCAACAGAAAGATGGCAGAGTTCGTTTACCTCATGTTTCAGATAATGGATGCATCCGATTACCTGCTGTACACAATATTACTTAACGCTTCCTTACCCGTGGAACATATAACAAATTAAGCAAATATTTGTCATGACGAGTTACTGCTCTACGGTATTCTGGCCTTGAATTGTGTCGGTACGCTGTGACAAGTTTAATTAAAATCTAGCGACCCAGTTATAGTGGAATAGAGTTTAATAAAAATGTGTTTGCTTTCCGCTAGATGGAGTAAAGAGTGCCGAATCTCTTTCATGCAGAATTGTTTTTAGGTGTGGTAGAAACGAATAGAGATGTATGCAGGCGTAAGTAGTGTGCTCGAGGTGAGATACCAAAATGTAACAGTAAAACGATACACTAAAAGGTTTGTAAGTCGGTGCTATCGAGGGAGTGTTTGCAAATAACGGCTTATCGAAAAATTCTCATTTGTCACAGTCGAGGAGGCGTTGTTATCTACCAGTAGTGAGTGAATGAGAGGAGAAAAATTATTGTCAGGAGTGGGATTCGGACCCACGCCCACAGAAGTGGACTGCGACCTGAACGCAGCGCCTTAGACCGCTTTTTTTTTTTTTTGCCTTATCCATTATTTTTGCTGCCCCTACACCCCCTTTTTTTCTAACAAAAGAAATAAAACAAAATCATAGCCATCCCTACGGGGCACCGCCACTTGTGTCCCTGCCAAACAAAAATGAACTCTTACCTCTTCAGGCGTTGCCTTCGTAACTATACGTAACCACCCCCCCATCGAAAATGTGAAGAAACTACACTATACGGGACTAACGTGTGTGCGCCAACCCACAAAAACACGATGAAAGGAAAGGGGGAAGGGTATTTCTAGTAGGGTGCGGAAGGTATTTTTTATTGTTTTTTTATTTTTATTGTTATTTACTTTTTTCTTTTTTTATTATTTTTTTATTTGTATAGATATCAATGTGCGAACAGTCATAGTTAATCAAGCCTGGAAAACTAAAACAGAATAAAGACACCATCGAAGATAGTAAACATAAATAACATGAAAATAAAGCCACCACTTCGTAGTTCGGCTTCCCAGCGACTGCGCCCACTGATAAAGATTGTTCAATATATGATCGTTTGCAGTTCGTTCTGACCTCATCTACCACTGCCTGGAACATTCCAGCTACACGGCGGGCTGTGAAAGGCTCTCCAGGGGTAGTTTGCGAAGCATTGTCGATATCTGGTATGCCAGGAAATAGCATGATGTCTTTCTTGCAAATAGAGCCAGAAGTCAAGTAAATTCTTGTGTCCGTCACGACAGAGGTAATGGACCGCATGCCCACGTATCCAGGTGACAGAGTTGGTTCGAGTCGTGGGGTAAAATGTCTCATCCGGAAACAATAACGTGCGTGCAGATATATGCTCCGGCCTAACTCGCAAGAGATAAGCCAGCATCTGCCGCACTAGGTGCCAAACCGGTTCCGCCTCTCCACAGCTGAGGCTGTGCTCGTCAGAATCTACTGTATTACAACCCACACAATTGGGAGATTCTGCCATGTGGATATTGTAGGGACGTTCTTGCGTCACCAGCTTCCCATTAACGACTACGTACCATTGGGAAACAACATCGGAATCGAGCATGGCATCGTGTACGGTCTTCCACACCAAGCGCCACCGTACGTCGGGATATTTTGGTTCGGCCACATTTAGGGGGCGGCGTTGCAGCATGTCGTGATATAGGCGTCGAGTTGTGGCCATTCGCGGTGTCGTGAGCGCTACACTGCAATAACTTTGTTCGAAATAGAAACGTCCTATATAAAAGAGGGGCGCTGGGATGTCCTGTAGTGGCACCGGCGCTCTTAGTGAAGCAGGTCGTAGCGCCGTCAGTAGCAGACCCGTGAGGCTCGTAGGACAACGGCGCTGCAGGCATAAATGTGAGCTAACATAGAGGGCAATGGCCCTATCATGGACGTTAACTAGGCCGAGACCACCTTTTTCCTTGGGGAGGGTAAGAGATACGTATCTGATCTTCAGTAACATACCAGCGGTGACGAAGTATCCCAGCGCTGCCATAATGCTACGACCCAAGGGTTTCGGAATGGGTAGCGTTTGGGCGACATGCGGTACGCGGGACGCAAGGTATACATTGGCATAATACGCCCGCTGAACGATGTTGAGGGATCGCAAGCGCTGATTTGCAATTCCGGCCCTAATTTGGTTAAGAAGGCGTCGATAATTGAGCGTCGTCGGGCGTCGCATGTCGTTCATGAAATCTAAGCCCAAGCAGCGTACAGTATCACTGAAGCGTAAGGGGGCAATGTGTTCCTGCGGTAGCCCAATCCCGATGCTCAAGGCGACGGACTTGTCAACGTTGATTTGGCTACCACAAGCTGTACCGTAGGTTGCAATCCAGTCCAAAGCCGCGGACATGTCGTCAGCTCCACGTATGACGATCATCAAATCATCCGCATATGCGGTGCAGCGATAGATGGAGCCGCCGAACTGTATCCCAGTGAGCCTGTCTCGGAGACCACACAACAAAGGTTCTAAGGCCAATGCAAAAACAATGTTGATAATGGACATCCCTGTCGTACTGATCGGCGGATCGGCACGGGTGCCGTCAGTCTACCATTAACAAGAACTCGAGAAGTAGCACCATGCAGAAGGCGTGTCAACACTGTGATTAAGGGGTCGGGGGTATTCCATGCGCCGTAGAACGGCCGTTAGGAAAGCGTGGCCCACACGGTCAAAACCTGGCTAAACCCGGGCCCCTAGGACGGCAGTCCGTCACGCTGACCATTCAGCTATTTCATTCTTTTTTTTTATTCCTTCCATTTTGTTCGATATAGTTCGTTCCGCCTGGTTTGGGCGGACGTCGCAAGACATCCGTTCAAGTTGATCGTTGATTCCTTAACTCAGTTTTTTTATCACAGAGAGCACGCTGAGCTACCGTGCCGGCTAGGGGCGGACAGCACTTCGAATGAATTACATGCCGTTGCTAACCATCTGAGATATTCGGCGGGAAATAAAGCGGCATATGGCAGTGAAACGATATGATGCTTACAAGGAATCTCGAAAAAAAAATGGCTCCGAGCACTATGGGACTTAACTGCTGTGGTCATCAGTCCCCTAGAACATAGAACTACTTAAACCTAACTAACCTAAGGTTCGCGCGGTTCCAGACTGTAACGCCTAGATCCGCTCGGCCACTCCGGCCGGCAATCTCGAAAAACCCAAGTCCCGTGTACGCACATTGAACGTAGAGCCCTCTCTTCCGGCGGAACGAACATTAGACACTACACCCGGGCCTACTAACAAGACGTCCGCGGATCCTTCTCTACCGCCACTGGGGCTGGGCACGCCTTCACAATGAAAGAAGCCGTATGGTTCTGTCGTAAAACTGGTACGCAGATCTGAAACGCACTTAAGAGTAATTTCTCATACCAGACACACCCCGTCCGGAGGAGGGTCCAAGTAGACACTACCCAGATAATTAACAAAGTATTGGTGGCAGGGCGGAAGACGTCCGAGGCGAGTGAATCGTTCCAATAGGAAGCTCCAAAATACTAGAAAGTGCTTGACACCATCCCAGTAAAGATATAATATGGTCAATCCCTTGATCCATTTCACTGCATGCATCTTAGTACGTGGATATAACGTAATATCTCGGAAAGAAAGGGACGTCAGAGTCAATGCAGTTCGGGCCATGAGCTGAATGAGGACCAACATCGGTGTCATCAGCTCCACACCCCCCACGGGGACCAACGTTCCAAAAACCGTTCATCTGTATGAGAAAGATGGCACTGGAGATACAATGGGTAGTCTGCCATACATATGGAATGGAGTCTGTGGTGACTTTGGGAATACATTTGTCTACCTAACATACTTAAGCGATTTATATTGCAGGTTAATGTAAGCGCAAGATAAGCCACTGCAAATGTGAAATGTTTGAACATTAATAACCAGTGTAACGACCAGACTGTTGAACCTGGGTGTACAAACGTGCATCCACTGTGCTGAACAGGTGCTGGATGTCAGTTTGTGGGGTGGAGTTACGTTCATGATGCACCTGGTCGGTCAATAAAGGGACGAATAATGCTGTTTGCTGGTGACACTGGAGTCGTCGTCCAGTGATGTCCATATGTCCTCGATTGGAGACGAATCTGGTGATCGAGCAGGCCAGTGCAACATGTCGAAACTCTGTAGAGCATGTTGGGTTACAACAGCGGTTTGTGGGCAAGCGTTATCCTCTTGGAAAATATACCCTGGTATGCTGTTCACAAATGGCAGCACAACAGGTCGAATCATCAGAATGAGGTACAAATTTGCAGTCAGGCTGTGTGTTATTACAAAGCGAGTGCCCTTTTGTCATCAGAAATCGAACCCCAGGCCATAACTGCAGGGGTAGGTCCAGTGTGTCCAGCACACAGACGGGTTGGCTGCAGGCCCTCGACTGGCCTCCTCCTAGCCAACACATGACCATCACTGGCACTGAGGTAGAACCAGCTTTCATCAGGAAACGCAACAGACCTCCACCATGCCCTCCAATGAGCTCTCACTTGACACCACTGAAGTCGCAAATGGCCGTGGTGTGATGTCACTGGAACGCACACTATAGGGTGCCTGGCTCCGACTTGTCTGTTAAATAACTGATTTGTAACAGTTCATTCCTACTCAAATTACTGCTGCAGATGCAGTATGATGCGCCAGAGCAATACACCGAACACAATGGTCTTCGCTCTCGGCAGTGCCACATGGCCATACAGAGCCTTGTCTTCTTTCGATAGTACATTAGCGTGATCACCATTGCCAGCAGACATTCCTGCCAAGAATTTCTACAATATCAGAGAAGGAATATCTAGTTTCTCATAGCCCTACTACACGACCTAATTCAAACTCAGTGTGGTGTTGATAAGGGCGTCTTCTTTGCTGCCTTAAAGGAATTATTGACTAACATCAACTCACCACATCAATCTCAAAGGTAACTAATGCTCAAGAGCATTACAACGTGTATTCAAAGCAAAGCTGATTTACATCCTCACAGTGGCGTTTCTAGCGAAACTGCGATGCGGCTTGCGCGAAATAGAAACAGACATCACCTTTGAGATGTAGAAACATGCACACAACTCCTACTTGTTGTTGAGATTTTTTCTGTTTGTGTATTTGTGGTTGACCACCAAATACCTCGCTGTGTTGGCGTCTGAAGCAAGAAGAATGCTGTGCACTAAATTCCAGACCACCGGCCAAGTAACCAGGGGAAGATGGCTTTCAGTTGGATTCCGGAAATGGCCTCGTATCATCTGGCAATAAACGTCAGCTCATTTGGCAAGTCGGCGATAACTGCTTAAGGTGAGACAGCATTGGAGAAATATGGGCCACTGCAATTGGTGGTTCATGGAAAGTGCGGCCAGTTCTTCGGTCAGAGTTCACATAGAGCTGCACTGGTAGAGAGTGCATATCAGTATTGGGGCAAGGGGGAAACCACCCCACTCTGTTTTGTTGCCAGATGTATCCAAGATGGGGGCGATGACGTCATCGAAGATGGCGGCATGTAGACTTGGCAACAGCGTATGACATCACCCAAGATGTCGGCCATGACGTCATTCAAGAAGGCTGATTTTGGCTGGAAGTTTTAATTTTGTTGGGAAGATAGGTCAATTGGGCTATCTCCACTAACCCAATCCCCTCCCCAAGATAATGGCAGGAGGTTCAAATTCCATCAGGATAATGCAACACACCCCTACTAACGTAAGAAAAATGGCGGGAATGAAAGGGCAGTTGGGCTACCTCCACTAACCCAAGTCATCCAACCACCATGTCTTCCTAGGGATTGGCGCGTAATTTGATGTTTGGCAATAAAGAAAGGTCACTTTGACTATCTCTACTAACCTAAGAAAATGGCGGGAAAGAAAGGGCAGTTGGGCTACCTCCACTAACCCAAGTCATCCGACCACCACGTCTTCCTAGGGATTGGCGCGTAATTTGCTGTTTGGCAGTAAAGAAAGGTCACTTTGACTATCTCTACTAACCTAAGAAAATGGCGGGAAAGAAAGGGCAGTTGGGCTACCTCCACTAACCTGTCATCGGACCGCCACCTCGTCCTAGGAAATGGTGGGGAGAGGACTTGACCTGTGCTGGACATAAGTCTTCATTGTTTTGCATTCACTATTTATGTAAACAATTAAATGCAGTACCACCATCAAGTGTAGTCGTCATAGGGTCTGCCCCCATATGGCACTGTCCTCCGTTCCGTGATGTAATCCAAGATGACTGTCTGGTGGTGGAGAGGAAGGGCCTCATAACAGGAAATTCATGGGGTATATCGTTTATTTATTAAAAAAAATCAGTTTTTGGGCGTTGGATTTCTCTTGCTCATCATTCTCTGCTGTTTGGAAACATGTAGGTCTTATAAGAAGTAATTACACGGAGCAAACATGTTGCATAACCCAATGTTCGGCACTGTACTCTGCGTGTCTTAACCTAATCTTTGGACCTTCGTCAGCACTTAACCTATTGTTCTGTTAAGTGCTTTTCCATGTCACCCCAATTACCTTAAACTATTCTATCGCCTTTGATACCAAATTAAGCAATTAGTCATGTCCTGCCACCATTTTCTGGTACACTGTTCGAATTTCACATGCTTTTGAACGTCATTTCTGGCGCATCGTTCTTTCTCACCCACCCCCTTAAACTACTGTACTGCGTTTTACATAAAAATTATGTAAATTAACCTAATGTTCTGCATTGAACCTGCTGCTCTGCTCCATGCCACCCACTCACGCACACCCTCCCCTTAGCTATTGTACTGATACAAACCCACTGATATAAAAAATGTATGCAAATTAATGAAATCGATATTTTTCACATGTTTGGGGTAGTTTTTTTTATTCACAGCATCCTCTTGGTCAGTGAAATCGATCGAATACAGTTTAAACAAAAGATCGCTAGTAATAAACATATCCCTCCAAAGCCGCCGCCGCAGCTTCTTTCCCCAGCCCCGACCCCACCCCAGCCGCGGCCACCACAGCATCCCTCTGGTGTCCATGTGCCGCCTTCCTAGGCTAGCGGGTTAGGGCTGCAGCAACCAGGCTGCTCGCAGCAGCCCAATTCCGCAGCATCTCCTCCTCTGCCATCATGTTCTCGCTGATCACGTGAGGTACAGCACACACCCCTGTCCATCTCGCCACAGAACTCCGAGGCACACTCACACCAATCCCATACAGGAAATGCCTCTGTGCAGCACATTTGTTTAGTGTTGCTGACACCATACTCATGGATACTGACGTCACAGACCGCGCTATAGATACCTGTTCCAGAATAGCACAGGCTGCTTTCTACCTAGCGATCCTAATGTAACATACGAGCTGCATCCAGCTGTGCTTCCCTGCACCAGCATGACTGACACCTCGCCGCAAAACGTCTGTGTGGCAACACACCATCTAAAAGGTTCTCAATGTTATTCTGATGGCACACGGCTATGCCAAATAAGAGAAATTGTCCTGTATCTGAGAAATAGTTAATGGTCACTTTTGTAGGAGCCTTTATGATAGCTTGTATGCATGGAAATTCTTGTCCTAACAGAACTTATTTACGAAAATAGTGCATTCATCCGGATGGTCCTAATGTGGCACCTCATCCATCACGTGTTACCCTTCCTGCTTTGAACATACACAAACGTTCTCACTGCTATGTAGTGACTCCTATAGTCAAGCACAAAGAATGTGTTGTGAAATGAATGGAGCAGTATGATTAGCTCTTATCTAATTTACCCTCTGAATTACTGATGCCACCAGTGTTGAAGCACTGTGCACCATTTTTTTCTCTTTCTGCAGACCAGACTTGCAGCAGTTATTTTACACAGATTGCCATACTGCACCGGCAATTACACCTTACAAACTACCCTACATATCATCAAATACAGAAAGACTCCTACTCAATTACACTGCTCTCCACCCGAGGACAGGAGCTTGAATATTAGAATGTGAAACCGATCTCCGACCCATCAATATATCACCACATACTGTATCAATCTAGTAAACACGCAATTCACATCTTGTGCCATACAAAGTCAGCCCTTTTATATAATTCATACATATACCCCAAAGACAGACAGCACTGTATGTATACTCGCAGCACTAAATACTTACCATGAGGTCGGCCGGGCATGCACCCCCCAACGGGTGACCAGAGTGCCCTCAGTGGATTGAAGTCACTCTCAGAACTGTTCTACAAATTCGGCCTCGTTTCCCTCTAGGCACAAACACATTACTGTTTCTGGTCCAGACCTGTTTGTTTGCTTGCTCGCTTTTCTACACCCATCTCCAGAATCTGGAATTACAAGAACATATCTAATTTCGCATGGCTTGCTAGAATATCATACCATTCTCACGGTACTTCTCGGTATCAGGCACACAGTAGTATCCAACCAATCGCTCATGCAACATAATTCCGAAGGTATAGACTGGAAATTATTGCTTTACAAACCCGAAACTTTATCTGGGTGGGGTATGCTGTAAACCAATGAGTAATTAGAAACTTGTCACGTCTGTAAAGACATTTATGCAGAAACTCGGAAAAAAATAGAGAAAACTGATATTTCCATTCGCGCATACCAACATTGGTGATGTAGCACATTCCAAGTCATCCAGGTAATTTACAAGTTCAACTAAGGTGTTTCTCACGTCTAGTGAACTGGCACGCGTGTCTTCCACATGCTAAATGTATACACCACAAACGATTAGGAGCGAAATGTGCAGGAGCAGTCAACCAAATAGTTTACATGGGAGGGAATAACGGTCCAGCGCAAACGCACCTCCATATTCAATCTTCTGAAATTTCCACACGATCACGAAAGCTATCCAACACATGCTAAGTATTAGTTCGCTATTCGGTCATCTAGAGGACAAAACGGGTAATTCATCTACATTCCTACACTCCAACAGGGCTCTCCATTCTAACAGCTTCTATCGATAATGGAAAACATGAATCACCCCCACACAGGTAACCAGGGCTATTCGGTCATCTAGAGGACAAAACGGGTAATTCATCTACATTCCTACACTCCAACAGGGCTCTCCATTCTAACAGCTTCTATCGATAACGGAAAACATGAATCACCCCCACACAGGTAACCAGGGCTGCAGGCTGAGCACACACAGGTAGAATCAACATCCTAAGAAATCGGTCACATATATTTTTTATCTGTGTAGTTACCACTAAATGTTACGATCGCGGTCTCAGTTGAACGACATTTGGCAATGAGCGAAGAATCGGAAATACACCCTGTTGACTGCTCTGGCTCTGGAAATAGAAATATCAGTACCATTCTTATAATCTGACATACTCTTCCCTTTGCAATCACAGTACTTAACGTCAAATCCATACCTTCCTTACGAATGAGCATAGTCATTCCCTTTTGCGCATGTCGGAACACAAACACTGTGGTGTCACCGCCAGACACCACACTTGCTAGGTGGTAGCATTTAAATCGGCCGCGGTCCGTTAGTATACGTCGGACCCGCGTGTCGCCACTGTCAGTGATTGCAGACCGAGCGCCGCCACACGGCAGGTCTAGAGAGACTTCCTAGCACTCGCCCCAGTTGTACAGCCGACTTTGCTAGCGATGGTTCACTGACAAAATACGCTCTCATTTGCCGAGACGATAGTTAGCATAGCCTTCAGCTACGTCATTTGCTACGACCTAGCAAGGCGCCATTATAATTTGCTGTTAATCTTGTGATGCATGTACAGTTAGACCGATGTTCACCAATAATGGATTAAAGTTAAGTATTCCTGAAGCTACGTACTTTTCTTGATAGTATAATTACTTTACCTGTTCCAGGCCTCACGCCAGCCTGCGTGAGCTTAAAAGCGTGCCTTTCGGCTTCCTTCAAACCCTGTGAATTGGCTCCTGGCAATTCACAACATATGGCGACGAGCTAAATTGCGTTTGTACCAAATTTGCCCTGATTTACTTGTGTCATGCCTTCGCCACAATCTCCAAATGTACTATCCGAATTTTATCGCTTACAGAACCAGCAGACGAAGGCCTTGCTGGATGCCCTTGGACAGCTCATCCAGGGTCAACGTGCAATGCAAAACGATGCGGCGGCAGCCGCTCCACCGCTACCGCAGCCACAACACGCAGTTGCACCACCTTTTCGTCCTTTTGATGCGGCACTGGAAAGCTGGACGGAGTGGTCACGCCAATTTGGATTCCATCTCGCCGCCTACAGAATTCAAGGTAATGAGCGGCAGCCTTTTTTGCTTTCGTGTGTCGGAGTGTCCACCTACCGTGTGATAGTGAAATTATTTCCCCGACGCGACGTGGCAACGCTGTCCTACGAAGAAATTTTGTCTGCATTAGATGCATATTTCAAAGAATCAGTCAATGTAGTGGCCAAACGGTATATGTTCTTTCGTACAAAACGTATGACCGGTCAAACTAATCGGGAGTGGGTTGCAACCTTGCAATGCCTTACTAGGGATTGTGCTTTTGAGTGTGAATGTGGACTTCCTTATTCAGATACTATGATGCGTGATGCAATTGCACAGAACGTTTCTGATGTTCGTATACGGGAAAAGATTTTGAAACTAGTCAATCCCTCCCTTCAACAAGTGATAGACATATTGGATCGGTAGGACACACTTGACTTTGCTCAGGAATCATTTGAAACTTCACCTGCCGTGTGACACATTCACCGGCCCGCCGGGCGCGCTGCACGGAACAGTAAACAGCCTTCGCGCCCATCCGCGCAGCTGCCGCGCAAGCAACCAAATGCAGTGCTTAAATCATGCCCGCGGTGTGCTACTAGACATTCGCGTGCGAATTGCCCGTCACGCCAAGCTATTTGCTTTTTCTGTAATAAACGAGGACATGTTCAGAGTGTTTGCCAGAAAAAGATCCGATCGGACACTCACAACCATTCCGGGCCCTTTGCTTCACGCCGGAATCGGAATCGAACCCAGAATACTCAGGCTCGTGAACCTTCGCCCATGGAAATTCATGTAGTTCATTCCACTCCACCCAGTGCCACTCTCTCTATCAGTGACTCTGTTTGTCCCACGAATAGTGTGCGTCGACATCGCCGGAAATCCCGTCAAGTCGCAAGTGATTCTGTACCAGTGTCAGTTCACGTTGCACGAGACAGTCGCTCTTGTCGTCAGCAGGACAATAAACTTTTTGTAGACTTGGACATTAATGGCAACGTGATACCATTCCACCTCGATACCGGAGCTGCGGTTTCACTGATCAATCACGACACGTACAAACAGCTGGGCACACCTCCGTTGCGTGCCGCAAATGTTAAGCTCAGTAGCTATTCAGGACAAGCAATCACTGTGTTAGGACAGTGCAGCCTTCTTGCAACATACAAAGGACAAACAAAACTTGTGTCATTGTACGTCCTTCGTTCTTCTTCTGCAGTGAACTTGTTTGGTTTACATTTATTTCAGTTGTTTAACTTGTCTATAGTCAATTAGGTCCTATCAGTGAACCAGACTGTGCCTTCAGACAGTGTTTCTCGTCTATGTGAAGAGTTTGCAGACATTTTTGCACCGGGCCTTGGTTGCGCTACGAACTATAAAGCACATTTGGAACTGAAAGTAAACGCTCAACCGAAATTTTTCAGAGCACACAACGTTCCCCACGCATTGCGTGATGAGGTCGCAAGAACCTTACACGATTTGGTGTCACAAGGTGTAATTGAACGTGTGCAGGCTTTTCTCTGGGCATCACCCTTAGTAATTTTGCAAAAGCCTTCCGGAAAATTGAGACTTTGCGTGGACTTCAAGGCAACAGTGAATCCCCAACTAGTGACTGCAACTTTTCCTTTACCCCGCCTGGAAGATCTTTTTGACAAACTGTGCCCGGGTAAATATTTTTCGAAGTTGGACCTCGCAGATGCGTACTTGCAAATACTGATGGACGAAGAATCCCAGCGCGTCTTGGTGGTTAACATGCATCTTGGTTTGTATCGCTTCAAACAACTGCCATTCGGGTGTGCATCCGCCCCTGCATTGTTTCAGCAATATTTACAAACTGTTTGTGAGTGGGTCCCTTCTGCAGCAAACTATCTGGACGATATTGTGATCTCCGGAAAGACAGAAGAAGAACATTTAGCCAATCTCAGAACATTATTTCAGGTCTTGCGACAAAATGGTCTTCGCTTGCGGAAGGACAAATGTGTGTTTTTTGCTCGTGACTTACCCTATCTGGGCCATGTACTCAATGCCCAAGGCATACATCCCAGTCGAGAGCACCTCCGTGCCATACAAGACTTGCCTTCGCCGCAGAATTTGAAGCAGCTACAGAGTGTGCTGGGAAAAATCAATTACTACCATAAATATGTGCGCCACGCCTCTTCCATTTCAGTTCCGCTTCATCGCTTACGCCGTAAAGGTGTTTCGTTCGTCTGGACGACGAAATGCGAACGCGCCTTTCGCCAGTTGAAATCGGCGTTGCTTTCCAGTACTTGCCTTACGCCATTCGATCCCCGGAAGCCCCTTTTGTTGATGGTAGATGCATCGGATTTCGGGATCGGTGCTGTGCTTGCGCACAAAGATGGATCGCACGATCGCCCTATTGCCTTTGCGTCCAAATTGCTCTCGTCTGCACAAAGAAATTATTCACAGATCGAGCAGGAAGCTTTGGCTCTCGTATTTGGTGTTACAAAGTTTCATGATTTCTTGTATGGTCGTCACTTTACCATCTTCACAGACCACAAACCTTTGACATCGCTTTTTCATCCGAACAAGCCTGTACCTCCACGTGCAGCGCAGAAATTCATTCGGTGGTCTATTTTCCTCTCGCAGTACCGCCACGATATCTTGTATCGGTCCACTGCTAAGCACGGAAACGCCAATGCGTTGTCCCGTTTGCCTGTTGCTGAGGATAGAGCATTCAATTCTTCCGAACTTACTTGCATGTTCATTGATTCGGAAACCGATGACGTGGTCGAATCGTTTCCGATTGATTTTCGTCGTGTAGCTACAGCCACAGCTGCTGACCCTGTCCTTACTACCGTTCTGCGTTTTGTTGCTACGCAATGGCCCTTGTCAAAGTCACGGATCGAGGATCCGTTGGTTCGCCGATTTTTTGCTCACAAGGAGAGACTTTTTGTACGACGTGGTGTTTTGCTGTTGCGTTCTGATAATGATCAGTCCAGGGTCGTGGTCCCACGTTCGTTACAGTCCTCTGTCTTACGGCTTCTCCACCAAGGACATTGGGGTATAGCGCGAACGAAACAATTTGCTCATCAGCACTGTACTTGGTTCGGAATCGATGCTGCGATTACGAATATGTGCTCTTCTTGCATGGCGTGCTGCGGAACAACAATCCGCACCACCGCGGAAATTCTTTGCATGGCCAAAAGCCACTTCCCCTTGGCAACGCTTACACATCGATTTTGCTGGTCCCTTCTGGAATGCTCGATGGTTGGTTGTGGTAGATTCATTCAGTAATTTTCCTTTTGTTGTCCGGATGTCTTCCACGACGTCATCTGCCACCATCCAAGCGTTATCAGCTATCTTTTGCATTGAAGGTCTTCCACAGACTATTGTTTCCGACAATGGCCCACAATTCATGTCCGCAGAATTTCAGTCATTCTGCAAGGCCAATGGTATTCAACATCTGACGTCCGCGCCGTTTTCGCCACAGTCCAACGGTGCCGCTGAACGATTGGTCAGGACTTTCAAGTCCCAGATGTTGAAGTTGAAAGAGCCTCATTCTCGGGAGGACGCCTTATTGCTCTTTTTGTTCACGTATCGTTCTCAGCCGCGAGATGGTCGCTCGTCGGCTGAGTTGTTGCACGGTCGCCCTCATCGCACCTTAATGGCTTTGCTGCATCCGCCGCATCAGGTTCCTGTGCAGCGGCAGACTCCTGCTTTTGCCGCAGGCGACGTTGTATATTATCGCAACTATCGAGGTTCCCGGCGTTGGCTCGCAGGGCGCATTCTTCGCTGCCTCGGCCGCGCTATGTATCTGGTTTTGGGGGCCTCTGGTGAGGTGCGTCGGCATCTCAATCAGCTGCGCCTCTGTCGTCGCCTGGGCTCTGCCGCTCCCCGTCTGCTTTCAGCGACGGTGCCGTCCGGTCAGCGCCCTGGGGACCCATCTACTGGCTCGCCTCAGCCCCAGGTGTTCCCGACGCTGCCTTCCATTTTGCCCCATGGCGACGCGCCGCCGCCGCCGCCGGTTCTCCCGCCGGCGACGCCCGCAGTGGACGCGTCGCTGCAACCGCCGGGCGCCTCCCTGGGTCACGCGCCGCCGATCGCTTCCCGTGACCAGCTGTCCTCCGACATGGAACTCTTGCCCGCTCCGGACCACATGGCGTCTTCGCCCATCGGGTGCCCCGACCAGATGGAGGTCGACCCTTCGTCCCCTCCTGTCTCTTTACGGGCGCATACACCGCATGTTGGCGTGCACCCTGGACTAGGTTTTCAGGCGTTTTCTAGCTCCCCTCGGACCGAATGGCAGGGTGCGGGTGGCACAGCCTCGCCTGTTCTTAGGCTCCCCACCTCGTCGCATACATCAACATGGGGTCCTCCCCCCGGCGGGCGGAAGCCTTATAACACAACCGTACGCCGATTTGCGGGGGAGGAATGTGGTGTCACCGCCAGACACCACACTTGCTAGGTGGTAGCCTTTAAATCGGCCGCGGTCCGTTAGTATACGTCGGACCCGCGTGTCGCCACTATCAGTGATTGCAGACCGAGCGCCGCCACACGGCAGGTCTAGAGAGACTTCCTAGCACTCGCCCCAGTTGTACAGCCGACTTTGCTAGCGATGGTTCACTGACAAAATACGCTCTCATTTGCCGAAACGATAGTTAGCATAGCCTTCAGCTACGTCATTTACTACGACCTAGCAAGGCGCCATTATCATTTGCTGTTAATCTTGCGATGCATGTACAGTCAGACCGATGTTCACCAATTATGGATTTAAGTTAAGTATTCCTGACGCTACGTACTTTTCTTGATAGTATAATTACTTTACCTGTTCCAGGCCTCACGCCAGCCTGCGTGAGCTTAAAAGCGTGCCTTTCGGCTTCCTCCAAAGCCCGTGAATTGGCTCCTGCCAATTCGCAACAAACACATACTTTATAAGCCCGATGCTGAAGGCCAACCTATCACGCACACCCTACTACTAAGTATAGTACTTCGTCAATAACTGATCGCTGGCGATACGATTTAATACTGACCGAAAATCAGCAATGGGTAGACATGTCTTATACGTTTTTCTTGCGAGCGCTACCACCGTGTCTTAAAAAGAGAGGTTTAATTGTCTTACAAACCGCCAGATGTTGAAAAACCTGATCCCAACAACTACAATATGTTGCTGTTACAAGTGGTCTTGGTTCTACATGCACACACAAGTATCCATGTTAAAAGCTATACTGGATTTATATTGCGAGCTATGGCATTACCTCCGAATGAATACGTTTTTTCCATATAAATACCGAGACCGCGATTGTAGGAGTGTATATTATCAGACCAGCAGTCCGTTTACACGAAGCCCATGTTGCAACATCGTGATAAAATCGCTGAGTTTTGAAAGTGATTCGGCTAAGGAGCGTAGTATGAAACCGGTATTTGCAACACCCTCATGCCGCTGTCGCTAGATTTTCTCCAATATTTGTAACTCATTCTGTTTTGATGCGATTTCAGAGGGTCGGTGATATATCCACTGGGCTATAGCAACGGTTGATTGAGAGGGATCACAAGCAGTAGATGGTGTGATGATTGAGGTCGCAAGAAATGTACACTAGCTTTTCAAATCTCTAATGCCGCGCTATCCGCTAGAAATGCTGTCTGGGATTTGGAATCAAGACCCTCCATTTAAGCACATACCTGCGTTGAATCCTATGGAGAAGTCTTTTAAGGATTGCATCCACTACTGAATCATATTTCTGGCACTCTCATATCTCGAAACAAGTCACATTTCTCGAATCTGTCTGCTACAGTAAATTCCAGCCTCGTTTTAGGTAGTCCCTATGCATCCTGCAACAGCCCTCTCAGACTCTACCATCCCTGCAGCTTTACGCATGTGGTTGTTCCAGTGTAAGTCAGAATTGAGTAGAAGTCGGAGGAAACTATATCTACCACCTTCTGCATACCATGTAGAAACAGGCTAAGCTGTGACAGGACTGTATTTTGACCATTCGATCGAAACGGGAACCGAGAGAAGGCAGGGATTTTTGCTACTGCACTGTGGTGCACTGCCAAACTACATACAAGTACTACAGATCCACGTCCATTCACATCTATCCCCCCCCCCCTCCCCCCAACATTCTATCTTCGTTATTCTGTACCATCAATCAGAGACAAATTACGAACTATAAAAGCTCAACTAACTTCATCCGATAGAGAACTAGATAAGATTTTTACCGCATCTCCCTCTTCTCACATATCGAAAACAAATACCTCGTGCATGCAGGCATTGAGCACATGTGACGAAGCTATTAAATATACAGGTGTTGATCAACTGCACAGACCAGTTTAAAGTTCCGTCACCTGTACGCTAGGAGGATGATCGTGTCCCGCGGTCTGTACTGTAAGTCGCAAGAGATGCTCTCCGTGGCCCTGTCTCGTTCTTTGAAACATTACTTTTTTTTCTGCTCTAACACGCTGTGTGCATTACCGAACATGTTGCTTTTCTGCCACGACTTCGAGGTCTGTGTCAGGTTCTAAACTGACATTAAGACGTTCCGATCCACTGCCTCTCGCAGACAACAAGGACATCACCCCAAAGTACGTTTATCCAAGAGGTCGCACTGTAACTCGATTGACATAATTCAAGATGGCTGCTGTGACTTCAGATGATGACTTGATTACCGTTACCCAAAGTGGCTGGAAAGTGCCACACCCCCTGCAAACCCCCCCCCCCCCCCCCCCCCTGGTGGCAAGTTTGAATTTTGGAGAGAAGACAGGTCAATTTTCCTGTGTTTTCTAGTAGGGTATATCTTTAAATTTCTTGTGTGTTTTTCTATTTAAGAGGTTTAACGTCGCGTTTTTAATAGTAAGTGTATATTCACACGGCCTATAGCGCAGTTTTTACTACTTCTGAACAGCCAGCTACACAGCTCATTAAAGCATCAGCGTCTGTTGGTGACACATCAGTAGGAGAGAGTTCCTGTTGTGACTTAGCAAGACAGCCAAGTCACATCGAGAGGAAGCCGAAGGGCACGCGTTAAGCTCACGCAGATTGGCGTGAGGTCTGGAACAGTTAAAAGGAAATGAGAACTTAGAAAATGGAGGCAGTTGCTGTAATACTTAACTTTAATCCACATTTGTAGAACATAGCTCTTGATGATACATGCTTCACAATATTAATTATCAGTTGAATACGGCGCCTTGCTAGGTCGTAGCAAATGTAGCTGAAGGCTATGCTAACTATCGTATCGGCAAATGAGAGCGTATTTGTCAGTGAACCATTGCTATGAACGTCGGCTGTACAACTGGGGCGAGTGCCAGGACGTCTCTCTAGACCTGCCGTGTGGTGGCGCTCGGTCTGCAATTACTGACAGTGGCGACACGCGGGTCCGGCGTATACTAATGGACCGCGGCCGATTTAAGGGCTACCACCTAGCAAGTGTGGTGTCTGGCGGTGACACCACAGTTCCATATGTAGGTTTCTGTCTGCTTTTATAGTTTGCGTTTTTAGTTATCTTGCTAGCATGGGTGTGATGTGTGCGGATGCAGGAGGAGCTGTCCACAATTTACGAACGGGAGAATGTGGTTCTGGCTACTGTCAGCCACCTTCACCTGCTGCCTTGGGGTGTAGCAGTGGCGGAGAACGGCGCACACATGGGACACACTGGGTGTCACTTGTTTTGCCCATGGGTCCTGCTGCCAAGGCACCTCGTAGTGTACCCATTGCAGTGCATCCACTCTCATAACAGGATGAGTGGCGGGTGGTAACGTGTTGGCATCACTTGAGGCAGAGGGTCAATGTGGTGGCTGACTGTCTGATCTCACCTACTTACCCTGTGAGTGTCCGCCCCAGTAGCTGAGTGGTCAGCGTGACGGATTGCCATCCTCTGGGCCCGGGTTCGATTCCCGGCTGGGTCGGAGCTTTTCTCCGCTCAGGGACTGGGTGTTGTGTTGTGTTCATCATCATTTCATCCCCATCCGGCGTGCAGGTCGCCCAATGTGGCGCCGAATGTAATAAGACCTGCGATATGGCGGCCGGACCTGCCCCGCGAGGGGCCTCCCGGCCAATGACGCCAAACGCTCATCATCATCATCACCCTGTGAGTGGACAGCTCCCCATTCATGCAGTAGTGTCCGAGCAGTCATACAAGGACAGTGGTTTGCTAGTTACCTGGAGCTCCAATTTTGGGTATGTTATGGAGCCCCTTCAGAAGACAGCGTTCAGGGCTGGAAAGAAAGCCAGTGAGCATTCGGTATGTCTTCCAAGGGCCTCATCGGAGTTGTGGATGTGGCCTAGCTTGCAGTTATCGATCAAGCAGGGTGCAGTCGTCTGTAAGTTGTGATTCACTTTGACATGAACGACACCTGCACTTGGATTCTGAGGCCATCCTCAGCTGATACAGCTGGCTGGTAGAGATAGCGACAGCTGCTGGCCTCGGACGGGGGTTGTGAGCAGAGCTCGCATTTTGCACCATTTTTTCCCATAGCTGATGAGGGTCCTTTGGTTTGGAGCCGAGTGGAGAGTCTCGGCCAAAGGCTTCGTCGATTCTGTGACAATGTTGGCTGCAGATTTCTAGACCTATGTTATTGGATTGGCATTTGTAGGACTCCCCTGGATAGATCAGGGGTGTACTACACAAAGGAAGTAGTTACTCAGATGGTAGAGTACCTGACTGCACATGAAGGTTACATAGGCCAAGCGGTAGTGTGAGGTACTCGTGACGAACACTCGCCAGGCGATGCAAAGACAGAGGAATTTTAGCATCTTTGGGCTAAAGTCGCTTAGACTGTCAAAATTTTGTCACTAAATTGTCGAATTATTCGTAACAAAGCTCCCTAAATTTACTGCTCTCCAGGAAAGTTCTCACGCTCACATTATTCTTGGGATAGGGAGCTGGCTGCAAACTGAAGTAGAAGGCTCTGAGCTATTTCGAGAGTCATGGAATGTATATTGGAAAGACAGATTAGACGCCATAGGAGGGACAGTGTTCATTGTACCTGTTAAAAAAGTTTCTGTTGAGATCTAAGTTGACTGTGGGGGTGGAGTTATTCTCGTCACATGTAACAGGTCTAGGTAAACCAAATTAATTGTTGGATGTTTTCATCGACCACTCAATTCTAGTGTGACAGTGCACATTCATGCAAAGAAAGTCTATGGTCAACAGTGCATAAATACCCAGATCATGCAATACTAGTTGACTCACTGCAGGGCATGTCTGAAGGAACAGATACAATGCATTCATTATAACTGATTCGTCTCAATTGGCAACAAATTCACAACATTCACTCCAGATGCACATTTATTTTCGAACTCCAGCTGGAATCTAAAATTAACGAGCATGTAGGACATGGAAGAGGATTTTAGGTACGTGGCGCTAGGTGGGAATTTAGGTCATCAGGGGAGTGTGCTGAGACAGTCAGTGCACTTACGGTAAACACTGTACCCGGGTGGAGCAGTGGTTAATACAAGTGTCTAGTAAGCAAAAGATCCCGGGTTCGAGTCCTGGTCCACCACACATTTTTCAGTCGTCGCCGATAATTCTTTATAAAATACCGATGCAGGTGGATGTTATTAGTTTCTTCCCATTCTTTTCTTTCAGTCCCCTCCACCTTCAGGTTACATAAATATTTTATGGCAGTTGATGCACTTCTGTGTTCCTCATCTTACATCTAGGTCTTAAACAGAAGCGCCAAAGGAACTGGTGTAGGCATACGTATTCAAATACAGAGATATGTAAACAGGCAGAATACGGCGTTGTGGTCGCAACACCTATATAAGACAACAAGTGTCTGGTGCAGTTGTTAGATCGGTTATTACTACAATGGCAGGTTATAAAATTTAAATGAGTCTGCATGTGGTGTCACAGTCGGCGCACGAGCGACAGGACAGAACAAATCCGAAGTAGCGAAGAAGTGAGGATTTTCCCGTACGGCCATTTCACGAGTGTACCGTGAATACCAGGAATCCGGTAAACAATCAAATCTCTGACATCGCTGTGGACGAAAACAGATGCTGCAAGAACGGGACCAACGACTATTGAAGAGAATCGTCCAACGTGACAGAAGGGCAACCCTTCCGCAAATTGCTGCAGATTTCAGTGCTGGGCCATCAGCAAGTTCAAAATGGTTCAAATGGCTCTGAGCACTATGGGACTTAACATCTTAGGTCATCAGTCCCCTAGAACTTAGAACTACTTAAACCTAACTAACCAAAGGACATCACACAACACCCAGCCATCACGAGGCAGAGAAAATCCCTGACCCCGCCGGGAATCGAACCCGGGAACCCGGGCGTGGGAAGCGAGAACGTTACCGCACGACCACGAGATGCGGGCCATCAGCAAGTGTCAGCGTGCGAACCATTCAACGAAACATCATCGATAAGGGTTTTCGGAGCTGAAGGCCCACTCTTGAAACCTTAATGACTGCACGATACAAAACTTTACGGCTCGCCTGGTCCTGTTAAAACGACATTGAACCGTTGACTGGAAACATGTTGCCCGGTCGGACGAGTTTCGTTTCAAATTGTATCGAGCAGATGGACGTGTACGGGTATAGAGACAACCTTATGAGTCCATGGACCCTGCATGTCAGCAAGGGACTGTTCAGGCTGGTAGAGGTTCTATAATGGTGTGGGGCGTGTGCAGCTGGAATGATGTGGGACCCCCTACACGTCTAGATACGAAACTGTGAGGTGACACGTACCTCGTAAGCATCCTGTCCTATCACCTGCATCCATTCATGCCGATGGTGCATTACAACGCACTTGGGCAATTCCGGCAGGACAATGCGACACCCCACACGTCCAGAATTGCTACAGAGTAGCTCCAGGGACATTCTTCTGAGGTTAAACATTTCCGCTGGCCACCAAACTCTCCAGACATGAACATTATTGAGCATATCTGGGATGTCTTGCAACGTGCTGTTCAGAAGAGCACTGTCGTGACAGGCACGTAAACAGGACTCCTGTGGCGCTCCACTGCCTGAGTCGGACTGTGTAAACAGGTTACCGTAATCACCGTCGCCGTCATCATCACGAATGCTGGAAGCGTTTTTTACAGATTCTACCTTTTTCTTCCTCTCATATTCATCCAACTTCATTTTGAAAGGGGTGTTGTGGTATCAACGGTCGGTAACGCAGTTGTTAGGGGTTGCATTTATCGACCGTATTAGTATCGTTGGACCGGCGAATCGCGACCAGTGCCGCTAGCGCCGCACCGCGGCTAGCGTCAAGTTTCTGGCGAGCTCTCGTCCACTCTTGCTCGGGACGTCAAGCAGTAAAGTAGCATACCCTCCAGCTGATAGGAAGCAACCTCTAACAAGGCGCTTAGTAACGTATGGCCTAAAGGCCTTTATAATTATATGTATGCAGCCAGGAAGAATCCTGTACAACCAGTTAAGTACAATATATATTATTTTTTACCAACGGTTTCTAATTATTTTAGTCTTTGCAGATCGAGACCATGCATTCATCACCTTATCGACGTTACTGACAAACCTGCTGTGATTTATATGTTTCTGTTTAGCATTGGCCACCAGTCAACATTCGTCGTCGTCATAACAGGTATGCTTCTTTTCTCTTTCAGTGCACCATTACCACAGCGTACTAATGCGATCATATTCTGTTACTTAAACTGTTATTTTTAGAAAACTAATTCATGCTATGATACAATAATTTACTAGTTTTAATATCATATTCAGATAAAACTAAATCGGTAATAACTATAAGTTAACCTTATGTTCTGTCTGCTGGAAATAGCAATAAAGTCACCTTGCTTCTCGTCCCTCTCAGTAACAAGGAGAAGGCAGCAGTTGTCGCACGTTATCAAATTTATCACGAGTTTCAAATATTGTATGTGCGCGATTACCCGCTGCACACAGTTACTCAGAACTTCTTACCCGTGAAACGCTTAGCTAATTAATTAATATTTGTCAGTGGAGTTACTGCACAATTGTTTTTTGGCCCAAATTGCCGAATGACGTTCTTATGCTGTGACGAGTTTCATCAAAATCTATCAGTCTAGTGATAGTGGACTACAGTTCGCAACAGACATGCTTTCACTCCGCCTGATGGAAATCGTAAAAGATGACGGATCTCTCCGAAGCAGAATTCTTTGGAGGTGTGATAGAACCAAATGAAGATGTACTTAGGTGCAAGTGAAATGTGCTATAGGTGAGACACTCAGCAGATGCTGAGTGCCATGGGGGCAGTATTGTATTATATCGAAAATGCTAACAGGCAAATAATATATTGCTTGCATGGTACATAATCATTTGAATGGTAGAACATACCAATATTATAAATGATCAATTAACTGCTAAATAATTTTTTAGTAATCTTTGCCTAGGAAGAGATCTGACTTCCATCGAGGAAGTGTTTGCAGAAATGTTTTATCGGAACATTCTCGTCAGTGAGTGTGTAGAAGGCATTTTTGTCAGTCAATAGTGACTGAATGACTACTCTTTTTTTTTTTTTTTTTTTTGACCTCTCGGCCATCCTGACACACGTTGCCGGTAACTACCCCATAGACTTTAGTCGTCATTTCTGTGCTCAAATCATATTCCGAAGAGGATTCTTTTCTCGCTTGCTGGTGTACAGCTTCCAGTGCGACCAGCCGGGCGTCACGAAGACCACGCTCGACATTGCGGTTCGCACAGCTGGGACTCTACGCAGCTCGTTCAAGGACACGTAAGTAATGACGTCCAGCCGAAAGACAGAAGAAGAAAACCCTCTTTCTTTCGAGGCCTTTATTTTCTTCTTTTCTTTAAAAATCAGCCGAATATAAAAACCTGACCAACTGAAGCATGAAGACTGCAAATGATCTATTACCATCTAATAGTTATGCCGTGTACATTTTTAAAATGACTGCTTATTTTCCTTGTGCTGACTTGATTTAACGTTCCTCGTAGCTAAGGCAGTTGATGTAAATTACGTGCGGCTGCTCACCATTTGAGGCAAAAAAAAAAAAAATGAAGTTTACAAGGAATATCCTGACAAAATAGCGAAAAACTCAAGTCTTCTTTATGCGCACTCCCTACAGAATCATTTAAAAATCTTAGGAGGTAGTAAATATTTTGAAAAACATATTTGCATCCCAAACCAAACCACGTTAATATGTTACTAAAAAAGATTTCTAGAATCGACGAGAATCTATGCAGATGGTTCAGGTTTTCGTAAAAGCTTCCCTGATGGACGGCGATAGTCACCATAATCATTTTAACCACCTTCTTTGCAGAAATCCGTGTACGAGGTGCATTCAAGTTCTAAGGCCTCCGATTTTTTTTCTCCGGACTGGAGCGAGATAGAAAAATGCCCATTGTTTTAAAACGAGGCCACGTTCATTGTCAATATGTCCCAGAGATGGCAGCACCATACGGCAGGTGGAATTTTACCGCCAGCAGCGAGAATGAGAACTGTTTTAAATACTTAAAATGGTGACGTTTTCCTTGCTTGAACAGCGTGCAATCATTCGTTTTCTGAATTTGTGTGGTATGAAACCAATTGAAATTCATCGACAGTTGAAGGAGACATGTGGTGATGGAGTTATGGATGTGTCGAAAGTGCGTTCGTGGGTGCGACAGTTTAATGAAGGCAGAACATCGTGTGACAACAAACCGAAACAACCTCGGGCTCGCAAAAGCCGGTCTGACGACATGATTGAAAAAGTGGAGAGAATTGTTTTGGGGGATCGCCGAATGACTGTTGAACAGATCACCTCCAGAGTTGGCATTTCTGTGGGTTCTGTGCACACAATCCTGCATGACATCCTGAAAATGCGAAAAGTGTCATCCAGGTGGGTGCCACAAATGCTGACGGACGACCACATGGCTGCCCGTGTGGCATGTTGCCAAGCAATGTTGACGCGCAACGACAGCATGAATGGGACTTTCTTTTCGTCAGTTGTGACAATGGATGAGACGTGGATGCCATTTTTCAATCCAGATACAAAGCGCCAGTCAGCTCAATGGAAGCACACAAATTCACCGCCACTAAAAAAATTTCGGGTAACCGCCAGTGCTGAAAAAATGATGGTGTCCATGTTCTGGGACAGCGAGGGCTTAATCCTTACCCATTGCGTTCCAAAGGGCACTATGGTAACAGGAGCATCCTACGAAAACGTTTTGAAGAACAAATTCCTTCCTGCACTGCAACAAAAACGTCCGGGAAGGGCTGCGCGTGTGCTGTTTCACCAAGACAACACACCCGCACATCGAGCTAACGTTACGCAACAGTTTCTTCGTGATAACAACTTTGAAGTGATTCCTCATGCTCCCTACTCACCTGACCTGGCTCCTAGTGACTTTTGGCTTTTTCGAACAATGAAAGACACTCTCCATGGCCGCACATTCACCAGCCGTGCTGCTATTGCCTCAGCGATTTTCCACTGGTCAAAACAGACTCCTAAAGAAGCCTTCGCCGCTGCCATGGAATCATGGCGTCAGCGTTGTGAAAAATGTGTACGTCTGCAGGGCGATTACGTCGAGAAGTAACGCCAGTTTCATCGATTTCGGGTGAGTAGTTAATTAGAAAAAAAATCGGAGGCCTTAGAACTTGAATGCACCTCGTATTGTTACCGAATATTATCACGATAAATATTATGTCTATGACTGAAAATCCATAGAACCTGGAAACAAATTTTTATTTTCACGATACGTGCTGTTAGCGGAAACCTGGTACGTGCAAAGCATCTGCATCAAATTATCACCGAACAGGAAATTTCTTTACCAGGAATCAGGATTCGCAACACTTTTCAAGCTTTTGGCCTAGGTTTAATAGCGTCTAATTTTTGTTTATGATGACAGAGACTGAACGTGGTAAATATATACCAGAGTACATTATGCAATAACAAATCACATTCGTGTATACTTTTGTATTGCACCCACATGAACCTGTTTTCTACATTTTCAGATTCTGAGGTTGCCTGCTCTGTGTTGCTTGATTGTATGTACAATGTTAGTGATACTTATCTGAACAAAGGAATGATGAATATTTGGTATCAGTCTTCTCTTCCAAAGTATACCTCAAGGGTCTGCATTCCAGCCATAGAAAAAACCTACACATAACATAATGTTGCCAGTCACTAAATATCAGTGACACAGCACAGATATATACTGAAATAATTATTACTAAGATAAATCGTCACGTATAAAAGACAGCCATCTATTGAATAACCTAATAGGTTTTTTTACCAAATCTAGTGAACGGTAAACGAGATGGCAACACCGCGTGTAAAGTAGGTTTCATACGAGGACGAAATAAGTTATCGTTGTGTATGGCCAATAATAATAATAATAGTAAACATAAAAGGTAGCTTACACAGTACTGAAACATGTGTAGGTAAAAGAATACTAAATGAACTGCCTCTCGTACGAGGCAGAAATTTTGTGCAACAAACGAACATGATGAATCCCCTGAGTTGTGACGTGTACAATTAATCGAATTATATTGTAGTTCTAATAGATGTGGCCTTGAGCTTAATGCTTTTCGTGAAATATCAACAATATGGTGAGAAATATGTACTTTAACATACAGGTCTACAGTATTTTAAAAGAGTGAATGAAATGCCAACCAGTGACTATGGTATTATGGTTCAAATGGCTCTGAGCACTATGGGACTTAACTTCTGAGGTCATCAGTCCCCTAGAACTTAGAACTACTTACACCTAACTAACCTAAGGACATCACACACATCCATGCCCGAGGCAGAATTCGAACCTGCGACCGTAGCGGTCGCGCGGTTCCAAACTGAAGCGCCTGGAGCCGCTCGGCCACTCCGGCCGGCTGAAATTAGTGTCTTTAGTGTTTGGTAGGTAGATGATGTCAGTCATTTCGTTTATGTTAGATCGCGTGGCCATAAAAATGGACGGAGTTCGGCAATTGATCAGCAATTTTTAGTCAGGAAATATAGACAATTGTAATATAAAGGGTTGTTTTTTACTCTACAATAAATGCATAATGAGAAACAACGTTTATCATTTAGAAGTAGGCCTATTAGTTGCCTTAATCATTCATTTATGTTTAGGTTGTAATTTATATGTTAAAGAGCATTAACAGATCCTAAGATCTGCTTCAGGGGGTAGTCAGATAAGGCCAAATCATCATATTAGAGTTGAATATTTTCCGTTGCGCACATGCATTTTACACCCAATATATAAGAAACTATCAGTTTCGATTGCGATAATGAAACCAACTTTTACCTAGGTTTCAGCCCAAGTAATTGAGGCTTCTTCAGAAGATAAACCTGATTTATCTTCTGAAGATGGCTCAATTACTTGGGCTGAAACCTAGGTAAAGGTTGGTTTCATTACCGCACTCGTGGCTGATAGTTTCTTATATATTAGATTGTCACGATTGCTGACTGGGCTGCAATGTTGAAAGTACTAACATTTTACACCCGCCTGGAGAAGCATCTTGGAACCTGATGACTTGATAGATGTCTTCTCACCCTGTTCCTTCTTCTTGACAGTGTTTTCCATTAAATCCTTTCCTCACCATTTCTGCAGAGAACCTCCTATTTCTTACCTTATCAATTCACCTTATTTCCAACATCTAAAATGCTTCGATTATCTTCTATTCTGGTTTTCCCACAGTCCATGTTTCAATACCATGCAATTATGTGCTCCAAACGTACATTCTCAGAAATTTCTTTCTCAATTTAGGGCTTATATTTGATGTCAGTAGACTTCTCTTGGTCAAGAATGCCCCTTTTACCAATGCTAGTCTCCTTTCTCTGTCGTTGTTCCGTCTGTCATGGGTTATTTTGCTGCCCAGGTAGCACAGATCCTAAACTTCATCTACTTCATGATAACCAATCTTGATATTACGTTTCTCGCTGTTGTTTTTTCTGCTGCTTATTACTTTTGTCTTTCTTCAAGTTAATCTCAGTCCACATTCTGTACTCATACGACTGTTCATTCCATTCAACAGATCCTGTAATTCTAGTTTACTTCCACTGAGGATAACAATGCCATCAGCAAATGATATTCCTTTCAAGCAGAATTTTAATCCCACTTTTGAACCTTTCTTTTACTCGTATTTTCCTCAACGCTTCTTCGATGTGTTGACTGAACAGAAGGGGCGAAAGACTACATCCCTGCCTTACGGCGTTTTTAGACGAGCACTTAGTTCTTGGTCTTCCAGTCTTATTGTTCCTCTTGGTTCTTGTACGTACTGTACATTACCTGCTTTTCCCTATAGCTCAGCGCTATTGCTCTCAGAATTTCTATCATCTTGCAACAGTTTACCTTGTTGAATGCTGTCAGCAACTTGGATGTATGAGCTGTTAAGCTGATAGTGCGGTAATTCTCCAACTTGCCAGCTCTTGAAGTCTTCGGAATTGTGTGAATGTTTTTCAGAAAGTCTTGTGGTATTATCGTCAATCTGATACATCCTACACCCGAATTAAAATACGCTTTGTTGCCACTTCCCCCAATGATTTTAGAAATTCCGATGGGATGTTATCTAATTCTTCCACCTTTTTTGGTCTTAGGTCTTCCAAAGTTCTCTGATTCTAATATTGGATCTATTCATGTTTCTTCTTCCATCACGCCATGAAACAAGAGTTCCCTCTCGTAGAGGCCTTCAGTATACTCTTTCCACTAACCGCCCTCTCTTAAAGATTAACAGTGAAATTCTCGTTACACTCTTAATGTTGCCGCCCTTGCTTTTAATTTCACCGAAAGCTGTTTCGTCTTCTCTATACGCTGATTCAGTCCTTCCGACAATTACTTTTCCCGATTTCCTCATGTTTCTTCTTTAGCCATTTCGCCTTAGTTCTTCCTATTTGTTTCATTCCTAAGCGACTTGTCTTACTGCATTTCTAAATTTTCCGGAACAGTTTTCTACTTCCTTCTTTAGTCGATCATCTAAAGTATTTCTTCCCTGTTACCTACCTTGTACTTCCGTTTTCCTTCCTAATTTTAGTGACAGCCCTTTCTAGAGATGTCCGTTGCTCTTTAACTAAACTACTGACTGAGCTATCCTTTATGAACTAGCTCAGTTGCGTAGGCCTCTTTATTCGAAGTGTGGACACCGTAAGGAGAGATTCAGATTTATTATAACCAATAATTACTGTCGGTCGCATATCCAGACGTGTCGAATTCTTCGTAACTGCACATAATTACTTCATATAGATCGCAGCCTTCATCCAGCGGCTAAAACTGTCTCTGTCCAGACAAAGTACGAAGGCTGCTGGTAAATAATGCCTTCGAATTTTTTATGTGACAACTACTAAAGCTTCTTTAATGAAACAAACTTTATGTCATTCATATTATTTTGGGAAAGCCTGCAACTGTGTCATTCATTATGTACATAATGAAAAACGAACTGTATTAGCATTCTACGTCTCTATTCTTAATGTCTTCATATTTATTCCTCAACATTGTCACCCTGGTGACCTGTTTGTTGACCGTCGCTGTAGAATGTTTGACTTTGTTAACTGAGACACAAAGTCAACACTGCATGCTCATTTCATCAATATCAAAGTGAAGTCCTTGTAGGTATTCTCTTAAGTTTTGGAAATGCATGAAAATAGGATGAAGCCAAATTGAGGTTAGCAACACTGTGTCCTTCATTTTGAGCACGAACAACGAAACATAGCACATTACTAATGACGATACAATCATCACCGTACACATCTTTCATTCTTCTGTGAATTTCAACTGGCACACACCGCCAAGTTACACCCTACACTTCGGAACCACGTAGCGGGAGAGGGTTTCAGCTTGTAAAGGGATATCCTTTTCTAACATTATTTTTCCTCTACAGTAATAGTCGATACCAGTGATATTTTTCGAGTTGGACAGGTCAATATTACATGAAACTGTTTTTCTGAAACATTTCATATAGTTTTATATACAATATGTTGTATTTCAAGCTAAAATTTATGGAAACGAATTGCTTTATTTTCGTTGTTACAATCGATATGTACTAGCTCTGGATGTACAGTTGTTTTCTTAGAAACATTTGAAATTGCGAAATATTTGACACACTTAAAATTTCTGTTATTAATTACGCAATCTTGTACTGTTTATTATGTTTATTTCTGGATTCATTTATGAAATAATAATCGAACTTAACAGAAATTCATTTGTAAAGAAAAATTGTAAATCCTTTGAAATATTGTCATATTACTGCAGAGTGGAGTATTAGCATTCTACGTCTCTATTCTTAATGTCTTCATATTTATTCCTCAACATTGTCACCCTGGTGATCTGTTTGTTGAACCGTCACTGTAGAATGTTTGACTTTGTTAACTGAGACACAAACTCGACACTGCATGCTCGTTTCATCAATATCAAAGTGAAGTCCTTGTAGGTATTCTCTTAAGGTTTGGAAACGCATGAAAATAGGACAAGCGTGCTGCTGATGTGATCGGACGTATTTCTGTATTTTGGGCGAACAGTGTAATTTCGGCTTTGTTAATGTGAAAACTCAAAAGACTGTGATACACAGAAATGTGACAAAATAAATTAATTTAAAAACAAAAGTTCAGCAAATACGATCTTCAAAATTACTTAGACCATTGAACCATGAGATCCTAAAATGTGAGAATATCAGCTTCAAGAATCAGACCCCTAGACAAGAGCAACTGGAGTCTACTTTGCAAGAAAAGATAAGCCAACTAAAAAGTTTATTGTAATCTTACTCTTGTCAAATCTTCAGAGAAGACTCTCCACATTGGTGAACAATAGCAGCAACTATGAAGGAGGGCGTAGATTATAAGCTTGCGTCAGCGAAGGAGAAAGATCGATCGAATAAAAAAATTTCAGAGGCATCGCTTTCAAGCACGGCATAGCAACTTGGGGTCGACGAAGTCTGACTTCGCAAACTTGTAGTGGTATCGGTACTTGTGGAGGTCGAAGAGATCCAAAACACGCACATTGAGATAGACAGGCTGCACTGAAACCTTGGCCATCTCCGCAGTGACTAGTCCTTTATTCAGTGTGATGACCTGTAAGAATTTTGTCTGGCGATGTAATCTCTCGCGCTATAAAGCTGATCCCACCGATAAACTAAATGACTTTAGCGATGTTCCCTAACATATCCAATGGTCGTTATGAACAATGAATTATTCATTAACTTGTAAAAATCTTTTGCAGAGTCTCTTGTCGCGCCAGCCCTCTCTTTGGTGTTTACGTCTATGTAATCAGGAACGCTGATGGCAGGAGAGGCCAAGGGTCATTGCTGGAGGTTACTGTAGTGCAGAATATCTCGCTGTTTATTCGCCAGCGTTGTCAACAGCTTCGAGTTGGAACCCTTTCGCGGGATTATACGCTCTGAACGCAGCAAGAAGTCATCGTCGTCATTCAAATGCACGGGATATGCCAGTTCTACTTCCAGGCATATCCCTCACCAGTCATATCATAGATCTTTTCCTTCAGCCTGTACTCCCCCTTGGACATCCATCGGAAACCGCCAGGTAGTAGACTTCGTTGCTTTGCTTGCCAATAAAATTTATTTACATTCAGGTACAGGTTGTAATTTAAATCGTCATATAGTCTGTACTCCTCCTCGATCATTCGCGAGTTATTCGCCATGCCGTACCTTTGCACACACTGGCATAATACCGCTTCTGAAGAAGACGAGCATGTCAACATCAGTCAACAATTCTGTGCTAACAGGTGTTCTTCTGAACATCGCATCCCACGAAAGTCCTGGTGCGGTGAAACAGAAGGCAGGGACCAGATAGTATTTGCCAAGGCAAACACACTGTAACTCCTTGATGACATCCGAAAGCAGGTGTACATAGGTGTTTATGTCTAATGTAGCATATTCCCAACAAATCAGAGATACCGAGCTCTAGCCATAATTACTACACGTCCATACTCTGCATTCGTCATCAAGATAAGTAGCAGGATCTCACAAGCACGCATTCACGCTGTCAATACGGGATTGTGAGATCCTATTCCCAGAAGCAACCCACTGTGGCTGCAGGACCTACTTGCTGGTCCATAACAGAGCGGGCAGGGATGATACCCCTGTTAGGCCCAGACTGATGTCGAAGTGATATGCGATGCCATGAAGGTCCATGACGATTGCGAGATGGTCCAAGGCGTGCCTGCGTCAGCAAAGAAGTTAATGTCATTAGCCTTTACCACGCTGACGATGATGGACTTTGATGGAGTGATGCTCGCGGGCGCATTGAATACATCATTGACGAATTGGGCTGGGGTAACAACTACATCACGGTCACTTCAGGTGATTGAGTAGTTACAGGTACAAGCCCGTGTCCGCTTATGTCCTCCATCTCATCTGAAAAGAAAGAAAAACAGTAAGTATCACGCACAATTAAACAGAATGATATTCGCAGGCATCTGTAGTACTACGACTCACGGTCTAAATTAGTGGAGTCTGATTTCTTTGCAGTGAGGGCTTGTAATATCATACCCTACCGATAAACACAATTTTATTGAGTGCGAACACACACAAAAAAATGTGTTAAATACTACCTGTTGGATCACTGGAGTCAAATTGGGGTCGCTTATTAGCCCCTGATGAACTATCATTTCCATTATGGCGTTTCGTCTGATTCTGTCAGAACTGTTGATGTTGCTGCTGACAAGTCTGACTGGAATGAATTCTTGCACTGAAACGACTCATATTTATAGCCTAAAATCACATTCCTTTGCTATTTTCAACCAAGAGGAAAGAAGTATCCTTATCTCTATTCATGTGGCACTAGGCAGGATGGCATCTGCTTACGTCAACACTATCTTACGTCGCTTCCGACAGTGTTCTTATATATGGGATTACACTGATCAACTAAAACATTATGACCACCTAATATAGCTGCTATTTCCACATTTAGCACGGATAACAGCGACGATGCGTCGCATCATGGAAGAAATGAGGCCTTGGTAGGTAGGTGGAGGGAGTTGGTGCAACAGCACACACACGCACACACACACTGTAAGACGTATGCTTTGCCGGCGATGGGCGAGGCATGACAGAATCACTGACCAGAGAGTAGTTTATCGTTAGTTGTTGCTTGTGGCTAGTATGCGCTTGTCTGCGCGAGTCGACAGTAGCGAGTCAGTAGTCATCTGGAGTAGTCTGGTGTAGTCTGCGTGAGTCGGCGGGAGTCGGCATGCGTCGGCTGTGTGCTCTGCTCGCGACTCTGGTCAGGACTCTGGAGGATGAGTATTGTTGTAGAAGGTAAAGAAACAGCCTTGCGCATATTTAATAATGTATGTTAATTGTAATTTAATTTGTTCAAAAATGCCCCAACAATAATTTTTATTGTGGTGTCACCGCCAGACACCACACTTGCTAGGTGGTAGCTTAAATCGGCCGCGGTCCATGTAGTACATGTCGGACCCGCGTGTCGCCACTGTGATCGCAGACCTAGCGCCACCACCAAGGCAGGTCTCGTGATACGAGAGAGCACTCGGCCCAGTTGTACGAGAACCAAGCTACCGCCCAGTTGTACGAGAATCTAGCTACCGCCCAGTTGTACGAGAACCTAGCTATCGCCCAGTTGTACGAGAACCTAGCTACCGCCCAGTTGTATGAGAACCTAGCTACCGACCAGATGTACGAAGCCTTTCGCTCTCATTAGCCGAGAGACAGAATAGCCATCAGCTAAGTTAATGGCTACGAACTAGCAAGGCGCCAATTGTATCAGTGCCTATAGCTTACGAGTATTCGAGAGAGATGTATTCCAAGGACTAAATAAAAGATAAGTAATAAGCATCTACATACTTTTCTTCTTATTCATTTATAAGTTCTCATGTTCCAGACTTCACGCCCGTCTGCGTCCACCTTGCGTGCACTATCGGCTACAGCGTTAGTCTAGAGTTCATTTTCAGCAATCTCAACTTCACGGTGTCGGCCCAGCTACCGACACAACATTTATTGGCGACGAGCAAACGAGTTTGTATTAATTCGTTTACAACATTGGCGACGATTTAAAGTGTTCTGATTGCTTACATTTAATTGTGTCATGGCTTCGCCACATTCTCCAGATGTACTGTCCGAATTTTATCGCTTGCAGAATCAGCAGACGCAGGCGTTACTGGATGCCCTTGGACAGCTCGTCCAGGGTCAACGTGCGCTGCACACCGATGCGGCCGCCGCCGCTTCTTCGCTACCGCTGCCACTCAACGCTGTTGCACCTCCCTTTCGACCATACGTGGCAGCCGATGAGACCTGGCACGAGTGGTCTCGCCAGTTCAACTTTCACCTCGCTGCCTACAGAATTCAAGGTAAAGAGCGGCAGCCGTTTTTGCTTTCTTGTGTCGGTGTGTCCACATACCGTGTGATAGTGAAATTGTTTCCCCGACGCGACGTAGAAACTCTGTCCTACGAGGAAATTTTGTCTGCATTAGATGCCTATTTCAAAGAAACAGTTAATGTGGTTGCAAAACGGTATACGTTCTTTCGTACAAAACGTACGGCCGGTCAAACTAATAGGGAGTGGGTAGCAACATTGCAAGGACTTACTAGGGACTGTGCCTTTGAATGTGACTGTGGTCTTTCTTATTCAGATACAATGGTGCGTGATGCAATTGCACAGAACGTTTCTGATGTTCGCATACGGGAGCAAATTTTGAAACTAGTTAATCCCTCCCTTCAACAAGTGATAGACATATTGGATAGACAGGACACACTTGACTGTGCACAGGAATCTTTTGAAACTTCGCCAGCCGTGTGTAACATTAACCGGCCCGCTGGACGCGCTGCGCGGCCCGGTAACCGGGCCTTGCGCCCGTCGACACAGCGACCGCCGCGTGCTAAGCCAGGTGTGCCGCGCCAGCCCACAAATGCAGTGAAATCATGCCCGCGGTGTGCTACTAGACATTCGCGTGAACATTGCCCGTCACGCCAAGCTATTTGCTTTTTCTGCAATAAGAAAGGCCATGTTCAAAGTGTTTGCCAGACAAAGCTCAGATCAGACAATCACAATCATTCCAGGCCCTTTGCTTCGCGCCGGAATCGAACCGAGGACACTCAGGCTCGTGGACCTTCGCCTATGGACATTAATGTCGTTAATTCCACTTCGTCCAGTGACACTTTCTCTAACAGTAACAGTGATCGTCCCACAATAACTGTGCGTCGACGTCGCCGGAAATCACGTCAATTAGCAAGTGATTCTGTACCAGTGTCTGTTCCAATTGCACAAAACAGTCGCTCTTGTCGTCAGCAGAACAATAAACTTTTTGTGGACTTAGACTTTGAAGGCAAAGTGATACCATTCCAGCTCGATACCGGAGCTGCAGTTTCATTTCTCAATCACGAAACGTACAAACAACTGGGCAAACCTCCGTTGCGTTCCGCAAATGTTAAGCTAACTACATATTCCGGACAGACAATTCCTGTGTTAGGACAGTGCAGCCTTCTTGCAACATACAAGGGACAAACAAAACTTGTGTCATTTTACGTTCTTCGTTCTTCTTCTGCAGTGAACTTGTTTGGTCTAGATTTATTGCAGTTGTTTAACATGTCTATTGTACATCAGGTCCTATCAGTGAATCAGACTGTGCCTACAGACAGTGTTTCTCGGCTGTGTGACGAATTTGCAGACATTTTTGCACCGGGCTTAGGTTGCGCTAAAAACTATGAAGCACATTTGGAACTGGAAGGAAACGCGCAACCGCAAATTTTCAGAGCGCGCAATGTTCCCCACGCATTGCGTCAGGAGGTCGCCAGAACATTGCACAATGTAGAATCACAAGGTGTGAGTGTATGTGCGCAATGCCTCTTCTCTTTCAGCTCCGCTTCATCGCGTACGCCGTACAGATGTTCCGTTCGTCTGGACGACGGAATGCGAACGCGCCTTTCGCCAGTTGAAATCGGCGTTGCTTTCTAATACTTGCCTTACGCCATTCGATCCCCAGAAACCCCTTTTGTTGATGGTAGATGCCTCGGATTTCGGGATCGGTGCTGTGCTTGCGCACAAAGTTGGCTCCCATGATCGCCCTATTGCCTTTGCGTCCAAATTGCTCTCGTCTGCGCAAAGAAACTATTCACAGATAGAGAAAGAAGCTTTGGCTCTCGTGTTTGGTGTTACTAAGTTCCATGATTCCTTGTATGGTCGTCACTTTACCATCATCACAGACCACAAACCTTTGACATCGCTTTTTCATCCGACCAAGCCTGTACCTCCACGTACAGCGCAGAAATTCATTCGCTGGTCTATTTTCCTCTCGCAGTACCGCTACGATATCTTGTATCGGTCCACTGCTAAGCACGGAAACGCCGATGCGTTGTCCCGTTTGCCTGTTGCTGAGGATAAAGCATTCGATTCTTCCGAACTTGCTTGCATGTTCATTGATTCAGAAACCGATGAAGTGGTCGAATCGTTTCCGATTGATTTTCGTCGTGTCGCTACAGCCACAGCTGCTGACCCTGTCCTTGCTACTGTTTTACGTTTTGTTGCTACGCAATGGCCTTTGTCAAAGTCTCGGATCGAGGATCCGTTGGTTCGCCGATTTTTTGCTTACAAGGAGAGACTTTTTGTTCGACGTGGTGTTTTGTTGTTGCGTTCTGATAATGATCAGTCCAGAGTCGTGGTCCCACGTTCGTTACAGTCCTCTGTTTTACGGCTTCTTCACCAAGGACATTGGGGTATAGTGCGAACGAAACAACTTGCTCGTCAGCACTGTACTTGGTTCGGAATCGATGCTGCGATTACGAATATGTGTTCTTCGTGTCCGGCGTGTGCCGAACAACAGTCCGCACCGCCGCGGAAAGTCTTTGCATGGCCAAAAGCCACTTCCCCTTGGCAACGCTTGCACATTGATTTTGCTGGTCCATTGTGGAATGCTCGATGGTTGGTTCTGGTCGATGCCTTCAGTAATTTTCCTTTTGTTGTCCGGATGTCTTCCACGACGTCCTCCGCCACTATCCAAGCGTTGTCTGCTATCTTTTGCATTGAAGGTCTTCCGCAGACTATTGTTTCCGACAATGGCCCACAATTCATGTCCGCAGAATTTCAGTCATTCTGCCAGGCCAATGGTATTCAACATCTGACATCCGCGCCGTTTTCGCCTCAGTCCAACGGTGCCGCTGAACGATTGGTCCGGACTTTCAAGTCACAGATGTTGAAATTGAAAGAGTCGCATTCTCGGGAGGACGCGTTGTTGCTCTTTTTGTCTTCGTATCGCTCTCAGCCCCGAGATGGTCGCTCGCCGGCTGAGTTGCTCCACGGTCGTCCTCATCGCACCTTGATGTCTTTGCTGCATCCGCCGCATCAGGTTCCTGTGCAGCGGCAGACTCCTGCTTTTGCTCCAGGCGACGTTGTATTTTATCGCAACTATCGGGGTTCACGGCGTTGGCTCGCAGGGCGCATTCTTCGCTGCCTCGGCCGCGCGATGTATTTGGTTTTGGGGGCCTCTGGTGAGGTGCGTCGGCATCTCAATCAGCTGCGCCTCTGTTGTCGCTCGGGTTCTGCCGCTCCCCGTCTGCTTTCAGCGACGGTGCCGTCCGGTCAGCGCCCTGGGGACCCATCTACTGGCTCGCCTCATCCCCAGGTGTTACCGACGATGCCTTCCATTTTGCCCCATGGCGACGCGCCGCCGCCGCCGCAGCAGCAGCAGCCGCCGCCGCCGCCGCTTGTTCTCCCGCCGGCGCCGCCCGCATTCGACGCTTCGTTGCAGCCGCCAAGCGCCTCCCAGGGTCACGCGCCGCAGATCGCTTCCCGTGACCAGCTGTCCTCCGCCATGGAACTCCCGCCCGCTCCGGACCACATGACGTCATCGCGCGTCGGCTACCCCGACGCAATGGAAATCGACCCTTCGGTCCCTCCTGTCTCATTACGGGCGCATACACCGCATGTTGACGTGCACCCTGGACTAGTTTTTCAGGTGTTTCCTAGCTCCCCTCGGACCGTATGGCCGGGTGCGGGTGGCACAGCCTCGCCTGTTGTTAGGCTCCCCACCTCATCGCATACGTCAACATGTGGTCCTCCCCACGGCGGGCGGAAGCCTTATCTCACGACCGTTCGCCGATTTGCGGGGGAGGAATGTGGTGTCACCGCCAGACACCACACTTGCTAGGTGGTAGCTTAAATCGGCCGCGGTCCATGTAGTACATGTCGGACCCGCGTGTCGCCACTGTGATCGCAGACCTAGCGCCACCACCAAGGCAGGTCTCGTGATACGAGAGAGCACTCGGCCCAGTTGTACGAGAACCAAGCTACCGCCCAGTTGTACGAGAATCTAGCTACCGCCCAGTTGTACGAGAACCTAGCTATCGCCCAGTTGTACGAGAACCTAGCTACCGCCCAGTTGTATGAGAACCTAGCTACCGACCAGATGTACGAAGCCTTTCGCTCTCATTAGCCGAGAGACAGAATAGCCATCAGCTAAGTTAATGGCTACGAACTAGCAAGGCGCCAATTGTATCAGTGCCTATAGCTTACGAGTATTCGAGAGAGATGTATTCCAAGGACTAAATAAAAGATAAGTAATAAGCATCTACATACTTTTCTTCTTATTCATTTATAAGTTCTCATGTTCCAGACTTCACGCCCGTCTGCGTCCACCTTGCGTGCACTATCGGCTACAGCGTTAGTCTAGAGTTCATTTTCAGCAATCTCAACTTCACGGTGTCGGCCCAGCTACCGACACAACATTTATAATATAAAGTAACTCTTTTAAAGAAAAGTATTCATTTCAATTTAAAGAATTTTTCCAATGCATTATCATTGCTTCCAAGAATAAAAAAAAAAATATACGCCAGCATTGCACGAAGCTGTGTCGAAAAATTCCTATTCAAGAGCAGATACAATTTGCAGTTTTATTGAGGTAAGAATTTTTGCTTTTTTTATTCAGAATACAGGGCCGAAGGTCAGCGCTGCTGTCCTCATAAAATTTATCAGGTTACTAAACTTTTTTATTATTTTGGTGTTTAGGAATTTTTCTATTTCGAACTTGACATTAAATGAGAAAAGAATTTTGTGGTAACATCAAATGTGAATGCATTTCTGCACACAGACTATAAATGGGAGACAATTTTTGTTCAGAGGTTACAATATTAAGAATAATTCATTAAATTATTTTTTTATGGCGAGGCTACGCTTGGCTCACGTCCATTTTTAATTATCATTTTTTGTGGAGAGGTTACACTTGGCTCCATTTTCATTTTCATTTATCAATTATTTTGTGTGGGGAGGTTACAACACACACACATACACACACACACACACACACACACACACACACACACACACACACACACGTAATTCCCGTAAATTCCGGGGAGGGGCCGATGAACTCTGACACTATGTCCAATCACGTCCCAGACGTGTACGATAGGGTTCAGATCTGGCGAGTTGGAGGGTCAGCATATGAACTGGAACTGCCACCGTGTTCCTCGAACCACTCCACCACACTCTTGGCCTAGTGATAAGGCGCATTGTCTTGCTGAAAAATTCCGCTGTCGTCGTGAAACATGATCATCATGAGCGGGTGTATGTGGTCTGCAGCTAGTATATGCTGCTCCTTGGGTGTCGTGGTGCCTTGTACGAGCTCCACTGGACCTATGGATGCCAACGTGAGTGATACTCAGAGCATACTGGAGCCGCGCCACCTTTGCTCCACCCCACAGCAGAGGTATCAAGCAGCTCTGTTCCGCTGGAAGAGGACGGATCCGCGCTCTCCCATCGGCATGGTGAAGAAGGAATCGTGATTCATCAGACCATGCAACGCTGTGCCACTGCGCCAACGTCCAGTGCCGATGGTCAGGTGCTCATTTCAGACGTAGTTGCCAATGTCGTGGTGTCAACATTGGCACATGCATGGGTCATCGGCTGCGGAGGCCCATCGTTGGGGGTGTTCGACGCACTGTGTGAGCCGACAGATTTTTACTCTGCCCAGTATTGAAGTCTGAGGTTAGTTCCGTCACAGTTCGCCGCCTGTCCTGTTCTACCAGTATGTCCAGCCTGAAACGTCCGACAATTATAATGAGGGGCGGCTGCCCAATCCCACGTTACCTGGAGGTGGTTTCATCTTGGTTTCGCCACGTGTCGAAGATACCACAGCACTCCTCGAACACCTGAAAAGTAGTCCAGTTTTCGAAATGGACGTGCCGGGCCTCCGGGCCATCACAATCCGCCCTCGCTCAAACTCAGATACTCGTAGATCACGCGCATCCCCCATTCTACACACGGTTCGATAATAGGTCGGTGGTCACAACTTTTTGGCTGATCAGTCTATATTTCGCTGCAGGTGTGAGTGCTGGTACATCACATCGACGGAGCACCCGCTGTTCAAAAAGATGAAGAAATTAATACGCTCGCAGTCTCGCTGCACGCTATGACTGGCATCTGCTTAGTAACAGCAATATATCAAACGCTGCTCTCGACCCTGCTCAAAGAATAACGTAATTATATTTTAGTAACACACGTGTTCCAGGTGCCTGCCAGCGTGGAAGCCACGAATGTAAGCATGAGGCGTTGCTGAGAGTTCGGTAGCTACCATGCTATGCACTGCTCCCACAGTAGTAATAGTAGTAGTAGTAGTAGTAGTAGAGACGGGAAGTAGTGAGAATAATAAATCACTCCACCGTGAGGGCTCATGGGAGCCTTGCATGATGTCCAACAGCATCGAGCCCACCTGCTGCTCATTGGGCGATATGTGGAGATGCAGGTGTGTGGCTGTATCAAGAAGCTACTGGCCTCTGATGCGAGTTTTAAAAAATATAAGAGCCCGAATGTTTTTTACCAATGGCACTCTGCGAGGAGTATTTATAAATCGTTCAATGATATTTTATATGACCACGAGTTTGAGTAATCGATTTTCACGTTGAATAATTAAAATTATAGAGGTTATTTTGCGTTTGTCCCCCACATCTTAAACACAGTTTAGTGAAATTAGCTGCATCAGTAGCAAAATCCTATGACTAAAGAGGCCAAACGGCAGCACTTTCGCTCATACGCTATAAGTGTGGATGCATATATATATATATATACAGGGTTATTACAAATGATTGAAGCGATTTCACAGCTCTACAATAACTTTGTTATTTGAGATATTTTAACAATGCTTTGCACACACATACAAAAACTCAAAAAGTTTTTTTAGGCATTCACAAATGTTCGATATGTGCCCCTTTAGTGATTTGGCAGAAATCAAGCCCATAATCAAGTTCCTCCCACACTCGGCGCAGCATGTCCCCATCAATGAGTTCGAAAGCATCGTTGATGCGAGCTCGCAGTTCTGGCACGTTTCTTGGTAGAGGAGGTTTAAACACTGAATCTTTCACATAACCCCACAGAAAGAAATCGCATGGGGTTAATTCGGGAGAGCGTGGAGGCCATGACATGAATTGCTCATCATGATCTCCACCACGACCGATCCATCGGTTTTCCAATCTCCTGTTTAAGAAATGCCGAACATCATGATGGAAGAGCGGTGGAGCACCTTCTTGTTGAAAGATGAAGTCGGCGCTGTCGGTCTCCAGTTGTGGCATGAGCCAATTTTCCAGCATGTCCAGATACACGTGTCCTGTAACGTGTTTTTCGCAGAAGAAAAAGGGGCCGTAAACTTTAAACCGCGAGATTGCACAAAACACGTTAACTTTTGGTGAATTGCGAATTTGCTGCACGAATGCGTGAGGATTCTCTACCGCCCAGATTCGAACATTGTGTCTGTTTACTTCACCATTAAGAAAAAATGTTGCTTCATCACTGAAAAAAAGTTTCGCAAAGAACGCATCCTCTATCATGAGCTGTTGCAACCGCGCCGAAAATTCAAAGCGTTTGACTTTGTCATCGGGTGTCAGGGCTTGTAGCAATTGTAAACGGTAAGGCTTCTGCTTTAGCCTTTTCCGTAAGATTTTCTAAACCGTCGGCTGTGGTACGTTTAGCTCCCTGCTTGCTTTATTCGTCGGCTTCTGCGAGCTACGCGTGAAACTTGCCCGCACGCGTTCAACCGTTTCTTCGCTCACTGCAGGCCGACCCGTTGATTTTCCCTTACAGAGGCATCCAGAAGCTTCAAACTGTGCATACCATCGCCGAATGGAGTTAGCAGTTGGTGGATCTTTGTTGAACTTCGTCCTGAAGTGTCGTTGCACTGTTATGACCGACTGATGTGAGTGCATTTCAAGCACGACATACACTTTCTCGGCTCCTGTCACCATTTTGTCTCACTGCGCTCTCGAGCGCTCTGGCGGCAGAAACCTGAAATGCGGCTTCAGCCGAACAAAACTTTATGAGTTTTTCTACGTATCTGTAGTGTGTCGTGACCATATGTCAATGAATGGAGCTACAGTGAATTTATGAAATCGCTTCAATCATTTGTAATAGCGCTGTATATATATATATATATATATATATATATATATATATATATATATATATATATATATATTACTGGAGAATAAAATTCTGCTGGCTACCCCTGCATGAAAGAAGAGATAGGAAGATTTTCAGAAGTCACTGTGGGAATCATTGTAATTTCCTTCCTTCCTACTGTAATTCTGAGAAGTACGTCAGAGCAAGCAGTGAGTAGTGGATTTTGGGGCGAGCACACGACGGCGATCCGTGTCTTGTTGTTGGGGAGTAGCTATTCAATGCCCTACTTCAGCTTGGCGCTCCGATAGCTGTTTGAACTGAAGCGTCTCGTTCAGGGTTCACGTCGTCTTTGCACTGCATAGCTCACAACATCCAAGTCTGTTTCGAAACTTCACTGATTTTTATCATACCCAGATCAAAAGTCGATCCTATCGAATAACGTCCCTATAGTAAGTTGCCCTGATTTTGGAAAGTGATTTGCATCTCAGTTTTCCAGAGAGCATTCTGGTGCCTTCTGCACAGATCCAGCGTTTATAAATCTGGATATTATTGCGTTGGTGATTCGGAAAAATCTGATCATCGTACGTGGCGTGTAGCAAAAGCCGTCAAACGCCGACGCGACACCGCAACACACGGACGTCGGGTGGGTTGCCAGCTCAGCCCCTGCGACTGCACGGCGTGCCGATTGTATTTACAGCGCGACCTGCGGGGGTCTCCGCGTATACCGGACCACAGTACAGAGGGCGTGTAAGTCAGCAGGAGAGGTCACTCATACCACAAACCTTTTGCTGCATCCGCCTATGTTACGGGCAGACAGTCAGGAAGATGTGTATCTCCGACGTGCTGTTATTTAGGGCCGGGTCCGCGACCATCATGTCAGATTCGACGCAGCCAGCCAAGGGAGGAAGTCTGCTGCGGATGCAGCACAGCCCAGCGCACGCCACCGTCGCCGCCAAGGGACCTCGGAACCAGCTTGCGGGCCTGTTGGTATTGTCAGACTCAAAACTGGTTCAAATGGTTCTGAGCACTATGGGTCTCAACATCTGAGGTCATCAGTCCCCTAGAACTTAGAACTACTTAAACCTAACTAACCTAAGGACAACACACACATCCATGCCCGAGGCAAGATTCGAACCTGCGACCGTAGCGGTCGCGCGGTTCCAGACTGAAGCGCCTAGAACCGCTCGGGCACACCGGCCGGCTATTGTCAGACTCACTTGGCAAGACTGTAGAAAGTGTGAACTTGTACAGACTGTAACTCAAGGGTTAATCTGGTCTGATATGCTCTGCTCATGGAGAGCGAGGACTTCAACATTTGATAGTCAAGTAGTACAGAACGACCTCTGAGTGCGAAATCCATCCTTTTGTTGTTCCAAGTGCTTGCGTTTAGTAGTGAACTTATTTCCTTTTTGGGACTGAGTTACAAAGTTGGTTACTTGTTTCTTATGACGGTCAACGAAGACCATTTGTGTTGAATTCATTGTGTTCTCAAATATAGGGGATGAATTACATGCTCGTCTGTTTATTGTAGAAATGTTCAAGGCGGGATACTTTACTATGCATATTACTTTTTACATCTTTTTGATGATTATATCAGTAAATCATTCCAGCTTCAACTTGAACAACATTAATTGAGAGGAAATAAATTAGTATTTTTAAGGTAACTTTTTATCACTCCATCTTTCCCTCCCGCAGCTTCCTGATGAGGTGACCCATTCAATTAAAAATAAATATTGTCAGAAGATTATAGCTCAATGAATTTTGAAACAGCACTGTTTCGATGTTTCCAATTTAATACAGGTGCCATTACGGGAAACATATTATTTTCTATTAATCTGAACAGTTAACTAGGTCCTTTTTAATTGTATGAATTAAATTAAATGTTATATTGTGTATAATGAAACTTCACCTGCATTAGCACTTGGCAGCATTTATAATTATCAATTTGACAGCTGTACGATAGTATTGGATTGTATCTGAACATAAAATCGCTTGTTTCGTCACTTGTATGGTGAATTCGGGTGTGTGGCAGGCAGCTTTCACAAATGACGGCAAGTACATGAGACGTTAACATTTCACATGTTCCGGAGGTAGAACTGGCGTATTCCACAGTGACTTGCTGCTGCGTTTGGAGCACCTAGTCCCGCGCAATGGTCCCATTCCGAAGCTGTTGACAGCGCTGGGAAAATGTTCAAATGTGTATGAAATCTTATGGTACTTAACTGCTAAGGTCATCAGTCCCTAAGCATACACACTACTTAGTCTAAATTATCCTAAGGACAAACACACATACGCATGCCCGAGGGAGGACTCGAACCTCCGCCGGGACCAGCCGCACAGTCCATGACTGCAGCGCCTTAGACCGCTCGCAGCGCTGGGGAATAGGCAGCGATATATTATGTACTACATAAGCTTCCAGCAATGTCTTACGTTGGGGATGGAACTTGTTAGTATCACCAGCGGCATCTTCTTCAATCAGTGTTGCTAGTCTGATGGAAACACCAGACAGAGGGCTCTCACGGACCGTGACTTCGAAAGTTTTCGAAAAAAATGATAAATGTTACAAAACATCGCAAATTGATTTAATTAAAGTGGGGGCGGGGGAGCGGGGGAGGGACGCGGGGGAACTGGGGGGTGGGGGGGTGGAAGGAGGTTGTAACTGCGCAAGGGATTACATCGCTAGACTAAATTTCAAAGAGATTAACATCTTCAATGAAGGACTTGTATCTGTGGACATGGCGAGGGTTTCAGTGCAGTTCAGTAAGTCCCACCTATATCGGTATGTGTATTCTAGATCTCTCGAAGCTCAACATGTACCGATTCCATGAAAAGCTTGGGAAGCCAGACTCTCCCAGTCCTTAGGTTCTTCATATGGATACAGCCAGTTTCATCTACTGGTAAAAGGCTGCGATCCACGTGAAGAAATTAAGAACAATCTCGAAACATTTGATACGTCTGGACATGCGAGCAGTGATCATTTAGGAAGAACATCACAAAATAAGGAGGTTATTGGCCTGATAAAAGGCGAGGTGAATGTGTGGAGTTTGTAGGGCTCAGGTCGAAAATCTATGCATACCGAATAGATGCAGGTGCCACGGCTAAGCGTGTGCATCATACAGTCTCAAAGACTGTCTCGATATATGATTACAAGAGATCCGTACTCGAGAGTGTTAGTCTTGTTTCACAAACTATGTACCAGATAGTTGTCCGATGGAGAGATCATAAGGTGCATATTGTGCTGAAGCTAAAAGTAGGGATATCACGTCATAATGACAAATGGTTCATCTCTGGGGATGGGATCGGTGCCCTCCCATACTTACATCATTCGTGGCTCTGTGTTTATTTGAAAGTAGTGGATGTATTTGTGGAACTGTGTGTGTGGGGGCTGGGGGCTTCTTCAACTGTTGCTGCCAGTTACTGTTTCCCAGATATTGTGAAGAAAAAAAGAAAAGTTCATAAAGAAAATACAAATAATGTATATAGAAAGAAAAAGTAAATAATTGCATACAGAAACAAAATGGGAAACATAGTCTTTAAGTTCAACTAGCTTCAGTGTAATGTTCGTGAAAAATAAAAAATTAAGCCACTCTATATGTATGTAAGAAGAAATATGGTTGTGTAAGTACACCAATAAAAATTTAATTATTGTTATAAGAAAAAACTATTACAAATAGCTTTGTACAAAAAAATTAATAGACAAAAACAATAAATTATTGCAAAAATATACTGTATTGCAAAAAATCAATTGATAGTAACTTAATTTTTTATATCACTTACTTCCCAACATTTTCGCTGGAGACGTTTTGTTTATAACCTTGAATTTAAGTAGTCCACTTATCAAAGTTCCTGTGGATGTCTTTGATCTTTCCCTGGTCATTCCCCTGGGGAGGGAGAGTGGGAGACCTTTTTTATAAGTCGCCCAGTGAAACCTGACACCACAAATCCCTATCTGTGACCTTGGTATCTGTCCTCGTATGAACTGTGCTCCATTACTAACATCTTCATACCCCACTCGATTAATCTATCTCCTGTAAAATCACATTAAAAAGGCTTTTACTAGTTTTGTTTTTTACCCCATCCTTCAGTTTTCGCAGGTACACACAGCTGTACTCTAAACACGATACTTCATTAATTTCTTCTCGTCTGAAGGTTTATGTTTTTAGACGTCATCAGCTGTTTCCTTTTATATAAATCCTCATTGCCTTGTGGGATCAATTCTTGCTGCTACGCTTGTTTTTGCACCTTCCTTCCTGGTATATTCTGTCACAGTAGCCTACTGCTAAACCGCTTGCCTCGAAAACACCAGATCACGGAATCGAATCCCAGTCGGACCCCGAATTTTTCAGTCTGCCTTTAGCTCCCAATGATTTGTCAAGAATAACGTGTGGTTCAGGTTCCACGCTAAACTGTAGCCCCTTACCCTGGCAAAATTACTGAGGCAGGTTAGCGATAAGCAAAAAAAGTCGCCGAAGTGGCGAACGATTGAGAAACCTGAATCAGGCCATTTGGCCTCACGATATTATCATTGACACACAATTTACTTTCGACAGAACAAAATTCATCCATGTCTTTCAGAACTTCTTTTCCAAGTTTAATTTGCAGATACTGCCACCTCCTCCCCCCGCCCCCTCTTTCTCATTGAGCACTGACCACCTCCAGGGCACGCCAATACGTAAGTTTCATTTTTCTTGAAGTATTCTGTAAATATATGTGTATACGAATTAGCTTATTTTAAATTGATCTAAACTCGTAAATACTTTGAAATGTCCTATATCCTTGTAAAAAGAAATCTATGGATGGATAATCCTACTACTACTACTACTACTACACTTTATCCAGTAGCTAGGGCATGGTCCACTTCATGAAGCACCCGACTCCATTCCTGTCCAGCTTTGAACTACTGCTACGAAAAAAGTGGAGGGTATCATGCTAATTTTCCGCCTGTGACAAGCATCTCACATACCTGAAACAGTCCTTCACTTGCCTGGTGGCCTACTCAATACACACCTTAAATGTCAGCAGTGAAAATGAACACTCCTGATTTTGGTTTGTTGCATCATTCCTTCGTCCCTCCAGTGTGCTTTGCATAAAGAGAATGAATCGCTCTCCTGTTCCTGCATTTGGTTAATACATTGCCTACGACGAAAAAATGTATTCCAATTCACTATAGTAACAGCCTTCTTCAAAACTACGAACCCAACTCATACTTCGTTGTTTTTCCTGGAACTTTCCTTGTAAGACAAAACCTCTGTGTTTATTGGAATCAAAGGGGCAGATTTTTTATGTTAGGTTACATATAAAGTCCACTGAAAGAAGACCGTAATACATATATAACAGTTTCCATAAAAATAAAATTAATTTGTTTCATCAGAACTGAACGCATGAATGTTCCGTGCCTCTCGGAACTGCACGTAACCACCGGGCTGGAGAAGTTAAATATGAGGGATTATAGACTATCATCATTTTTACGATGGATAAAGGAGGAGTTGCGACATTTGTACATGGTGTAAGTAGGCTGTTTAGGTTTTTATGTTGGTAACGCCACGCAGCGCTCTGACTGTGCTGTGTTCAGTCTGTGGCTGGTTTGCATTGTTGGAATATTTACTATTGTAGTATTGCGCTGTTGGGTGTTAACAGCGCATGGCGTTGCGCAGTTGGAGGTGAGCCGCCAGCAGTGGTGGATGTGGGGAGAGAGATGGCGGAGTTTTGAGAGCGGATGATCTGGACGTGTGTCCATCAGAGACAGTAAATTTGTAAGGCTGGATGTCTGACATATATATATATATATTATAACTTTTGAATACTATTAAGGTAAATACATTGTTTGTTCTCTATCAAAATCTTTCATTTGCTAAGTATGCCTATCAGTAGTTAGTGCCTTCGGTAGTTAGAATCTTTTATTTAGCTGGCAGTATTGGCGCTCGCTGTATTGCATTAGTTCGTGTAACGAAGATTTTTGTGAGGTAAGTGATTCATGAAAGGTATGGGTAAAGTCAGTCAGGGCCATTCTTTTGAAGGGAATGTTGAAAGTCAGATTGCGTTGCGCTAAAAATATTGTGTGTCAGTTTAGTGATGATCAGAATAAGTAAAGAGAGAAATGTCTGAGTACGTTCAGTTTTGCTCAGCTGTTTGAAAATCAAATAACGTAAGGGGTTTATCAGCACAGTAATTCATTAATTTTTCTAAGGGAACGTTACAATGGACACATCGAAAAACAGTGAAACAATGTTTTTGTGTTGATCAGAACCTATAAGCATGTGCTTGTTAGTTGTTACTGCAGAACACTTCTTTGGTAACTGTAACAGTCTACAGATCCGATATCACTTGCATACTTCAGTATTTAAATTCATTAAAATGTCGAAAAGTATGACCCCATCGTGACAGAAATAAGTAATGCCGGCAGTAAGAGTAAAACTAGCGCGATATTGTCAAACTGGAGTAACTTAGTAGATTTCCTTCGTGTAGCGAAGCAGCTGAAAACACTTAAGAAAGGCAGTACTCCTGGTCCAGATAGTATACCAGTTACGTTCCTTTCAGAGTATGCTAATACAGTAGTTCCATGCTTAGTAATCAAATACAACCGCTCGCTCGTAGAGAGATCGGTATCCAGCGATGTGAAAGTTGCACAAGTCACATCAACACTCTAGAAAAATTGATTCCATATTTTTAGATTTCCAAATGGCTTTTGGACCGTTGCTTACAAGTGGCTCCTAATTACATTGGATGCCTCTCATTTGTGTGACTGCATTTGTGATTATGTGTCAGAAAGATCAGAGTTCGTAATAATTAAAGGAAAGTCATCGACTAAAACGGATCTGGTGTTCCCCAAGAAAGAGTTACAGGCCCTCTGTTGTTCGCGGTCTACATAAACGATTTAGGAGACAATCTGTGCAGTCATCTTGGATTGTTTGCAGATGATGCTGTCATTTACCGTAATATAAAGTCATCAGATCATCAAAACGAATTGCAGTATGATTTAGGCAAGAAGTGGTAATTGACTCTAAATCATGAAAAGTGTTGTCATCCACGTGAACAAAAAAGAGAATCCACTAAATTTCACTTACATGATAAATCGAACAAATCTTAAGGCTGTAAACTCAAGTAAATACTTTGGGATTACAATTACGAGTAACTTAAATTGGAAAAATCACATGAATAAAGCAGTCGGGAAAGCAAACCAAAGACTGCGATTTATTGACAGAACACTTAGTAAATGTAACAGGTTTACCAAAGAGATTGCTTACACCACGCTTGTTCCTCCTCTTCTGGAGTATTACTCTGCAGTGTGGGCTCCGTATCAGATACGATTGACGGTGGACATCAAAAAAAAGTTCAAAGAAGGGCAACTCGTTTTGTACTATCGCGAAACAGGGGAGAGAGTGTCACCGATATGATATACGAATTGAGGTGGCAGTCATTAAAACAAAGGCGTTTTTCTCTGCAACTTGACCTTCTCAGGAAATTCCAGTCACCGGCATTCTCCTCAGGCTGTGAAAATATTTTGTTAGCGCTCACCTACATAAGGAGAAATGATCATTATAATAAAATAAATCAAAGTTAGCGCGGAAACATTTAATTCGTTTTTCCCGTGCACTGTTCAAATGTGGAGCGATAGAGTAGTACTTTCAACCATCATTTTATAAATGTGACAGCGAATACAGGATTAAATGGCTCAGTTGAAGATGCAAGAGAATAGATTAAAAATGTCATTCTACAAAACTTTAAACAACTAGAAGCGGCACCAACACACTTCACTGAAATTAATAAAATTATAAAAAATCTACAATACAAATGCTCTTGTGGGGTTAATGATTTTCCAAAGAGAATTCACGAAAAGTTGTTCCAACTTAATAAGTGATGTCCTTAGTCATACATGCAATGCAACACTGGCGTAGGGAATTTTTCCAGATTGTTTAAAATCGGTTTAGGCCTCTTAGAGGTTGTCAGGACCAGATCTTTAGCTTACGGCAAATAATGGAGAAGTGTTATGAGTGGAACAGGGAATTGTATCTATGCTTTATACACTCCTGGAAAATGAGATAAGAACACAGTGAATTCATTGTCCCAGGAAGGGGAAACTTTATTGACACATTTCTGGGGTCAGATACATCACATGATCACACTGACAGAACCACAGGCACATAGACACAGGCAACAGAGCATGCACAATGTCGGCACTAGTACAGTGTATATCCACCTTTCGCAGCAATGCAGGCTGCTATTCTCCCATGGAGACGATCGTAGAGATGCTGGATGTAGTCCTATGGAACGGCTTGCCATGCCATTTCCACCTGGCGCCTCAGTTGGACCAGCGTTCGTGCTGGACGTGCAGACCGCGTGAGACGACGCTTCATCCAGTCCCAAACATGCTCAATGGGGGACAGATCCGGAGATCTTGCTGGCCAGGGTAGTTGACTTACACCTTCTAGAGCACGTTGGGTGGCACGGGATACATGCGGACGTGCATTGTCCTGTTGGAACAGCAAGTTCCCTTGCCGGTCTAGGAATGGTAGAACGATGGGTTCGATGACGGTTTGGATGTACCGTGCACTATTCAGTGTCCCCTCGACGATCACCAGTGGTGTACGGCTAGTGTAGGAGATCGCTCCACACACCATGATGCCGGGTGTTGGCCCTGTGTGCCTCGGTCGTATGCAGTCCTGATTGTGGCGCTCACCTGCATGGCGCCAAACACGCATACGACCATCATTGGCACCAAGGCAGAAGCGACTCTCATCGCTGAAGACGACACGTCTCCATTCGTCCCTCCATTCACGCCTGTCGCGACACCACTGGAGGCGGGCTGCACGATGTTGGGGCGTGAGCGGAAGACGGCCTAACGGTGTGCGGGACCGTAGCCCAGCTTCATGGAGACGGTTGCGAATGGTCCTCGCCGATACCCCAGGAGCAACAGTGTCCCTAATTTGCTGGGAAGTGGCGGTGCGATCCCCTACGGCACTGCGTAGGATCCTACGGTCTTGGCGTGCATCCGTGCGTCGCTGCGGTCCGGTCCCAGGTCGACGGGCACGTGCACCTTCCGCCGACCACTGGCGACAACATCGATGTACTGTGGAGACCTCACGCCCCACGTGTTGAGCAATTCGGCGGTACGTCCACCCGGCCTCCCGCATGCCCACTATACGCCCTCGCTCAAAGTCCGTCAACTGCACATACGGTTCACGTCCACGCTGTCGCGGCATGCTACCAGTGTTAAAGACTGCGATGGAGCTCCGTATGCCACGGCAAACTGGCTGACACTGACGGCGGCGGTGCACAAATGCTGCGCAGCTAGCGCCATTCGACGGCCAACACCGCGGTTCCTGGTGTGTCCGCTGTGCCGTGCGTGTGATCATTGTTTGTACAGCCCTCTCGCAGTGTCCGGAGCAAGTATGGTGGGTCTGACACACCGGTGTCAATGTGTTCTTTTTTCCATTTCCAGGAGTGTAGATCTAGAAAAGGCATATGACCGGGTTCCTAGGAGGAAGTTATTGTCTGTTCTACGAGATTATGGAATAGGAGGCAAACTTTTGTAAGCAATTAAAGGTCTTTACATGGATAGTCAGGCAGCAGTTAGAGTTGACGGTAAATTGAGTTCATGGTTCAGAGTAGTTTCAGGGGTAATACAAGGCTGCAACCTGTCTCCACGGTTGTTCATATTATTTATGGATCATGTTGAAAAGAATAGACTGGCTGGGTGAGATTAAGATATGTGAACACAAAATAAGCAGTCTTGCATGTGCGGATGACTTAGTTGTGATGGCAGATTCGATTGAAAGTTTGCAAAGTAATATTTCAGAGCTAGATCAGAAATGTAAGGACTATGGTATGAAGATTAGCATCTCCAAAACGAAAGTAATGTCAGTGGGAAAGAAATATATACGGATTGAGTGCCAAATAGGAGGAACAAAGTTAGAACAGGTGGACGGTTTCAAGTACTTAGGATGCATATTCTCACAGGATGGCAACATGGTGAAAGAACTTGGAAGCGAGGTGTAGCAAAGCTAATGCAGTGAGCGCTCAGCTTCGATCTACTCTCTTCTGCAAGAAGGAAGTCAGTACCAAGACTAAGTTATCTGTGCACCGTTCAGTCTTTCGACCAACATTGTTGTATGGGAGCGAAAGCTGGGTGGATTCAGGTTACCTTATCAACAAGGTTGAGGTTACGAATATGAAAGTAGCTAGGATGATTGCAGGTACTAGTAGATGGGAACAATGGCATGAGGGTGTCCACAATGAGGAAATCAAAGAAAAATTGGGAATGAACTCTATAGAAGTAGCAGTCAGGGCGAACAGGCTTAGATGGTGAGGTCATGTTACACGCATGGGAGAAGCAAGGTTACCCAAGAGACTCATGGGTTCAGCAGTAGAGGGTAGGAGGAGTCGGGGCAGACCAAGGAGAAGGTACCTGGATTCGGTTAAGAATGATTTTGAAGTAATAAGTTTAACATCAGAAGAGGCACCAATGTTAGCACTGAATAGGGGATCATGGAGGAATTTTATAAGGGGTGCTATGCTCCAGACTGAACGCTGAAGGGCGTAATCAGTCTTAAATGATGATGATGATGTTTAAAATATGCAATTATTAAACCACGTCATAAGAATAATGACGAGGCAGACTTAAGCAATTATCATCCAGTTCCGTTTCTAACATTTTCTTCCAAAATATTCGAAAAAGAAAAAGTAGTGTACTCAAAAGTAGTCGCATATTTAAGTGGAAACAATTTACTTATCATATTGCAGTTTGGATTCTAGATAGGTTGCTCGACTGAGAATGCTATTTATACATTCAATCATCAAATAGTACAAATGATAATATATCGCCAGTTGGTATTTCTTGTGATATCCCAAAGGCCTTGGAGCGTGTAGAGCATGATACTCTCTTAGAAAAACTCAAGTTTTATGAAACTGATGTCTTTACAGTTTGGATTATACTTGGCAAACACAATGCAAAATAATTTAATGTCGGAAAGGTAGAAGGTTTTAACGACAGGCAAAAGTAACAAACACAGTCCCACAGGATTTTTAATCCACTCTTATTGTTTATCTATGTGAATGACCTTCCACTTAACATGTAACAAACAAAGCTGGTACTTCTTGCAGACGATACAAGTGTTATAATAAATCCCATTAGACGTGCGGTTCTAGGCGCTGCAGTCTGAAACCACGAGACCGCTACGGTCGCAGGTTCGAATCCTGCCTCGGGCATGGATGTGTGTGATGTCCTTAGGTTGGTTAGGTTAGGTTAGGTTAGGTACTAAGTTCTAGGGGACTAATGACCTCAGAAGTTGAGTCCCACATTGCTCCGAGCCATTTGAACCATTTTTGAAATCCCATTAGAGAGAAAGCAAGTCAGGACCTCCTTACTCATGACTCTAACAAAAATTTGGGTAACAGAACAATTTCCCGAACATTGTACCACAGCTATCATCCACCCAGTACACAAAAAGGGAGATAAGAGCAACCCAGACAACTACAGAGGAATCTCTCTCCTAGATTGCACATATAAAATTCTATCCAAGATCCTATATGAAAGAATCAAGGAGCAATTAGAACAGGAGTTAGGGGAATATCAGGGAGGTTTCAGAACATGGAGAAGCTGTGCAGAGCAGATAATTAGTTTAAAATTGATTATAGCATACTACAAGAAACGGAACAAACCTCTGGCAATAACATTTGTAGATTTTAAGAAGGCATACGACTGTCTTCACAGACCTTTAGTATTAAAAATTTTAAGAAATCTAGGACTCCATCCAAAACTAATTAAAATAATACAACTCACTCTAACCAACACCAAATCAAAAGTGAAGTTTAGAGGAGAAATTTCGGAACCATTCCTTATAAAAACAGGCTTAAGACAAGGTGACTGCCTATCACCATTACTTATCAACTGTGCGCTGGAATACAGAATGAGAGAATGGTACAAGGACAATCCAAAGAGGATAAGAATTGGAAGTGCAAAAGATGATATTAGCTTAAACTGCTTGGGATTCACTGATGATCTTGCTCTCCTAGCCAACACCGTTCAAGAAGCCAGGCAACAAGTGAAATCACTACAAGAAATAGCAGAGAAAGTAGGCCTTAGAATATCATTTGAAAAAACGGAGATTATGCTAACTGATCCACCACTTGCAAACAAAATTACAATAGGAGAACAGGAAATCAAAATTGTTGATAAATTTAAATATTTAGGTGAAATAATAACATACAATCTAAATGAGAAGCCATCATGGCAAAATAGAATAAAAAACTGAATTATGCAAATTACATTACCAAAACTACATACAACAAAAAAAGCCTATCTATAGATGCAAAATTAAAACACTATAAAACAGTTACACAACCAGAAATAACGTATGCAGCTGAAACTATCTTCAAAACAACTAATACAGCAGAAATTGACAGAATACTAAAAATAGAAAGAAGAATAATTAGGACATGTATAAATAAACAGTATAAAAGAAATGGACATTGGAGAATAGCATCAAAGGAAACAGTATATAAGAAAATGGAACCAGTCACGAGCACAATGAGGAAGAAACGCATCTCATTCTTTGGACATCTGATGAGAACTCCAGAAAACAGAATTAGTAAAAAAATAATACAAAAATTGTGGAATAGCAAGAGCGACATTAAATGGATCACAGAAATTAAGGAAGATATAAAAGATCTTCAAATTACAGTAGATGAATTAAAAAACAAGACAGAGAAAACCAGAATACTGCAAGACCCGCAAACCAGACTACAAATGAAAATCAATAAAAGGAGTACATGAAGAGTTGTCTCAGATGAAGAAAGAAAGAAAATATCTGAAAGAATGAAGAAATATTGGGCAGACAGAAGAGCAAAACACCTTTCATATAAGAATAGCCTCTAATAATTATATTACCTAAATATATTAAGTTATTGTCGAACCAAATTGTATCCATGTGTAACAACTTGTTTAGAACTTCGTATTTTTGACTACAGTGGTCCAATGAAGGCCATAAAATAAATAATAAAATAATAATAAAGAGAGAAAGCAAGAGAAGAATATGGAGAAAACACGCTACACTCAGTACCGTACAACAAAAAGTCATACCAACAGTTTAAGTAGCACATGAGCAGGAGTCGGTAAGTAGGGTAGAATGCTACGAATGTTGGGGTGTACAAACAGATTATAACTTGAACTGGAAGAAGCATTTTACTTAGCTTCTCAAACAACCTGAGTTCAGCTACTTGTGCTCTTCGTATAATTTCTAATCTTGGAAACAAACGTATCATCTTACTGACATATTTAGCATAATTCCATTATGTCTTGCGGAATAATTATCTGTGTCAATTCATCATTTAGATAGAAAGCATCGATTGCATAAAAGCGAGCAGTAACAATAATACCCGTTGTTCAGAAACGAAGGAGTTAGGCATTTTAAGTGTGCCGTCACAATATTTATTTTTGCTAATGAAATTTGTCATAAATAATCCATCACAATTTTGAACAACAGTAATGTACACACCTTAACACAAGAGGGGAGAAGTGACCTTTATTACCGATTGTTAAAGCTGTCAGTGGCTGAGAGCGGAGTTTAATATGCAGCAACATAAAATCTCTTACAGGCAGCGGAGCAATTTTAAATCAAATTTAACATCATGTCTCCTGGACATTGCCTCTTATTCCACTGAATAGTTTCTACGGCTTCAAAACTGGTACATATAAAAAAATAAATGAACTGAAAATTGTTTTTTAAATGTAGTTGCATGAGTAGGAATAAAATGATGTGTTCATTAATGTTAACACTAATCACTTTTACTTATCCTGCAGTCTGACTTGTTTCACATTATTTCGATAAAAGTTGCTCAAATGACCTATGGAACATGTAACTAACCAACTACCTAAACAGTCCTTCTGCTACTCACTTCACACAATGTTTTGCGGTTTCCCAATAATACGCAGTTGTTGTCTTCAGTCCAAAGGCTGGTTTGATGTAGCTCTGCACGTCACCGTGTCCTGGTAAGTCCCTTGTCTCTGCATAATTACTGCGGCCCATATTCACTTACATGTGCTTATTTTATTCGAACCTTTATCTTATTCTACAATTTTACGCCACACACTTCCTCCATTAGCAAACTGACGGTACCGTGAGACCCCAGATGCTGCCCTATTAACCGATCACTTCTTTTAGCCAAGTTGCGATACAGTTACTCAGTCTATGTAGTCTTCAGCACTCTTCTATAATATCACATTTCAAAAGCCTCCATTCTCTATTTGTCTGAACTGCTTATCGTCTACGTTTCACTTCCCTACAAGGCTATATTTCAGATAAATGTCTACAAAAAAGGTTTCCTAACCTTTAAATTTATATTCGATGTTAAGAAACTTCTATTTTTAGTAATGCTTTTCTTGACTGCCAGTCTCCGTTTATATATTCTCTACTTCGACTTTTCCTACCGAAATAGCAAAACTCATCTACTATTTTTAGTGACTCATTTCCTAATCTAATTTCCTTCCTAGAATCACCTGATGTTATTCCGTTACGTTCTACTACCAGTGGTCAGCGTACCTAACTGCCAAGACCTGTATTACATTCCCAGTACTGGCAAGGAATTCCCCTTGGTGTGAGGACTGAATTGGACTCCATCCAGCTTTGTGAGGCCGAGTGGGGAGCTACTTGGCCGCATAGTAGCGGCTCCAGGTCAGCTAAGCCGACGACGAATGGAAGTGCGGTGTGCGGACGTCCTCTCCTCCATACCGCATCCAAATGACGCCACAGGCAGAGGATGATATGGTGACCAGACGCTTCCGACTGACCCATCTATGTCTGGAGCGGCCGTCATAACCTTCCATTAGGTTCGTTTTACTTCTGTTCATGTTCATCTTATTATGTCTTTCAATGTCGCTACCATTGTCTTCAACTCCTCTGCCACGTCCGTTGCCATCTCTGACAGAATTGCGATGTCAATAGCAAATGTGAAAGGTTTTTTCCTTCCTAATCCTTAATTCGTTTCCAAACAGCAACTACTACTGACGCTGTATCGTATCGAAAATGATGATGTTAAAATGATATACTGCTTGCATAGTACAGGTATGTGACTGGCGGTACAAAATGAATCATAAATGATCACATAAGTGCTAAATAATTTTCGTGTCATCTTTGCCTAGCAAGAGATATGACTTCCACCGAGGGACTGTCTCCTGAAAATGGCTTATCAAAAAATTTTCATCAGTCGGCTTGCTGAAGTTATTGTTGGGTACCAGTAATGACTGAGTGAGAGGAGAAAAATTGTTGTCAGAAGTGGGATTCGAACCCACGCCCACAGAAGTGGACTGCGACCTGAACGCAGCGCCTTAGACCGCTCGGCCATCCTGACATACGCTACACTACGTATAGTTATTCACATAAGTACTGAATTCTGTGCTCAGATTATCTTCAAAGAAAGTTAATTTTCCTGCCGCCGTGCAGCTTCCAGGGTGACCTGCTAAAGCCACGCCCTGCGCCCGGCTCGCGCAGCTGGGACCCTGCCTACTTCCTCACTGCAACTTCTCGCGGCTTGTCTCAGGATCAAGGACAGGTAGGGGCTATTGGTATCCAATCGAAAGACTGACAAAAAAAACATCTGTCTTTCCAGGAACTTGTTTTTTTTTTGTTTTCTTTAGAAATCGGCCGAATATAAAAATCTCACCAATTGAAACACTTGTTTTAGGCTACAAATGATTTATAACCCAATACTTACGCCGTGTACATTACTAAAATTATAGCTTATTTTCATTTTGTTGACTTTATTTAAAATGCCAAGTAGCTACAGCAATTACAGTAAATTTGATGCTGTTGGTCAGCATTTGAGGTAAACGTGGAAAGGAAGCGGCATATATGGCTGAGAAACAATGCGAAGTTTACAACGAATATCCTGGACAAAATATCGAAAAACCCAAGTCCTATGCATTTTCACTTCGTACAGACCCCTTTTAAAATCTTAGAAGGAAGTAAATATTTTGAAAATAATATTTGCATCCCTTACAAAACCGCGTTAATAAGTTGCTACAAACGCTTTCGAGAATAGACAAGAGTTTATGCAAATGGTTCAGGTTTTTTGTTTTTTTCCTAATGAACCATAATTCTGATCGTAATCATAACAACCACGCTCACGTCTGTGCAGAAGTCCGTGTATTGTTTTTTTCTTTTTTTTTTTTTTTTTTCATCAGTCTACTCACTGGTTTGATGCGGCCCGCCACGAATTCCTTTTCTGTGCTAACCTTTTCATCTCAGAGTAGCACTTGCAACCTACGTCCTCAATTATTTGCTTGACGTATTCCAATCTCTGTCTTCCTCTACAGTTTTTGCCCTCTGCAGCTCCCTCTAGTACCATGGAAGTCATTCCCTCATGTCTTAGCAGATGTCCTATCATCCTGTCCCTTCTCCTTATCAGTGTTTTTCACATATTCCTTTCCTCTCCGATTCTGCGTAGAACCTCGTCATTCCTTGCCTTATCAGTCCACCTAATTTTCAACATTCGTCTATAGCACCACATGTCAAATGCTTCGATTCTCTTCTGTTCCGGTTTTCCCACAGTCCATGTTTCACTACCATACAATGCTGTACTCCAGACGTACATCCTCAGAAATTTCTTCCTCAAATTAAGGCCGGTATTTGATATTAGTAGACTTCTCTTGGCCAGAAATGCCTTTTTTGCCATAGCGAGTCTGATTTTGAAGTCCTCCTTGTTCCGCCCGTCACTGGTTATTTTACTGCCTAGGTAGCAGAATTCAATAACTTCATTGACTTCGTGACCATCAATCTTGATGTTAAGTTTCTCGCTGTTCTCATTTCTACTACTTCTCATTACCTTCGTCTTTCTCCGATTTACTCTCAAACCATACTGTGTACTCATTAGACTGTTCATTCCGTTCAGCAGATCATTTAATTCTTCTTCACTTTCACTCAGGATAGCAATGTCATCAGCGAATCGTATCATTGATATCCTTTCACCTTGTATTTTAATTCCACTCCTGAACCTTTCTTTTATTTCCATCATTGCTTCCTCGATGTACAGATTGCAGAGTAGGGGCGAAAGGCTACAACCTTGTCTTACACCCTTCTTAATACGAGAACTTCGTTCTTGATCGTCCACTCTTATTATTCCCTCTTGGTTGTTGTACATATTGTATATGACCCGTCTCTCCCTATAGCTTACCCCTACTTTTTTCAGAATCTCGAACAGCTTGCACCATTTTATATTGTCGAACGCTTTTTCCAGGTCGACAAATCCTATGAAAGTGTCTTGATTTATCTTTAGCCTTGCTTCCATTATTAGCCGTAACGTCAGAATTGCCTCTCTCGTCCCTTTACTTTTCCTAAAGCCAAACTGATCGTCACCTAGCGCATTCTCAATTTTCTTTTCCATTCTTCTGTATACTATTCTTGTAAGCAGCTTCGATGCATGAGCTGTTAAGCTGATTGTGCGATAATTCTCGCACTTGTCAGCTCTTGCCGTCTTCGGAATTGTGTGGATGATGCATTTCCAAAAGTCAGATGGTATATCGCCAGACTCATATATTCCACACACCAACGTGAATAGTCGTTTTGTTGCCACTACCCCTAATGATTTTAGAAACTGATGGAATGTTATCTATCCCATCTGCCTTATTTGACCGTAAGTCCTCCAAAGCTCTTTTAAATTCCGATTCTAATACTGGATCCTCCATCTCTTCTAAATCGACTCCTGTTTCTTCTTCTATCACATCAGACAAATCTTCACCCTCATAGAGGCTTTCAATGTATTCTTTCCACCTGTCTGCTCTCTCCTCTGCATTTAACAGTGGAATTCCCGTTGCACTCTTAATGTTATCACCGTTGCTTTTAATGTCACCATAAGTTGTTTTGACTTTCCTGTATGCTGAGTCTGTCCTTCCGACAATCATATCTTTTTCGATGTCTTCACATTTTTCCTGCAGCCATTTCGTCTTAGCTTCCCTGCACTTCCTATTTATCTCATTGCTCAGCGACTTGTATTTATGTATTCCTGATTTTCCCGGAACATGTTTGTACTTCCTCCTTTCTTCAATCAACTGAAGTATTTCTTCTGTTACCCGTAGTTTCTTCGCAGCTACCTTCTTTGTACCTATGCTTTCCTTCCCAACTTCTGTGATGGCCCTTTTTAGAGATGTCCATTCCTCTTCAACTGTACTGCCTACTGCGCTATTCCTTATTGCTGTATCTATAGCGTTAGATAACTTCAAACGTATCTCGTCATTCCTTAGTACTTCCGTATCCCACTTCTTTGCGTATTGATTCTTCCTGACTAATATCTTGAACTTCAGCCTACTCTTCATCACTACTTTATTGTGATCTGAGTTTATATCTGCTCCTGGGTACGCCTTACAATCCAATATCTGATTTCGGAATCTCTGTCTGACCATGATGTAATCTAATTGAAATCTTCCCGTATCTCCCGGCCTTTTCCAAGTACACCTCCTCCTCTTGTGATTCTTGAACAGGGTATTCGCTATTACTAGCTGAAACTTGTTACAGAACTCAATTAGTCTTTCTCCTCTTTCATTCCATGTCCCAAGCCCATATTCTCCTGTAACCTTTTCTTCTACTCCTTCCCCTACAACTGCATTCCAGTCGCCCATGACTATTAGATTTTCGTCCCCCTTTACATACTGCATTACCCTTTCAATATCCTCATACACTTTCTCCATCTCTTCATCTTCAGTTTGCGTCGTCGGCATGTATACCTGAACTATCGTTGTCGGTGTTGGTCTGCTGTTGATTCTGATTAGCACAACTCGGTCACTGAACTGTTCACAGTAACACACCCTCTGCCCTACCTTCCTATTCATAACGAATCCTACACCTGTTATACCATTTTCTGCTGCTGTTGATATTACCCGATACTCATCTGATCAGAAATCTTTGTCTTCCTTCCACTTCACTTCGCTGACCCCTACTAAATCTAGATTGAGCCTTTGCATTTCCCTTTTCAGATTTTCTAGTTTCCCTACCACGTTCAAGCTTTTGATATTCCACGCCCCGACTCATAGAACGTTATCCTTTCGTTGATTATTCAATTTTTTTGTCATGGTAACCCCCCCTTGGCAGTCTCCTCCCGGAGATCCGAATGGGGGACTATTCCGGAATCTTTTGCCAATGGAGAGATCATCATGACACTTCTTCAATTGCAGGCCACATGTCCTGTGGATACACGTTACGTGTCTTTAATGCAGTGGTTTCTATTGCCTTCTGCATCCTCATGTCGTTGATCATTGCTGATTCTTCCGCCTTTAGGGGCAATTTCCCACCCCTAGGACAAGAGAGTGCCCTGAACCTCTATCCGCTCCTCCGCCCTCTTTGACAAGGCCGTTGGCAGAATGAGGCTGACTTCTTATGCCGGAAGTCTTCGGCCGCCAATGCTGATTATTTATCAAAATTTAGGCAGTGGCGGGGATCGAACCCGGGACCGAAGACGTTTTGATTATGAATCAAAGAGGCTACCTTTTTTTTTTTTTTTTTTTTTAAATCTCATTTTGGTCGCGATTGTTCGTTGCATCTGCTTGGGGCGGACGTCGTAAGACATCCATTTATGTTCGTTGTTGATCGATTGACTCAGTTTTTTTATTACAGAGGGCACGTAACCCTCTGACCGAACACGCTGAGCTACCGTGCCGGCTTAAAATTAAACTTTTCACCGGAGGGAGGACTTGAACCAAGGACCTCTCGTTCCGCATCTGCTCACGCTAACCATGGGACCACGGCGCTCCTTTATAATTAGGTAAATGAAATGAAATGTCATGTGACGAGGGCCTCCCGTCGGGTAGACCGCTCGCCTGGTGCAAGTCTTTCGATTTGACGCCACTTTGGCGACTTGCGCGTCGATGGAGATGAAATGATGATGATTAGGACAACACAACACCCAGTCCCTGAGCGGAGAAAAATCTCCGACCCAGCCGGGAATCGAACCCGGGCCCTGTCGCGCTGACCACTCAGCTACCGGGGGCGGACGAGGTAACCCTCGTATAATGTATATGACTGAAAAATACACAAAAACTGGAGACATTTTTCAGTGTGCATAACCTTGTGGAAAACTGTTACGTGCAAAGCGTCTGAGATACATCATTGGGCACAAAATTTATTTATTTCTTTTTTTGCCAGGAATCTGGGTCGAAACGCGTTTCAAGTTTTTGGTCTAGTTTTGATAAAACATAAACAGAGACTCAATGCGATAAAGGTATACCAGGATACATCACGCAATCACGAACGACGTTTGTATATACTTTCATACCCCATCCACATGATGGTGTTTTCTAATTCTGCTGCTGCCTGCATTGTGTTAGAATGGTTGTTTAGTCGTATGTTGAGACTGAAAACATCCGCTTCAGTTGCGGCTTTGTTTTGTCACAAACGCGATCGGTTTCGGGCAAATTACGGACACAAGGGAGGAAATGTGATGTAAATCCTTCTAGTATACATGGAACTGTAAAAAAAAAAAAAAAGAATTGCCGATAGTACTTCATTTACAAACATAACTGAGAAAGGGTGAGCTGACTAGCCAGTTTAGAAAACTGGAAGCCCGGAAGGGGAAATGAAATGTATGGGGGTGTGAAACTGTGCGAGAGAAAAACCGAGGAACTGTTGAAAGCACTAAAATGGAACAGTAAAAAGAGGAACTCAAGTAATCAGCTGCGAGGTGGTCGCTTGCAGTGGACGCCAGACTCCACTGTGGGAAAGGCAATAAAATTATAACAAAAGGGAAAAGGGGTTTGGGAGGGTCCTGGGTAAAGGGGGAGGGCAGCATACAACTATTACAAGTTTAGATTTACTAGCAAAGTACTGTACTATTGTCTTGGAACTCTTCCATTTGGTCCGTGTTTGCATAGAAAAACAGTAATATCAGAAATTGAATCCGCCTTGGTGCAAAACAACTTGTCATTCGTTTATTTCTTTATTATCCCAAACTAGTTTCGGCGACAAATATCACCATCATCTGTGGTTTTTTTAAAATCTAAAACATGTAGAAAATGGCATGGTTGTACAAAACATTATTGCATTTTTACAAATCGTCTTTTGAAATATAGTTTTATATTAATACTTTCATACTACCTTATTTTATGTTACAGCATGTTTTAAGCAATTATTGGCGCTGTTTGTGATATATTTTCTGTGCTCTTTTTATTTTTCTATTGTCGTCTTTTTACTTAGCGAATATCATGCGCCGGCCGGAGTGGCCAAGCGGTTCTAGGCGCTACAGTCTGGAACAGGTTAGTTAGGTTTCAGTGGTTCTGAGTTCTAGGGGACTGATGACCTCAGATGTTAAGTCCCATAGTGCTCAGAGCCATTTGAACCATTTGCAAATTTTTCAAGATTCCTCTAAAATACGGAGGACGCGTTCCTTAGGGTGGAGGTGACGATTCATCAGACTAGCTTCTATATCACAGATCGAGTGCTGATTTTCTTTTATGTGGTAGGATAGAGCAGATTTTGAATAATGGATGTCTTTATGTCCCTTAAACCATAAACTGAATGTGCGTCCAGTCTGACCGATGTTGGAGCACTGGCAGTCGGTGTATCGAGTTTAATAAATTGCAGAGCTTCTGTAAGGATTTCAGCTTCTTGCTTCATGGTGTAGAATGTAAAAAGCTGGAAATATGCGGATTTCTTCAGCGATTTCCCAAGCTGAAAGTATTCGGAAGTAGGGGATTTTAGTGTGAAGCGTTATGTGAGGTATCCTTCTTAATGGACACACTAGACGCAGACAGATGGGGTACACTGATTCTGTCCCTGGTGGGGGATACAGGGTGGCGGCAGAAAGGGCATCTCGCCGCCCCTTCAACTCAACATGCCAAATCCGCTTTAACCACGCCGACCCTGCTCAAACTGCTGGGCAAAGGTGCAAGCGAAAGAAAGAAAGAAAGAGGCATGAAGAGGCGATACTTTCTTCCCCGACATATCGACGTCAAAACGGCAATATCGAGTGCCAATATTTTTATGTTGTATTTTTTTTGCTATTTTCGGTAAATATATGAACCTGTTCTTTTGAAATTGTAGTAGAACATAATTTTAATTTCAGTGTCTGAAGGAATCTCACTATTTTTTGAGCTCCCATCACGTCCACTATTGCTCCTTGTTTGTGTGAAGCAAGGGTAGGTGTCGCAAAGAAATCCGATTGCACTGGGAGATGTAGGTGTGAATGAAATAACAAGACATCCGATGTGAAGAAATAGCACATCAGTTGCAGCCAGTGTGCTATTTCATCACATCGGCATTCTTCAAAAACAGCTGCTAAAAAAGATGATCATAATCTAAACGATAAGATTGGATTTTGCGGTGGGCGTCGACGTGTGAGGCGATACGCTGACGTAATCGCCACTCGGTGCTACCAACAGACATCGCATCGTTCAACTTCACCACGCAATTTTGACACTACAACTGCCACGTCGCTGGCGTTTGCAGAACTGAAAAAATAGGAAAGTCGGGATGAAGTGTTCCAGAAAACATTCGATATGTGACGAAACCGAACGACAAACCCATCCGACACCTTTGATTGTGCCACTTACATGCAGTTACCTTTGTTAGTAAAGCTGTTACCACCAAGCGTGAACGTGCATATTTTTCCTTTTACTTCTTGCTCTAAGGATAAGCAGACAGCTAATTTTTTGACGTACAGAATATCTAATAATAAATGAGTACTTAAATAAGCAGATCTAAAACCGGCAGTATATTTACAATGTGAAACCGATACTTTTATAGTCGGGTACATCGTTATTTTTTGTCGATATATCCATATATATATATAACGATACTTATTTCCGAAATGTCGAAAGCCGATAATGACATTTTTAAATATCTATATATCGGATTCTCGATATTTTTGAAAGTATCAACAGTCATAGTGACGACCCTTCTTCTTGTAAATGAAAGTGAGAAAGACCTGCGCTTTTCTTATGAGGTCGCAGAACACCGCGGTCAACTGAATGCTGACTGCGACATGACGTCGCACCTGTGACGGGAATAATGCAATATTGTCCGCGACAGTGCAGGAATCTCGTCGCCGACGCTGACGGCGCAGTACGCTTTGAGGGTGGTGTGCATGCGTTCTAGCGTCGTAATGCAGCGTTACGGCGCCTCGTGCGGCTGGTTCAGCTTTTAGATGTGCTAATGAATCACCCGTATGAAAGGACGGCAGGCAGCGCTGAATTGTGCGCGGCGCGCGCCGCGACCTAAATATTAATATGGCTGCCGCCGCTCTGATTAGCCAGCGAGAATTTATTCCCGCCATATTGTTGGCTGGAAGCGAACTGCCGCGAGATTTCGTGGAACTAACAGACCGTGAGAGTACGTGACGGGGCATTATGGTTTCTTCACCTACACATTTCCGTTGCGTGCTCGGCATACCTAGAAAAGAAAAACACAAGTATCTGACTACTAATTTTACTTGTTATGTCGGACAGCGACTCTAAAGTTGGTTAGATGCACTTCCCCATTCCTCGAGCTTGCCAGCTGCCATTTCCATTTCATCACAAGTGCTGCATCCAGCATCGTCAACGTCCACTCTCATAGACTCACGTAATACTAAAGAACAACCACCTTCAGCCACAAATCGTGATTTTATTGAAACGCGCGATGCGTTTCGAGCCCTGGGGGCTCATTTTCAGGTGATCTGACAGTCTACATCAACTTTACATTTCGTTCAATTCTGGGACTGGCAAGATCACATTGTTATTTTTACAAAATACCACATTATGTCATATAAGTTTACAAAACTACTAGCTGACCCGGCGAACTCTGTTCCACCTTAAAGCCAATAAATAATCAAATTTTGGATGGTAAGTTCAATTTTTTATTAGGAAATACAAATAAAAAATTAAGTATTTCAATGATTCTTTATTCTTTATGTTTTTTGGTGCATAGCTTCCACTCTTCAGTGAAGTACCTTGTGATACACGACATTTTTTTGTTTTATTATCAGGTGCAAGAACAAACAACGCAGATGGTCTTCCGACCCGTGAACATGCCACATATAACTGACCATGTGAAAAACATGGATATTCCAGATTTAGACCACAAACTTTCAAGGACTGGCCTTGTGATTTGTTAATGGTCATGGCGAATGCAAGACGGATCGGAAATTGAAGTCTTTTAAACTCAAACGGCATATCGGTTGGGCTCATCAGGATCCTCGGAATGAGAACTTCCTCAGCGTCGAATTTTCCTTCGAGTATCGTCGCGTAAATAACATTTTTCATCAATTTACTTACCACCAAACGCGTACCATTGCACAGTTTTGGTTGGTTTATGTTTCGAAGCATAGTTACTACGGAGCCAACTTTCAGGAGTAAATTGTGCAGTGGTACGCCAGGCACATCCAAGGAGTTTAAAAATTCAATTGGATAGCTGGTGGCTTCATCTTCATTTGTTACACAGTCTATAGATTTGAATGAATGCATTTTACCAATGATCTCATTCTGAATTATGAAGTTTAGGTCATCTACATCTTTATTCTTAACCGCTAAAATTGCTCGCTCACTCAATCATTCATTACTTTTGTAGTTAGTAATTATGTTTGGGAATACTTTGTTGATAAGTTCGTTTTTCGACAAAGTTACAGAAATTATAAGGAAATGAAATCAATCCGCTGGATTCTTCGACAGGTACTCGACCATTACCGATAGTCAGCAATTGCTCAGAGAAATCTTCTGCAGATGTATCATTAAACAATGCAACTCTCGTGTTTGATGTCAGCTGAAGTTTCTTCACATAGCGCCATAGATTCGATGATTTGAGGCAAGCATTTATTTCGTCTGCAGCCGTTGATCTTGGAAGTACTGGCAGTGTTTGGCGGAAATCTCCAGAGAGTAAAATCATTGCTCCTCCAAAACATCTCGAGTCACTGCGTAGATCTTTCAATGTTCGGTTAAGTGCCTCTAATGCACGTTTATGCGCCATTGTGCATTCGTCCCAGATGATGATCTTGGATCCTGATAAAACTTTGGCCATTGCCGAGTTTTTTGTAATATTACATGTTGATTCTTCAATAGCTTGAAGATTTAACGGTAATTTTAATGCTGAATGAGCCGTACGACACCCGTTTTTGTTATACCACGTTTTATAGTGCCGTTTAGCTGACATTTGCGTTTTGTTATTCCATGCCAAATGCGTTTTTGTTATACCACGTTTTATAACGGTCGAACGGGATAAAAAGTATCCTATGTTCGTCTCCTGGTTCTAAGCTACCTCTCCACCAATTTTCATCCAAATCGGTCCAGCCAGCCGTTCTTGAGTTATAAATAGTGTAACTAACAGGACTATCTTTTCTATATATATATATATATATATATATATATATATATATATATATATATATATATATATATATATATATATATATATATATGTGATATATATATATATGTGATAGTTCGAAGGGTAATTTACTGTTTCTAGTAGTAGGTGTATAGCTCTGGAGAATGTTTACGTACAAATACATACTTACTATTAAGCAGCACATTTGCAGAAACATTTTGACACAGCACCTTTTCGAACACAATTCAAAACAAGCCAAAGAATTTCGACCGTGAACACGCTACATTTTTACAAATATACAGATGTTATTTACAAGGTGTAACATTATTATTTACATAGATGTTATATTTGTGAATGTGGAAAATGTGCCTATATATTATGAAATGATTACTTTATTAAATACTTTTTTTTGTAAGAAAAAATAAACAGAAACAAGTATTTTATAATGTGATTATTTCATAAAATTTCATTTATTACAGCTTAAACAGTAAGTTACAAAACTACTTAAACAATGCTTTCCTAAACTCCAGGACGTTGTTCTTGGTACCTGATTTAAAGACTAAAAATTCTGAGAAAAATAAACGCATACGCTTCGTTTTCTAAACACCTACAAGTGGTACAAGTTAGGGATCTGGGTGCCTAATTTTTACCAGTGGGTGCATAAAATGTTCCACCCGTATAAACTACGTTCCTGAGCTCGAGGATATGTATTAGTCTAAGGTAACTTTTTCACTGATTTCCCCAGCCCTCCGCACTTTGAAAGAATTCACATTTTGCGCTTAATGTATCTGATCATTTCCTCCATTCTCTCTTCCTCGCATAACTCGCTATACCATTCCTCTTCGAGTTTCTGTGGTGGTTTCACCGTAGTCTCCAAAACATTCCCTCTTGACAGATTGAAATGCAGTTCTAAATTGCTTCTCCTCTGCTTCGCTTAGCTTTCTTTTTAGCGTGGACTGCTCCCCAGCTTACGGGCTCCTTGGTCAGGCTTTGAATTTGGAGCTTTCATTATTTCCGTCGGGTTCGGCGATATTTCTTGGATGAACACATTCAGCCCGTGTTTTTTCTGCCGTGGCTTCTTGTGCACTGAAATTATGGAACAGTCCGAGTTCTTCTGCAATGTCAAATGCAAGTTTTCTTCCGTCCAACTTTCCCAATGTAAGAATATTCTCTCCCAATTCGTTTTCAACTTCGATGGAAAACGCTTTACTGCGGCCAAAGGTTTTTGTACCCCTATTTATATTTTTGTTTGTCCTTCCAGCATGCCTCTTAATTGCCCGTTTAGGCACATTTTATATCCCCATGATCCCCATTTAAACACAGTGTTCAGCTAAATGCAATTCATCGGTGCTCGACTTGTCATAACATTTTCTGCTGCCAAACTGTATTACAAAATAATTATTTAATTAATAAATTAGGAAAAAGGATGCATCAGAAAATGCAGCACATCATTTCCAAACACTGTTTTGCAATAATAATGCTAGACACATTTTTGAATCTCACTATACGAGCAAGTTTCTCAAACTCTACCTGTACAATATCGGGAACTTAGAATGATACGTCAGTTACTTGCAAATGAATCACCACGAATACAGTTTCATGGGGCCCTAGAAACTGCTATTATTTCGCAAATGAAATCACAGAATTTCAGAGACTCTACTAGTCTCATAGAGGTATGATTTTATGTACGTAGACTTAAGCGGCGAATGAAAATTTGTACCAAGGCCGAGAATCGAATCTGGGTCTCCTGCATACTAAGCAGGTGTGTCAGCCACTCAGCCACCTTGGCACAGGATTTCACACAACTGCATGGATTGTCCTGGCATGCCTTCTTCCTCGATCTACATTCTCTCTGCCGCCCCACAGAGGGAATTGTGGTGTTTCGCAAAAGGGCGGGCAAAAGACTGATGACCAGACAAAGGAATTTTTTTCCTCATTCACTACTTCCAAGACGTCTTCATACTTCATCGACCACTCAGCATTCTATAAACTCACATTTCAAAGGTACCTGGTAGTTTCTCTTGCTTCATACTTCCGTTTCTGCCTCCTTACAAAGATGTGTTACAAACATAGCTTTTCATTTCTTTCTCTTGTCTCAATGGTGTGTTTTTAGATGTTACTAGCGGTTTCTTTTTAGAGAAACCCACTCTGCTCGCGTAAATCTTACGACTACGTCCTTGTGAATGACCCATCTTTACATATCTTAAGTCGGACTTGGAAACCGCCATGGTGTCTTTAACATCAGCTTCACCTCTCAACAGCGTGAGAAATCGTCAGGAACGACACGTGGTTCGGACTGCCCTTCCCCGGTAGGATTGCTGGTCTAAGTTAGGGAGACACAAATCGCGAAAGTGGCGTCCAATTGAAAGACTAATACTGGGCCGTTGAGCCAGACAAAGTTATAAACACTTCAGACATAGCAAAACTTGGCCACCTCTTAAAAAGTCTCTCGTCCCAGTTTAACATTTAGCTACCACGTCGTTCGCTCCTCCCCCCCCTCCCCCCTCCTCCCTCGGCCTTACGTTTCGCTCTATTTTTAAGCATCTGCACTGGTCACCGAAACAGTATGATCTTTCTTACAAATCTGTTTGCCAAGATCGTAAACAAATCTCATGTCTTAAATCACTACTATTAATCAGTCTTAAGTTACTATTATCACTCACATTCATTGTTTCCTACTTCATTCCTATTGTAGTTCTACACACCTATGTTCGATTTTGGCACACTGCACTTCACTGACGCTGAGTATGTTTCTGACTTCATGTTGTTGCAGTGCAGATCCACTTAAAAGTTATGTATTCGTACTTTATTTTGATAGTGCAGGATGCAATCGTCTTTTGTATTGCTTTGTGGTCATGGAAGTGTCTGCTATTCCTCTGAACATTATAGTGTGTGTACAGAACAACATTACATTTGCAGAGTAATAATTAAAGCTATTACGAGTCAAAAAGCCACAAGAAAAACTTCGGTGTGACGTCTCGTGTGGCTGGACTGCTGTTGAAATTGTTCATCAATATTTCATAAAGTTTTAGGCTTCAGTTACTTAAAGTTTGTGTTAATATTTGCTGTAAAAGTAACTTATCAGTGGATTTTCAGTAATCTCAGTCTTTCTTCCTGTGTTATTGACTCGAGTGGTCTGATATTCGTGAGTGTGCTTACGTTGTTCGTCCAAGCCTCACGCCTCAGCAGTGTGTTTCCATTTTGCGGCGTGCGGTTGCAGCTGTAGCGGTTATAAAGCCAAGTACTGACAAAGTTGTTTGTGCACTGTTATACAGCTATTAAATTTAATAGCTTTTCAACGGTGTTTCGTGCTGTTTGTGGCGAAATAACGATTTAATTAACTTTTGGAAACATTCGCTCGCTGTGTTTTGTAGTGTTGTCTGTGCGTTGAAGTCGTTTAGAAAATTCGAGCTTTAGTTTTCAGCTGACGTTTCGTATTGTTTCTAGTGAAATGTTTCAGTAAAATTTTCGTTCACTGTTTTAACTTTGTTGAGTGTTCCAGTAGCCGCTTGAATTTTTGGTTTCAGCTAAAACATTTTGTGAAGTTTTGTTGGTATTGGTATTGGTTGTGGTTCAGTAGTTTAATAAAAGTTGTTGCTTTCTTAGTAGAGAGAGAATTTAGAGACCGCTGTTTTTAATTCTATAAATATTTCTACTGGTGTAACTGAACTTAGTGAAAAAAGACTAAACGTCTACATTACCTAAAATTTTACAGTTAGTGAAAAAAGACTAAACGTCTACGTTACCTAACTGTAAAATTTTACCATGAGTGAGAAGTGTGGGCGCTGTCGTAGGTTTGTGAGGAGTGGGTTACGGTGTGGGATTTGTTCAAAGTGTTTTCATTGTGGGGTATGCAGTGGGGAAGCCAGTGGGCATTCTAGTGAGATTCTCCCCTGGGAATGCAGAATCTGTAGTACAAATAAGTTAATAAAGGAGCAGGTGCAGTTACAACGCGTAAAGGAGGAACTAGATAGGTTGAGGAGGGTGAAGGGTGGTGGGGAATGGGAACTGGCAGTTGGCAAGAAGGCAGCTGGGAAGAGGAGGTACTCAGACAGTTATAAATGGCGTATATGCAATAGATTTGACCAACTGTCAGAGTTGAGTGGAGAGGAGCCTCGTGTAGCTGTAGGTGTAGGAAACGTGCAGTAGCAGTTAGGAGGCCTAGGTCAGTTGCAAAGTGAATTAGAAAGAAGGTTCTGCTGCTAGGTAGTTCACACGGTAGAGGTTTGAGCCAGCAGTTGCAGGAAGTGTTGGGGTGTGAGTACCAGGTCATCAGCATTGTGAAGCCTAGTGGAGGGTTGGCGCAAGTGACTGACAGCATAGGGGAGTTATGTAGGAATTTTATGAAGGAGCATCAAGTAGTGATAGTGAGTGGAGCAGGCAACAGTCTTGCTAGGCATGGGGAATATGATGTAGGTGGTGATCTGGTAAAGATACCTACTCAAACTGGTCGCACAAACCTGCATTTCGTGCAACTGTTTCAGCGCCATGATCGGCCTCATCTTAATGCGGCTGTTGGACGCGTTAACATGGGACTGGAGAAGGCGCTGATTGCAGAAGACATGGGTCACGTTGCCCTTGAATATATCAGTAGATCGGGTTTGACTAGGCACCACAGTAGGTATGGGAAGGGGCGGCTGGCAAAGCTTATAGGTGACAGTGTAGTGGGAGGTGGTGGGAGCACTCATGAAAAAATTCCTGTAGTAGTTGGTGTTAGAGCAGCACCTTTTTTAGATTGAAGTCAGCTGATAGGTATACCTGCTTAAAGGAAGTCCCTCTAACTAAGGAATCACCTTCAGAGGACGTCAGGTTTCCAAGTAGAGAAGGAATTAATATTTCATCAAAATGTAAGAGGTATTAGAGATAAAGTTAGTGAACTGCTTATGGATGATGACTGTGAAACTATTGGTGTAACGGAGCACCAGTTAAATAATTTGACAGGTCAGAGGCTTCCTATTACCACGATACTGATTAGCTGCCTGTTTTTCAAGGAGTTCCTTGCGGGGTGGCGCAGTGGCCATATACGTAAAAAACAAAATTCAGTTTGAGTCCACAGATACATCACGGAATTGCACTGAACAGATATTTGAATTTTGTGCAGGGGAAGTTGAATTTAACGAAACTAAACCTTTAATTATTGTTATTTATAGGTCCCCTAACTCTGACTTCAGAGCATTTCTGCTCAAGCTAGAGACACAAATTTTAACACTAAAAGGCTTTTGTACTCAAACAAATGTCACGTATAATTACAAACTATGTAGTAAAGTTAGTCCAACAGCAATCGAGTTTTTTTTTTAACTCGTCAAGGAACAAGTGTCAGGATGTTTTTAGTGCTGGTAATACAGATGACAAATATAATGCTTCCTTAACACATTTCTCATGCTCTTTGAGAGTTGCTTTCCATTAGAACGCTCTAAACGGGGTACTAGCAGTAAAAGACAGCCTAGGTGGCTGACGACTGGGATAAGGATATCATGTAGAACAAGACGGGAATTATATCAAAATGTTAGAAGTAGTCACAATCAAGCTACAGAAGCCCATTACAAACAGTACTGTAAGGTGCTTAAAAATGTTTATTAGGAAGGCAAAGTGTATGTGTAATGCAAATAGAATAGCTAATACACCGGATACAAATAAAACCATATGGTCAGTTGTGAAGAAAGTGTCTGGCCAACAGCACAAGGTCGACAATATAAAATCAGCTCGCAGTAAAAATAGTTCTGTTGCTGACAAATCAGTCATATGTACAGTATTTAACAATCATTTTCTGAGCTTTGCTGGTGAATTAAATAAAAATTTAGTTTCTACAAGGAGTCATATAACTCTCTTGGAAAATACCTTTCCGAGACTGATTTCTCAAATACTCCTCTGTGATACAGACAAGGGGGAGATTGAGTCAATAATTAAATCACTGAAGACTAAGGACTCTGATGGACATGATGGAGTTATAACAGAATATTAAAGTACTGTGCTGCACTTATTAGCCTGTAGTTAGCCATATTTGTAATTTTTCCTTTAGAAATGGTCAGTTTCCTGAACGATTAAAGTAGTCATTAGTAAAGCCGCTTTATAAAAAGAGAGAAAGACTAATGCAGACAATTGTAGACCTATGCTATCAGTGTTTTGCTGAAGTTATTGAAATGGTTGTGTATGTAAGGATAATTTATCAATTATGTCACATAATTTTCTATCAAGTGTACAGTTCGGCTTTAGAAGTCATTTAACAACTGAAAATGCTAGATTCTCTTTTCTCTGTGAGGTACTGGATGGGTTAAACAAAAGGTTTCGAACGCTAGGCATATTTTTTGATTTCTAAGGCGTTTCATTGTGTTGATCACAAAACATTGTTCCAGAAGTTGGATCATTATGGAATACGGGGAGTAACTCACAATTGGTTCACCTCTTACTTTAGCAACAGACGGTAAAATGTCATTATTAACAGTGCTGAGAATGGCTGTGATGTAAAGTCTGACTGGGGTACGGTAAAATGGGGGTGCCCCAAGGATCAGTATTAGGGCCACTTCTGTTCCTTATGTATATATATGATATGCCCTCTAGTATTACGGGTAACTCCAAAACAGTTCTGTTTGCTGATGACGCTAGCCTGGTAGTAAAAGATGTGTGCAACATTGGCTCCCTTTCAAGCAGTGCAGTTCATGGCGTAAGAACTTGGCTTGTAGAAAATAAACTAACGCTAAATCACAGTAAGACTAAGTTTCTAGAATTTCTAACAAATAATTCAACAAAACCCGACGTTTTAATTTCACAGAATGGGTACATGATTAGTGAGACGGAACAGTTCAAATATCTAGGTGTTCAGATAGATAGTAAGCTGTCATGGAAAGCCCTTCATCACGATCTTGTTCAAAGACTTAATTCTGCCATTTTTACTATTCGAACGGTATCTGAAGTAAGCGATCGTTCGACCCAAAAATTTGTCTACTTTCCTTATTTTCATTCGATTATGTCGTATGGTATTGCGTTTTGCGGCCGCGCGGGGTAGCCGTGCGGTCTAAGAGCGCCTTCTTACGGTTCGCGCGGCTATCGCCGTCGGAGTGTCGAGTCTTCTCTCCGGCACGGGTGTGTGTGTTGTCCTTAGCGTAAGTTAGACTAAGTAGTGCGTAAGCCTAGGGACCAATGACCTCAGCAGTTTGGTCCCATATTCCTCACCACAAATAAATAAAAATATTTTGGGGTAACTATTGCCATTATAAAATAATATTTTTGGCTCAGAAACGAGCGGTTCAGGCAATAAGTGGTGAAAGTTCGTGAACCTCTTGTCGACTCCCTTTCACTAGTCTCGGTATATTGACATTGGTCTGTCTATGTATATATAAAAATCAAATGTGTGTGAAATCTTATGGGACTTAACTGCTAAGGTCATCAGTCCCTAAGCTTACACGCTACTTAACCCAAATCATCCTAAGGACAAACACACACACCCATGCCCGAGGGAGGACTCGAACCTCCGCCGGAACCAGCCGCACAGTCCATGACTGTAGCGCCTTAGACTGTATATATATATATATATATATATATATATATATATATATATATATATGTATTCTTTGCTGTCGTTTCTTGTTAACAATATCAGCTTATTCCCAAGAATAATTAGCTTTCACTCAGTTAATACTCGGCAGAAATCCAACCTGCATTTGGATCGGACTTCCTTAACTCTTGTGCAGAAAGGTGTGCAATATACTGGTGCATCCATTTCCAATAAGCTACCACATCATCATAAACTGATGGCTATGCCTTGTCGATATAGCCTCGTTCCTCTCTCCATTGTCATCCTCTTCAATTCTTCATACGAATTTATCCCCATATCTTCTTTGATGTTATTAAAATACGTTGCTCTTGGTCTGCCTCTTGGTTTTTTTCCCTAAAACTTTTCCTTCAATTACATTCTTTAGGAAGTGGTTGTGTCTCACTATGTGCCCTATCATTTTTTCTTTTCTTCTTCCTATATAATTTAGCAGCGTTCTCTTCTCATTCACTTCTCTTAAGATCTGTTCATTACTATTTCTATCTTGTTTTCGTCGTTCTTCTCCGTATCCACATTTCCATTGCTTCCAGTTTCTTTTTCTCTGCCTTTCCCAGAGTCCACGCTTCACATGCGTATCTTAAGACACTCCAGACAAAGGTTTTGGCAAACTTTTCCTACTTTCTAGTCTTATATGATTGTCTGTTAGTAAATTCCTTTTATTTTAGAAAGCTTGCTTTGCCAAGGCTATTCTTCTCTTTATATCTGTGGTACATTTATTGTCATCAGTGATTGTGCTCCCCAAATAACAAAAGTTCTCAACCTGATCTAGAACATCATCTTCTAGTTTAATATTAAAATTTACCATTTTCTTTTGTCTTCCCTGCTACCATAGTTTTTGTTTCATTTATTTATTTATTTATTTATTTTTTACCACAACAATTAAAATTTTTTAGCAGTAATCCACGAGCTTTCAAATCTAAACTGAAGAGTTTCCCTCTATTTTGTCGAGGAGTTCCTTGAAAAATTAAGCTGATTCTTATGTTATATTGTTGATAGCATTTATTGAAATTTATGGCTTGACTTTTTTTTGGGTTCATAAACATTTTATTTTTATCTGTTATTACTTTTATGTTGTAATTTAATGTACTGACACGTTTCATGATCTTGCAGATTTTCTCCTCAATTTGGTCCTACGGAACTTCACGTGTAAATAAATAAGTGACATGTTTTTAGGTTGGTTACTACCTCCAAGTATGTGTGGCAAGAGCAACCCTTTAACGCTTATTTTTCCTGGCAGCAGATCAGATTTTGAAGCGTGGATATTTGGATACAATAGAGTTAATCTATACCAAAAGGCGTTGTCTCCATAGTGCAGCAGTTAAGACCATGCAGAAAACATCAGGTTGTAAATGATTTAACATGTTTGTGAGTAGACTATATGACGCAGAGAGAAAACACCCAGCACACTGAAGTATGTGCATATTAAGGTACCACATGTAAAAATCTCTGCACTTATACTCATTACAGCCGCATAATTATATCTTTTTTTTTTTTTACAAATGAGCGCAAACTACTACATGGCAGATGATAATGAGTGGGAATGTTACCTGGTTTATATGATGCTGTTTCTGTGGTCGCCTCTTGTTTATCTACTATATGTTTTATTAGTTTAAATAACGTTGGTTTGCTAACGTTTGTTTGTGCATTTTCTTTTCGAATTTGGAATTTTTTTGTTGTGTTAGGAAATGTTTCTTTGTTACTGAATGCGATTATCTATTGTGGTAGGATGCTGCTTCTCTTGACGGAGGTTTTCTGTAAATGTTGAGTGGCTGTTGATGACATATTTTCATACTCTTTTATGCTCTCTGTTATTCCTGATCTACACAAACAATTTAGGAGAATATTTGTGCAGTCCTCTTAGATTGTTTGCAGATGGTGCTGTCATTTTCTGTCACGTAAAATCATCAGAAGGTTAAAATTAATTGCAAAAAGATTCAGACAAGATATTTGTATGGTGCAAAAGCGGCAACTGACTTTAAATCATGAAAAGAGTAAAGTCATCCACATGAGCAATGAAAAGAATCCGGTAAATTTCAGTTACACGATAAATCACACACATTGAAAGGCTGTAAACTCAATTAAATACTTAGGGATTAGAATTAAGAATAACTTAAATTGGAACGATCACATAGATAATGTTGTGGGAAAACAAACCAAAGACTACAATTTATTGGCAGAATACTAGAAAATCTAACAGGTCTACTAAAGAGACTGCCTACATTACGCGTGTACGTCCTCTTCTGAAGTACTGATGTGTGGAATCAGAGTCAGATAGGACTGACGGAGGACATCGAAAAAGTTGAAGGGCAGCTCGTTTTGTGCTATCGCAAAATAGGGGAGAGAGTGCCATGGATATGATACGCGAATCGGTGTGGCAGTCATTAAAACAAAGGCGTTTTTCCTGCAGCACGACCTGATGAAATTTCAATAACCAATATTCTCCTCAGAGTGTGGAAATATTTTGTTGGCGCTCATCTAATAAGGAGAAATGATCATTATAATAAAGTAAGAGAAATCAGTGATCGCACCAAAAGATTTAAGTGTTTGTTTCCCACGCGCTGTTCGAGTATGGGCGGTAGAGAAGTAACTTAAATGTGGTTCGATGAACCCTCTGCTAGGCACTTAATTGTGAATTGCGGGGTAGTCATGTAGATAGATGTCCGTCTAGATGCTCTTTATGTCTTAGTTCAACTGTTCTGCCGGCCAGAGTGGCCGAATGGTTCTAGGCGCTTCAGTCTGGAACCGCGCGACCGCTACCGTCGCAGATTCGAATCCTGCCTCGGGTATGGATGTGTGTGATGCTCTTAGGTTAGCTAGGTTTAAGTAGTTCTAAGTTCTAGGGGACTGATGACCTCAGAAGTTAAGTCCCGTAGTGCTCAGAGCCATTTTCTTTTTTCAACTGTTCTGCCGGTCTGTCCTAAGTATGGAGGATCACAGCTGTCACATACACAAGTCGAAGTATGAAGACACATACAGAGGAATAGCAAACACAAACAATACGAAGGATCGCATCCCGCATCGTCAAATCTACGTAATGGTATGTAAATGGCTTTACGCAGCACGAAAACGAAAACATATTTCTTGTCGGTGAAGTGCGGTCTACTAAAATCGAACACACATGTGTAAAAGAACTTTAGGAATGAAGTAGGGAATAAAAAATCGCGAGTAACAGCATTAGTTCCACTGTTTAATTGTAGTAATTTAAGAGATCTGAACTGTTTACGATCATGACAAACAGATTTGCGAGAAAAACCACGTCGTCACAGTGACTATTGAAGGCGCTTTAAAATAAAACAAAATGCATATAACAAAATAAGGCTTTTATTACAGTCGCAAAAGAGCATATATAACCTGCATTACTAGTCATCTACTACTTTTAATGCCTCATTTCCTAATCTGATTCCCTTAACATCGTCTGGTTTCATTCGAACACACTCCTTTGCGTTTGTTTTACTTTTATTCGTGCTCGTCTTGTATTCTCTTTTCGAGACGCCATCCATTCCGTTCAATTTCTCTTCCAAGTCCTTGCCGTATCTTACAGAACTACAGTGTCATCCCCAAACCTCAATTTTTTTAAGATTTTAAACATGGCTGCAACAACAACTGTTGAAATTCTTCACGATAAAGGATGACAGCCAAAAATAGTTGCAGGATAAAAATTTATTAAAATTCTTGACCAAGGTTTCGGTACATATAAACATACCTTCATCAGAAGTAAAAAATCTAAAATTACATCATGCAATGGAGATTAATAAAACAATTGTGCCAAAGGCGTCGTCAATAATTAAGACATCTTCTCCATTTCTACAACATGACGAGCGCCTTTGGCACAATTGTTTTATTAATCTCCATTGCATGATGTAATTTTAGATTTTTTACTTCTGATGAAGGTATATTTATATGTACCGAAACCTTGGCCAAGAATTTTAATAAATTTTTATCCTGCAACTGTTTTTGGCTGTCATCCTTTATCATGATCAATTTTTTTAAATATTTTACCCCCAACTTTAATTCATTATCCAAATTTCGCCTTGATTTCCTTGACAGCCTGCTTTATGTACAGAATGAATAACATGGTGATGACTGCGACCCATTACATAATATGACCACTATCTTTTTGTCATCACAGTATACGCGTCCTGTGCATTGCAGAGTCAATGGGCAGTTGCTACCTGCGTGTAGCTTGTTTAGCTACTTGTATCCCATCTTTTAAATATATCCTTATAAGTGCTGTATTTCGGTTTCAATTGGACTTTGAGGCTGTAAACAGTCATGAGGTCTACAACATTTCTCATAGTGTACATACTAGAATGTGTTGTGTGAACAGAAAGAAAAGTCACTGATATTTATCTTAACATTTGCCATGAGACAGCTGAGTTTATAAAAGTTGACTAGATGTCCTATGTCAGAGATATATTTTAGTTGACGCTACCCTGACCATAGCAAAGATCTGTATTGGAAGTCTGTTGTGAGCAGCTGAGGCGAGAAAACATAAAAATGGCACACTCCATAGAGTCTATACTAATAATGCAGCATGATACTGTGGTCACTCAGCGGTTCAAATCGATGGAAGAGAGAGTCTACAGAGAAGACTGAAACTTCCTGGCAGATTAAAACTGTGTGCCCGACCGAGACTCGAACTCGGGACCTTTGCCTTTCGCGGGCAAGTGCTCTACCATCTGAGCTACCGAAGCACGACTCACGCCCGGTACTCACAGCTTTACTTCTGCCAGTATCTCGTCTCCTACCTTCCAAACTTTACAGAAGCTCTCCTGCGAACCTTGCAGAACTAGCACTCCTGAAAGAAAGGATATAGCGGAGACATGGCTTAGCCACAGCCTGGGGGATGTTTCCAAAATGAGATTTTCACTCTGCAGCGGAGTGTGCGCTGATATGAAACTTCCTGGCAGATTACAACTGTGTGCCCGACCGAGACTCGATCTCGGGACCTTTGCCTCTCGCGGGCAAGTGCTCTACCATCTGAGCTACCGAAGCACGACTCACGCCCGGTACTCACAGCTTTACTTCTGTAAAGTTTGGAAGGTAGGAGACGAGACACTGGCAGAAGTAAAGCTGTGAGTACCGGGCGTGAGTCGTGCTTCGGTAGCTCAGATGGTAGAGCACTTGCCCGCGAAAGGCAAAGGTCCCGAGTTCGAGTCTCGGTTGGGCACACAGTTTTAATCTGCCAGGAAGTTTCATATCAGCGCACACTCCGCTGCAGAGTGAAAATCTCATTCTACAGAGAAGACTGTTTGTTCCCCGGTTGCAAGTGATTCAGCTTTCTTTCTCAACGTGCTCCGAATTGTGAAACTCCAGCAATGGACATACGGAGAATAACAATTAAGCACTTTGTAGATCGTGCAACCAGCAGACTTCGTCTTCTTTTTGAATGTTGTGAACGTTAAGCCGTCTGTACAAGTTATGTCGGCATTCTCGAGTGCTCGTTAAAACCTAGAGTGTATACCAGCAGTAATGATCCCTTGATAATGAAAGTCATAAACTTCACCGCTGTAAGGAACCTGTTTCCTTACCTGATAGTTCCCGATTTAACTTGATAGTACACTTAATTAGCACGAATAACATTTCTGTGTGCACTGCAATGAAAGGCTACATAATGAACTACCAGGTAACAATTTGTATTTGTCAACATAATGTGTATCGAGCAAAGGTGGATAAGCCTTATTAATGATGTCTTTCATATGACGTTACCTGGAGCAGGAATAATTACCAGGTCTGCATTCATTCAATAAGTGTACCTGGAGAAATGCTGAAAACTTGTTGAGGATGAGCAGGATTTAGCATGCAAGGCAGAAACTTCAACCGTTTTTGGGTGTACATATTTATGAGAATTTTAAAGGGGAAAATCCGACTGTAGCTTTTGAAACAACTCTGTTCATCACTTTTTGCGCATCATGTTATTACAGACATTGTGAAGAGAGAAACCAGTAAGGTAACATACTTCGCTTACTCTCAGTGTAAAATGGATTTGTATTTCGACGTAACTCACATATAAGATAGAAATTCTTCATTGCACAAAAGCTTGCCACAAGAATAATGTGCTCACCCTTCATCATATGTTAGACAACCGATTAATTATTTTTCCTTCGTGCAATTTGTACTAATTACACCACTAGAGCTCAGGAGCAATAATATCGTCCAAAATTACTAGACAGCAAAAGTGACCATTGCTCTTCATTAAACTGCCTTTAGTTCCGAAACAGGTAACTAATGTTCCTACCAAAATCTTTGGTTACCCAATGATTTGAAATGTCTGATAGATAACAAACCTAAATCCAAAGGAAATCTGAAAAAAATACTTGTGTGCAAGACCTTCCATTCTGCAGCAGAATTTTTATTGAGAAACTTCTAGCTTATTTAAACAAAAGTGTTCGATACTTCCTTCTGTTATTAAATTAAATGTTTTCTGTTAAGTGAACGGTCGGCATGTAGTTAAATACCAACTAAGCTAATATAATATTTGGCCTGACTCGTTCCACGTCATTACGATATAAGGGAAAGTAGGGAAATGTGCGCAGTTAAGCAAAGATTATCATTTTCACACGTTCATAATAAGTAACTTAAAACCAGCTGTATGTAAGATTGCTGTGGTTTATTTATATTTATACTAAATCAGTTTACATGTAAAAATTATTACAATGAAATTTAACTGCAAATATCTCTCAGGTTCGATCGCTCTCAGTTCCACACCCCTTGAGTTATTATCCGCAGTGGTTGAGGTATTGTGCGTGTGGGAAGGGAACCTTGCAGTAAATGTACATGACTGAAAATTATCACCGCTAACATTATGTGCCAGTTTCCGTTAGGAAATTAGAATACTGTAACGTATTTAAACAGTAACATGAAGTGTGTAATCACTTTTGTTTTCACATTTCATTTTTAGAAGGCTCATTCTTCTATAAGCAGTCTTCACAATCGTAGTCTTGGTGTGTCTTCTCCAGTAAATGCAGCTCAATTCTAAGCAGAGCAGACAAAACACCTGAAGCACAATTCTTTACCACTTCTCCATAGATGCAACATTATTAAGGTGATCACATTTTGCGGTGCGAAGCCGGGGCCAGTTTTATAACTCCTCATTGCTGAGAATGCAGCTATGCTCTGTAATTGTTACACATCATTCAAGCTTGCAACGAAATTAATACTAGGCACCAAATGATAATAAAACAAACATAATCTAGAACATATACATTCTTAGTTCGTAGTTGCTGTGTAATTACAACACACACAAATCTTAAAAGTTGGTAAGCAGGTTATTGTATTTCAAATTAACTTTCTTCATCAGTATTGATTTCAAAGTGTCTACATTTGAGCTTTCTCACCCCACTCTTATTCATCGAAGAAAATACACTTTCGGCTGCTGCATTTGTACCGGTAAGAAATAACGCAAATTCCACTACCTTAGAAATATTGGCTCAGAAGTGCAGGAACATTTGTATGCAATGTGTATCAGTGACAGCTACTTCTATGCCCAAATTCTCTATTTGCTTAGGTGTGACAAACTGCTGCATATGAAGACACTATTGGTACAAGTCATTATTCATAATTTTGCAGTTTCTCAGCAGATTTGTAAGATACTCGCCGAATTTTTGTACTTCATCCCATATAGATGTATAGTTCAAAAGAACGTATTCGTAGTCTGAAAAGACGTTGAAATGATGCGTCCGTTGCTCAATATATTGTGCACTGCTGTCAAAGAATTCACTTAAGGTTTTAGTGAAGTTAGAAACGTTTATATCCCCCTCAGATTCAAGTTTGCTTCAAGCACGACTTATAATGTGTGGCATGACTCTGATTCATGCTTATCGCTTGTGGATGTTTAAGAACCCGTCACTGTTTAATCAGTGTAAATACATAAAATGGCAACTAGTCATTTCCCTGAAGTAGTTATTTATCCCACGAACCGGTTTTCGAATCTTTTCAGGCTTATTTTCAGGAGGCTACATAATTATTTCAACATAAAAAAGCATTCTTCAGAACAGTGGTTAATCGTATCCTTAAAATCTGAATGAACACAAGTGAAAGACAAAAAGAAACAGAAATTATTAAATCAGCTGCCTCCAGCAATGGTTACAATCCTAATATAGTACATAAACTAATCGAGATTACAAAATTTAACCAACCAATTACTTAACAACCACCCTCAAACAAGGAGACCACATTGTAAGCTTGCCTTTCCTAGGAAAGATTTCTCACTAACTAGCCAACCTCTTCAAGACATACATCATAATGAGCTGCTTCACCAACAATAAAATACGCAAGAAATTCGTACACAGTACCAAAACAACTATACAACATTATCGGAAATCAGGAGTATAGAAACTCATTTCCAACTCATGTTTAGGCTTCTACATTGGACAAACTGTTAATAGCTTCATAACAAGATTTAAAGAGCACATAGATTCATATTAACAATCTGAACAAATCCAGCTTTGCATCACGTCTTTCCCAACACAATCATTCTGGAAACAACATAGAACAGAACCTCCAAACACTTCTTCTTGCCAACAAAGGCAAGGTACTTGACGCTCTTGAAGAAATCGAAATCCTTATCAACACAAATACAGCACCTGCCTACCTGCTAAATGACCAACCCGAACTGAGAAATGCCAGCCGGAGTGGCCGAACGGTTCTAGGCGCTACAGTCTGCAACCGCGCGCCCGGTACGGTTGCAAGTTCGAATCCTGCCTCGGGAATGGATGTTTGTGATGTCCTTAGGTTAGTTAGGTCTAAGCAGTCCTAAGTTCTAGGGGACTGATGACCTCAGAAGTTAAGTTCCATAGTCCTCAGAGCGATTGGAACCATTTTTGAACTGAGAAATAAAGAATTTCGAAGACTTACTGTTTCAAGGAAGGTAACCAATCGACCAACCCTGCCCACTCCAAACCCTCTTCCTCCACCATCCCTCCCCCCTTCTATCCCTCTCTTTACAACATAACTACACTGATGTCAACGCAAGTATCCTACCACAGAATAAATTCTGTACTATATGTCTAAATGTCGAAGTCCCCTACTGTTAAAATAAATCAATACTTTTTTAAATATTACCTTTAGCTGACATAAGCAGAGTCTGCCTTTACTAATATTCTAGATCATGTTAATGTAATAACATAAATATGTTAGTAGTTGATTTGAAGTTTTGTTCTTTTTTTTTTTTTTTAAATACAAAGTTCAAGGTCATACAAACAACTGCACTTCATTACTAACATATTACCTGTAGCTGAAATAAACAGAATCTGCCTCTACTAATATTCCACATCAAGTTACTGTAAGAATAGAAATAAGTTAGCAGTTGTTTCTTAAATCTAAAGTTCATAGCCATACAAACAGCTGCAGTTCATTCAAATACTGTAACTCCGTAGTTTTTTATTCCTGGGCGTTCGTGTTACTGCCAGCCCTGATTAAAGTATTTGCCCATATATTGACTATATTGTTGTTGTTGTTGCTGTCGTCTTCAGTCCAGAGACTGGTTTGATGCGGCTCTCCATGCATTGACTGTATTATATGATAATAAAAGAATTCTTCTGCTACAGAAGAATGCTGAAGATAAGGTGGGTAGATCACGTAACTAATGAGGAGGTATTGAATAGGATTGGGGAGAAGAGAAGCTTGTGGCACAACTTGACTAGAAGAAGGGATCGGTTGGTAGGACATGTTTTGAGGCATCAAGGGATCACAAATTTAGCATTGGAGGGCAGCGTGGAGGGTAAAAATCGTAGAGGGAGACCAAGAGATGAATACACTAAGCAGATTCAGAAGGATGTAGGTTGCAGTAAGTACTGGGAGATGAAGAAGCTTGCACAGGATAGAGTAGCATGGAGAGCTGCATCAAACCAGTCTCAGGACTGAAGACCACAACAACAACAACAAAAGAATAGAAATAAGACACCAAATCATTCGAAGTTTGTTCTTGTAGTAATTTCTTTATTTATTTTATTTTGGGCATTCATTTTAACGCCAATTTTGATTAAAGTATTTGCCTGTACATGGGCTTCAATACATGCAAACAGAAACAAATAAGATCTCTGAGCAAAGTAGGCCTATGTCATCATTTTTGTGAAGATCTTTGCAACAGATAACAGTTGTATAGCATATGCTGGATGCTTCGTTATTACAGTGTATACGCATACATATTCTGTAAAAGTGGAAGATGTGGTACCAACTGTCCATCGTGTTGGAAGCAGACAGACCGATATTAACAACAAAAACCACCCTTACTACTGTCGCAGTAAGAATAAAACTAAATTTTTGATCCAGATCGGCATATAAACAATACTTACGCCGATACATTAAAGTATGTTTCATATTCTTCTCACAGAACCAGCACCGAGAATTACGCTTTGAAATAGCAATTAACCTCCTGTACATCATCTGAAGATGAGCCTGAAAAGATCCACAGAATAAGTATTTCAAAAAGTGACTCGTTGCAGTTTTATGTATATACATAGAATCTGATTTTTCTTTCTTCTTTCATATTCATTCGTAAACCATGAAGTGACTCTCCAGCCTCTACAACTGTAAAATAGTGTTTTTTGCCATCCGTTCTGCTACACGAAAAGTTGCCACCAGATTACATGAAAACATAACATAGTATGTCAAACTGAGGATACAGTGTTGAAAGAGATTATAGTTACTTTAACAATGCTAGAAATATAAAAAGTTTTATGTTGAAACCTCACATGATCCAGTATTTCACCTGATTTCTAAAAACCGGCACAACTTGATGCAGACAGGGGCACTGTATTCCAAAACTCAGAACTGTTAGCGCCAAATCAGGAAGTCTAGGGACTTTAACATATGTCATTACACTCCTTACTACGTGGAAGTAGTGATGTCAACGTTTCAGTAAACTTGCTATCGTAATAACCGTCATCATCATCATCCGTCGTCGTCGTCGTCGTCGTCACTTATGCAGCTACAGTAATATCCCCTATGATGACTCGGGTCTTTCCTCGTTACTTCTGGTTTTCTTATTCTTCTTTTCTGGGTCTTCAGTAAAGCACCCACAGACAGCTTTCCCGTTCTTGTCCTTTAACCCAATCTGTTGTTCCTTTTCGTTTCCTGTTTTCCTCTTCATTTCAGTTTTTTCAGCTGGTTTTCCCCCTTCTCTTTCAGCAGCCATTGTGACAGTCTGCCATTACCTACTAACGCCATCAGATTCTGTGTGTTAACTGTTATATCTAGAAAGCAAATTCGTTATATGACACAATGATTGACAGGTTTTAATCACATATTCAGATAAAAGTAAATCAGTAATAACTGCATGCTATAACCGATCTCTGTTATTATTTGAATTTATCTCACAGCAAGAAAATCACGAAATCCTTTTCTTATAGGTTGCAGTAAAATTTCAAGAGGATCAGCTATAAATTCGTCGCAACTGAGAGAATTTGTTATCTAAGTTAAACAGAATCTCTAAGTTTAGCGTAGAATTATTAGCAGAGATTGCAGGTAATATTTTCTCTTTTACTCATATCAAGATTCAATTATTTTCGTTCTTAATGAAGAACGCATTGATTTCTGCTCTAGTCAAAGTTGCTGAGTAGCTTCGGCTTGTATGGTTGCACTTCAAATATGTATGTATTGCAAAACTATCTACACTGCGTAACCCCATAAAGTACCCTACCGAAATTCGAAAGCAAATAAACTATGGGTAGGTTCTGTTGAACTGTAGACACAAGTGATGGCTCTTGAGAGTGAAAAAAAGTTAATGGTATTACGCAAACAACAGACACTAGCTTCCACTACTACAATTACAGTGGCCACATTTAACTTTAATTAATGAGTTTACCTTTGTATGGAGCCACAGTCATATAAAACTATTTGAAAGATATAACCGCCATTTGACTGTACAACAGGTTTTATTTTACGATCTAGAGTTCGGCCTTGGACCATTATCAAGTGTTCATCATTGAGTAAAAGAGTGTTAATTGCACAAAAGCGTGTAACCAGAATAATTGCCGGGGCTCATCCAAGATCATCCTGCAGACATTTAAAGAGCTAGGGATCTTCACTGTAGCCTCACAATATATATATCCGCTTATGAAATTTGTTTTTAACAATCCGAACGAATTCAAAAGTAATAGCAGTGTACATGGCTGCAACACTAGGAGAAGGGATGATCTTCACTACTCAAGATTAAATCTAACTTTGTCTCAGAAGGGGGTAAATTATGCTGTCACAAAAGTCTTTGGTCACTTACCCAATAGCATCAAAAGTCTGACAGATAGGCATATAGCATTTAAAAGATAATTAAAAGAATTTCTGAATGGCAATTCCTTCTACTCATTAGATGAATTTTTGGATATAGTAAGTGTGTAATTTCCCCACGCCCACAAAAAAAAATATATATATATATATAGTCATGTAATATTTTGCGTAATGTAATATCTTGTATAGACACTTTTTATTACCTTGACACGTTCCACATCATTACGAAGCGTCGTATTCATGATCTATGGAACAAGTACTTATCTAATCTAATCTAACCTAATGCAACTATTGCAGATCATTAGACTTGAGTAGAAACCACATCATCATCAAAATATGTATCTTCGGTTATACAAACCATTTTTGTAGAAATAAATTTGATAATATTTGTGTAGTATGCTAACTTACTGGCAGTTAGCATGACTCCGTTGATGAGGTTGTGAAAAAATTGTTTCCGTCGTTATTATTTAAACATGAAACAAACTAGGAGGGTTTGCTCCTTGCTGTATGCTTACACTCAGACAGGCAAGACACTTTACATAATCCGTACTATTGTAGAATACAGTTGTTTACATTATATGGGTGTAAATAAAACCAACAGACTACAGGGACGGACTCGAGACTGGAAATGGAGGGAAAAAGGTCCTATGAACATGTGTCCGGAAACGGACCGTTGCCACGGTAGACGGCGCTGACGAATGACAGTTCCTGTGACGACGTACCGTGTGTCCCCTGTGGGCTGCAGGCTGTGTGGTTGACCTAGCGTACTGTCCGTAAGCAGCAGAATGGTCCGGTATTTACGTAGGGACCAAGCCGAGATGATGTTTATGGAGGGCGAAGCAGATGGAAACGGTCGAGAGGCAGACCACAACGAGTACCCTCGCAGACACCAACCACGCCACACAACATTTAAAGCCCTTTTTGGTCGTTTGTGTGATCGTGGGTCCTTTCAAACAGACGAAAGTGCAGGGAGGCGGCAGACTGTGCGTACACCAGATTTGGAGGACCAGATTAGACAGGATATTGAGACTAACCATAGTAGAAGATCCAGGCAAGTGTACCGCCAACAGGATGTAAGCCAAAGTACGACTGTGTGTGTACTGCATGACAACCACTACTGTCCCTACCACCTTGAAGGTCTGATGTGGCGTGGATGGGATCCAGTACTGTACTGAGTTCAGGGACCCAGTCAGATATTGGTCCTTGCAATTTGTTAATTTTGACGCTGTATAAGTAGAACTATTTCGAAAAGTGAGAATCTTTCGTAGATTACGAAGCGGTTCATAACAAGGCGCCACAATTCTTACCTTCTAATTTTCTGTCTGCTGAAAAAATGTATGTGGGATGTATTGTTCTCTGCCTGTAGTGACTGAATGAGAGGAGAAAAATGATTTGTCAGGAGTGGGATTCGAACCCACGCCCACAGAAGTGGACTGCGACCTGAACGCAGCGCCTTAGACCGCTTTTTTTTTTTTTTTTTTTTTTTTTTTATAAAACCTTTATTAAAAAAAAACAATGTTACACATTGCAAATACATACTAAGTTATACATACATGAAGTTATTTAAACAAAGCGGTTTGATCATTTCAATTGCGCTGACATTAAGGAAAGACAACAGAAGATTGCGTTACTGACTAAATCACCAGAAAGAATTAAATTAAACATAAATACTTGAGAATGGCGGAAAGGAGATATGTAATAAAGTTGACTAGCCTTCCAACTACACTTTCTGGACATTAATTGAATCTAAGTATTTCAAGTGATCAGATCTATATAATCAGTCTTTCACTGCAAAAATGAACAGGGCAATGTGCCAGTCATTGAATATTACATTTATCGGATAGAATCTTATGGTTTTAACCAATCGATAAGGAAATTTCTATAAAAAACTGTCTGTTTCCAAATTTCTAGTATAAGCCAATAATGCACCTTTCATGTTTTGTGTTTGGCACTATTAGACACACAATCTCAATGTCACATAAGTTCTGTACATTAGCATATAAATTTCAAAAAAACTACTCTCTGAAGTAGAGAAAGCACACATAATAAATATACTGTAAAATCTTAAATAGTATCCTTAAGGTAACTATAATACATCACTGTCAACACAGTCTTCTTTTTTATATTAACCAATGCCCATTCTTTCAAATACAATTTTTAGCATATTACCGAACTTTTTCTTGTGATTCGAATAGCTTCTAATTTTGTGGAACTCACACAGCATGTGTACCTTGAACTCTATGATGCTATCGGATCCTAATTTGTTAAGGACGTAGTTAACAAAATTTCCCAGCAACCAGTACACAGCGTTATTTTTTGCTTCTGGGAAATAGCGTGCTTCAGGCCTGTTTATCAATGACAGCGATATATACTCAGGGGATGTTCTTGTAATCAGAGCTATTTGCTCCCGGATCCACTTCCAACTATTCATGTGACCACTGCAAGTATATCTATGAATTACTGTGTCAACTAGATGGCATTGTTGACATAAATTTGTTTCACAGAGTCCGATTGCGTGCAGTCTTTCATTTGTGCTAACTATGTTGTTAACTGTCTTGTACCATGACGCTTTTATATTAGACGTGAGCACATTAGAACTAATGTTCTTCCAAATCTCAGTCCACTCAATGTTTGGAAACTGTCGTTCTATTTTGTTTCTTCCTTCGCTTTTCTTTCGTTCCCGCATTATGGCTCTCGATGTTAAGTGTCGGGACTGCCTGAGTTCGACACTGACATAACTAAACTCAACATAGAAAATCCTCACGTGCTGTAAGCGACTGTTGATATTCTGCACGTCAATCGGGGGAAGCAGGCTTGGAGGTTTAATGATCTCGAAAAGTTGGCTGGTTATGCTTTCTCGCGATTCTCTTATTAAAGTAACTTGCCTTTTGATAAAAAGAGCAGAGGCTTTATCCGTTATGTCAGTTAATCCTAGTCCACCATTTTTAGGATCTAAAGTGGCTACTTTAGCAGGTACTCTGAACACTTCACCTCTCCACAAAAATTTTGTGATTTTGGACATTATTCTTCTCGCTATCATTCTCGGTATTGGAAACAGCTGGGCAGTATAATAAGCCTTAGCAAGGATGCATGAGTTGATATACTGTGTTCGTTGAACTTGGTTCATATATCGAGTTAAATTCTCTACAATGGCTCCTTGCACTTTATCTGCTGCAACTTTCCAATTTAAAGCCGTCATTTTCATAGGGAATGCTGTCAGAGTGATCCCAAGTGTTTTATGTTGTCCGACTAATTTTGCCCACACGACGTTGATATTATCAAAACCTCTGAGATTTAACATCTTACTTTTTTTTCCGTTTGCATTGGCTCCAGATGCTCTACAGTACGAATCAATCACTGTTGCTAGCGTGGTTACCTCGTCATTATTCCTTATAATGACCCCTATATCGTCAGCATAGGCTCTTATAACTGTTTTGTTTCCTGATAATGTTAAGCCTTTTAATGTAGCATGGACGTGTCGGAGGAAAGGTTCCAGCGAAATTGCGAAGAGCGACATGGACAGAGGACTTCCTTGAGGAACACCTCGTTGTATTTGCATCGGCCTGGATTGTTGACAATTCACCGCTATTTTAGCATTTATTCCAGTTGCTATGTTCTTAATCAACTGGATAACCCTATCGTTGAAACCTATTTTCTTCAATGTCTGTAGAAGATATTCGTGGTTAACTACATCAAACGCCTTATAAAAATCTAAAAACAATAAAGCACACTTTATGTTTGTTACAGAAGTTATTGCAATGATATCCCTGAATTCCGCTAGATTTTGAAAAATGGTTCTGCCTTGCGCACAGTTCTGATGTTGACTAATAATTTTATCTGTAAGGCATGAAATTCTCTTGTTTATTATTCTAGCTATTAATTTATAATCAGAATTCAGCAGTGAAATTGGACGAAAATTATTTAAATCTTTGTTTCCATTATTTTTTGGCACCAGAACAATTTTACTCTCCTTAAACTCAGCCGGAATCATTTTACCCTGAATAACCTCATTTACAATGTCCGTAATTTTCGCACCTACTATTGGCCAGTAACGGATGTAAAACTCTGCTGGCAGACCATCCAGTCCTGGGGATTTTTTTGGTGGCGAGGCGCACAGAGTCTCATACACGTCTTCTTCACTGACAACCTCGAGAAAATTTTCGTTGTCATCTTCTGTCAGCTGTGGGGCTAGGATGTCAAGGAATTCTTCCAAGGAAGCATCACTACTTTGATGTACAGAATATAGCTCGCAATAATAGCGATAAATCTCGTCCATGATATCCTGCTGGGTTCTGAGAATCGTGCCGTGTTTTGTTCGAATTTCTTCAATAAAAGTCCTTCTCCCGTTTTTCGTATGCTTCACTAAATGATATAGGGAAGTAGTTTCATCTGCTGACACCGATTTTGCTTTCGATTTTATTTTCAACCCTTCCATTTGACTTCTCTTGATATTAAGTAACTTGGCTTTGACTTTTTTTATGTCTGCTATCCGAAGTGAGGAACCTGCTGAGACTTGATCATATAGATCTCTCAAAACGGAATAGTAATACTCTATAGTGCATTTCATTTCCCTTGCGCTCTGGGCACTGTATTGAATAAGAACTTTCCTCAACTTTGGCTTTGCCATTTTAACCCACCAGTCAATAGCAGTGGCATATCTACTACGGGCTCGCAGGCATATTGCCCATGTTTCTTTAATCAGATCTTCTAAATCATGATTAACTAACAAGGAAGTGTTCAAATTCCACTGATTCTTGAATCGGCGAACCGGCTGTCTTGTTAGATTTATGCAAGCTAAGACACTTGAATGGTCTGAAAAGTACGTAGGAACGGTTTCTACTTTTGTCACGGAAGTTACAAGATTTTTAGAAATATATAGTCTATCAATCCTGCTACGTGATGTTGCCGTGACATAAGTGAACTCAACAGTGGAGGGGTATTTGATTTCCCATATATCCTTTAATTCTAAACCAGTAACTAATTGTTTTAGTTCACTTGAGAAATTAAAATTAGGTAACTGATCTTTTCGATTTAAAACACAATTAAAATCACCTCCAAGTAATAACTGTCTTGGTGATTTCCTTAACAAGTATATCAGGTCATCTTTGAAGAAACGTGCCCTGTCAGCTCGATGAGAACTTCCTGAAGGGGCGTACAAGTTGATGATAGTCACATCATAGATATTTAGTCCTATTCCCCTTCCGGATTCCAGTCGTTCCACCTCGCTTACTGTAATCCCTTCCCTTACCAAAATAGCTGTTCCAACACTTGTTTCGGGAGACACATTTATGTAACTGACAAAACCGGGAATTACCAAATCCGAAATTAGAACTTCTTGTAACAGGGCAATATCAGTTGCGGATTCGTACAAAAATTCCTTAAGGGCCGATAATTTCAAACCGGTCGTGATTTTATTTATGTTTATAGTGGTGACAGAATAAGATTGCGTCATTGTGCTGTCATTATGTAGTTGTTTTGTTGAACTAATTTAGTTTACTGTGGTTCAGGATTCAGTTAAGCTGTAACAGTTTTCTCGGAAGGCTGAACATGGAATAACACTTCAATCAGTTTATTAGTTACTGTCTCGTTTTTTTCTACTTCTGATGTTTTCTCTTGTGCCGCAAGCAGACTGATTTCCTGGTAAACTTTCTGATTTTTCCTCCAGTGATTCGTGTACGACCGTTTCGGACTGAACATTCTTTGGGCTTGGGTCGCCCCTACTGGATTTTCCCTTCCCTTGGTTACGAGCTACATTCTCATTTGGTTGCGTCGGTATTTTACTTCGCGGCTTATCTGGAGCAGCAGCAGACGCTTTCGCAATTTCGGTTGCCGGCGCCTGCCCTGAGGTGTTGACCGTGATTTCAGTTTGGCCACCACTTCCTCGTTCTCTATTAATTTCACTCACTTTCTGATCGAGGGAAACAAATGGAGACTGCAGTTTTGCATCCTCTCCCTGAATTTGTTTATTAACAGATAGATTCTGATCTTTGCAATCGGCTACTGCACCTGTTGTTTCTTGCAAATTAATGCTACTTACACCCCTTTCATTTTCTGGTACCGTATGTGTATTATCTTTCTCTTCATTAGTTTCCATTCGCATTTTGCCTTCAGGTTCCTCTGCCTTCTCATCGCACTGTTTTTGCTTGCGAAGTGAGGGAGTGGGACAAGACAGCTCGTCCTCTGAGCAACTATCAGTTATCTCCAGAGGTCGTTTTTTCGGTTGCATTTCAGTTTCACGAGTAGTGGCAACGGGGTTTCCTTTTGTTGTTAACGGGGGAAATTGACTGTTATCGTGAAGGGAGACATCAGCTTGTCCCGCTGCGTAAACATCCTCAACCAGTTGTTCCGGGCTATTCTTTGGTAACAGATCATTTAAGGTAAGCTTCTGACGCTGTATCAAATTACTTTTAAGCACAACAGTTCGCCGCGGACATTCCTGTCTGAAGTGGCCGGTTTCGTTACATATATGACATGTAGCTTCCTGACCTGTATAAACAATTTGTGCCTTATACCCACAAACAGTTATGTGAGACGGAATATTCGTCTTAACGTCCATCTCTACACAGCGGACCCCGTTAAAACACTGCAGTTTAAAGCGAGGCGACCATCTTTCATTTGCAATTGATTTAACGTCTCCGTAGTTTAAAAGAGCTTCCTTAATCTTATCATTTTCAATTTCAATGGGGAGATTCAAGACACGAACGGTTTTGTAATGAATGTCCGCTCTATAGATGGAAACCTTACTTTTAGAACCATTTCTATGCACAAAATCTACTTCATAGCCCCACTTTCGTAACACTTTATCAACAGTCGAAGCACTGATTAACTTGACAAAAACACAGTATTTTTCCTGATCCAGTTGCCAGGTATGAACGGTTTCAGAATTTAGACCAATTACCTGTGTAATCCAGTCATCAATTTCCAGGGATGTCGGCTGAACAGGACGGGATTCTTTGTCAAAAGCAAATACCAGAGTATTCTTCCTGAGGTTTGTAGCCATGGTTAATCCAGCGAAGCAATTTCGGTTAAACAACCGAAATTCCAAGTAGCAGCAGCAAGACCAGAAAGAGCGATCAGATCACAAGGAACAGGAACGAACACGGAGATTAACGGACGGACGGCACTCGGCGAAGCACAAGTACAGCGATGTAAACACTGAAGTGCAGCGCAACAGTTAACAGCGGCCACTCGCGAGCGCGGCTGAAACGGAACTGCTCGGCCATCCTGACATACAGCGCAAATAGTCAATTCACTGATTTGAGTAGTCAAATATATGCTCAACTCGTCTTCAGAACAGGATCCTTTTTTTTTTCTTTCTTTCTTGCTGCCGCGCAGCTTGTATTGCGACCGGACGGGCATCCCGAAGACCACGCCCTACTGCTCTGTTCGCGCAGCCGGGACTCTGCCTACAGCCTCGCAACTGCCTGCAGCTTGTGCGGGTCATGTACACGTAAGCAATGATGTCCGGACAGAAGACAGACAAAAACACCCTCTTTCTTTCGAGGCCTTAATATTATGCCGGCATGGTAGCTCAGCGTGTTCGGTCAGAGGGTTAAGTGCCCACTGTAATAAAAAAACTGAGTTAATCGATCAATAACGAACTTAAACGGATGTCTTACAACGTCCGCCCCGAGCAGATGCAACGAACAAAAGCGAACAAAAATGAGATTAAAAAAATACATATTCCTGTTTCCTTTGAATACAATACGAATATAGAAATATGACCAATTGAAACATTTGTTTTACATTCCAAACGATTTATTATAACCTAAATTATATGTGGTGTGCATTACTAAAATTACAGCTGATTTTTATTGCGTTGATTGTATTTAATGTATCTGCTGGTAAAAGTATTTGGAGTAAATTACATTCACTTGCTCAGCATTAGATGTGGACTCTGAAAGAAAGCGACATATGGCAGTGTGGCGTGCGTACTGTAAGACCTTTGGTACACACACCATCAGATTATTTGACTTGTCGCTCTAACGAAGTAGGCGAGTGTCAGCAATATTTCTCGTGGTCTTATCGTAGCGTGTTTATCTTCTGCTGTTAGGTCAGATGATACAACAGCCACTTGCATGCTTAGAGTAGCAGATTGATGGTGACCATCATTAAGCAGAACTTGATTAATTTTCACACACATTTATTAAAATAATAAAAAGCGTAGACATTACGTAACTTGATTCTGGATGCTGTTTACAATTGACAATCTGAAGTTCCTTTGGTCTTGGTACATTAATCTTATTCTCACATATCTCTGATACTTGACAAAGTGTCTATTCATTTATCTTCATGGCTATGTACAGGAATATGGTAATCTTATTAGGCGCAGACTGACACTTGACTATAGACTGGTACAGAGAAATGCAGGCTGGTACAGACTGCTGCAGACAAATGCAGACTGCCTAATCGGAGGTCTGTACACTCTTTATAATACCTCGCGCATCCATGTATCACTGCGCGAGTGTGATCCGCAAGGAGAAAAGGTTCTACGTTAGCAGCAATCTCATTGGCTGCGTTACGTATTAATATGCGGATCGGCAGAAGCAGAATTTGGTCTTTCTCTAAGGCAGCGCCATCTCGTAGTGTGGAGACGGACGAGCGCTGCGCCTGCGCTGTTGTGCTTAGCGGGGCGCGCTCTAGTGGTAAAGTTGTGTACGCACTGACTACGTGGAACTATGTACACAACAGGCAGAAGAATAGTACGAAGTTCACACGGATTATCCTAAACAAAATATCGAAAAAACCATGTTCTAGGTATGCACAGTCCATATAGAATCATTCTAAAATCTTAGGAGGCAGTAAATATTCCGAAAAAATATTTGTATCCCTTACCAAGAGAACGTTAATCTCTTACTACAAAAGATTTCGAGAACCGACAAAGGTCTATACAAATGGTTCAGGTTTTTGCAAAAGAATTTCTAATGAACGATGATTATCCAGAATGAAATTTTCACTCTGCAGCGGAGTGTGCGCTGATATGAAACCTCCTGGCAGATTAAAACTGTGTGCCCGACCAAGACTCAAACCCGGGACCTTTGCCTTTCGCGGGCAAGTGCTCCAGTTTTAATCTGTCAGGAATTTTCAGATAATGACACACTCCGCTGCAGAGTGATAATCTTTCTGATTTCCTTACGCAGCTTGTTGTACAAATTTATTCCTTGCTAGAAAACGCTGTTTTGCGCTCCTCGTTTATTCTTTATTCGTAAATGTAAATTCAGTCTTGATCTTGTCCCATGGTCATGAACAGAGCAATTTTGCAGTACCTGTCAAGGTTAATTTGACCAGCCACAATTGAGTGGCAAATGTACTCACCTGTGTGAATAAAATGCCTAATATTTTGAACAGATGAACCTGATTTCAATTTTTATCATTTTTTCTGTAATTTGTAAACTGTTTTCGTATTTGGTGAATGTTCTCCCCTGAAAAAAATTCCATAGCTGAGGTCTGAATGTACACATGAAGAGGTGAATAGCAATTAACTACAAGCCACTGGCTTTTATATATTGATGATAAAATGCTGATGCCATTCTGTTTGCAGCTACCGTTCTGCGTCACACACAGATGAGTTTTGGTTATACAACTGCCATAACAACTTTTGTAGCACAGGAAACTGTCTCGAGATTTTTAAAATTATTCATGTTATGGACTGGGTTTAGGGGTTGTGAAGAAAATCATTATTTAACACAAACACACTAATGTGAGGAATGTTACGTGCAGCTGCGCGTTTTGGAAGTCAAGCTCCAATCATCTTCTGTGTCTGTGTTCAGCTCTTCGTACACATGCAGTTAAAAAAGCACACAATAGTCATGAAACAAAATAAAATAGAGGCATTCGGTCATAAAGTTCTCGTCTTACTTCAAAATAGCGACACCTGATTCTCTACTATGCTTCTTCATTCTACCGCCAGTTCGTCAAAGGTTCCTTTTCTGTAGTGGTCAGGCCGATCGCATCTGCTTAAGGCACACCAAATGCCTTCCCATACACAAAGTTGTATATAGTTCCATGTCCGCAGCTCGTGGTCTCGCGGTAGCGTTCTCGCTTCCCGAGCACGGGGTCCCGGGTTCGATTCCCGGCGGGGTCAGGGATTTTCTCTGCCTCGTGATGACTGGGTGTTGTGTGACGTCCTTAGGTTGGTTAGGTTTAAGTAGTTCTAATTTCTAGGGGACTGATGACCATAGATGTTAAGTCCCATAGTGCTCAGAGCCATTTGAACCATATAGTTCCAAGTGAGTGCTTTGAATCGCCAGACGTTCCTATGTGGGTCTGGAGAAAAAACAAGCTCATTGTCGGAGCTGTAAAAGAGTGCAGGACCAATTTGGAGCATGATATGGGAGAGAATATTAAGATTTTGCGAGCACATGCCGAGGATGGAAGAAAATATGTTGACCAAGAAGATATGGAACGCAACAGGCTTAAAAGGAAACAACTGGATGAAAGAAGTTGGGGAGGACTGGTAAGTAACAGGATTGAGCGAAGAAAATCCATGTAGAGTAGAGCAGATAAACAGTGGAAGGTCACATGTGGGCTGATACCACCATCAAATTTAAGATCACAGAAGCTGAGAGAACCTGGAGAATGAGTAAATGAAAGGCATTGGGGAGAAAGAAAACATGAAAGACACCAGGCCTTTGTTGGCTTGTTCTCCACCATTTTTTCCCATTTTAGATCACTCACTCGAAATGTCCGGAGTGATAGCAGACCAATTAATATCATAGAACAACATGTGATTGGGTACTTAGAGTTCTAACTTCAATTGCTGTGATTAATTTGTGTGTTGTCTCTGGTATCGTTTCTAATTTTTTACCCGTCAGTCTACTGTGATTTAATGTGGCCCTCCAATTAAGTTGCTATCCTGTGCCAACCTCATCTCAGAGTAACACTCGCAATCTACGTTCGCAATTATTTGCCGGATGTATTCCAATCTCTGCCTTCCCCTACAATTTTTGCCCTCTACAGCTCCCTCTAGAACCATGAAAGTCTTTCCCTGATGTCTTAATAGATGTCCCATCATCGTGTCCCTTCAGCTTGTCAGTGTTTTCCGTATATTCCTTTCCTTTCCTCTCTGTTTCTGCGCACAGCCTCCTCAGTCGTTCAGTCCACCTACTTTTCAACATTCATCTGTAGCACCACATCTCAAAATTTTCGATTTTCTTCTGTTCCGCTTTTCCCACAGTCCATGTTTCACTGCGATAGAATGCTGTGCTCCAGACGTACAGTCTCACAAATTAATGCCTCAAATTAAGGCCTATGTTTGATGCCAGAAGACTTCTATTGGCCAGGAATGCCCCTTTTGCCAGTTCTAGTATACTTTTCGTGTCCTCCATGCTCCGTCCATCGCTGGTTATTTTGATGCTTCGGTGGTAGAATTCCTTAACTTTATCTACTTTGTGACCATCAATCCTGATGTTAAGTTCCTCACTGTTCTCATTTCTGCTACTTCGATTTACTCTCAATCCATATTCTGTACTCATTAGACTGTTCATTTCATTCAGGAGATCATGTAATTCTTCTTCACTTTCATTCAGGATAGCGATGTCATCAACGAATCGTATCAGTGATATTCTTTCACTTTGAATTCTCATTCCTCTTCTGAACTTTTCTTTTATTTCCAACATTGCTTCTTCGATGTACAGATAGGGGGTGAAAGACTACGTCCCTGTGTTTCACCCTTTTTATTCCGAGCACTTCGTTATTGATCGTCCTCTCTTATTATCCCCTCTTAGTTCTTGTACATATTATATATTACCTGTCTCTCCTTATAGCTTATCCATATTTTTCTCAGAATTCCGAACATCTTGCACCATTTTGCATTGTCGAATGCTTTTTTCAGGTCGACAAATCCTATGAACGTTTCTACTGAAGTTGCGATTGTGGCCGCCCTGTGAGAAGCGGTGCCCTTCAGAGAATCGCTTGTGGTTGGGCCAGAGGTTTCCCGGAAAGCGAACAGTGAGTGACAGTAGTGGGGTGCCGGCAGAGTCTATCCCTGGAGAACGGTCGGCGGTACGTCTTTGTGTCAGCAGGGATGCAGAGGCTGGTGGCCCTGGCAGAAGTGTGGAGCGACTGGCTGGTGCTTCGCAAAGTTGTTTTACTGCTGAGTCACCGATTTGGTGCTAGGAATGTGCATTTTGAGGAAGGCGTTCTCAGAACTTGATGATTAACAGTGTGGAGAGCCTGACAGATAGGCGCCAGACATAGACACTGTTTTGCAGTTCTCAGGTAGAGTTTCTCACGCCTCCCACGCGTGGCAAAAAGGAGCGAGGTGATCGGAGGACTGACGTCATAGAGCGCCGCTCAAATTGGACAGCATGTCTCTCCACTGGAGCTGGATTTTGTATGGTTATTTCGAGGGGCTCTGCGCGGTGTACTATGCAAAAATGACTGGCATATAATCCTAAGCACGGTCACCATTGGAACTGGAGGAGCGTGGAGGGGCCGAGGCGCTCTAAGTTTCCAGAGTTGGTGTGCTGAGCAAAGGTTTCTCAGAGAGTCTCATCTGGACCGCCAGAGAGAGAGGTCGTGGCATCTCTCCTGGAGCACCAGAGAGAAATCTTTCATCATGAAGTAGAAGACCAAATTCTAGGTTAACACAGGAGTGATTACTGTCACGGTAGCCCTGACACACAGATCCCATTCGCAATCGTTGGTCAGAAGAAGTTATCTTCCAAATCCGTAACTTGTCGGGAAATTATCAGCGGTCGCAGCTCATAACAGAGGTTGACAATCCTGTTTTCAGGCTGTAGAGCAACCCAGTGCTGATGGCTGTCAACCTATGACCCGACTCCACTTCTTGGTAAAGTATTTGCACCACCGGCAATGTAGGGTCGTGCTAATTCACGCTGCCGCTCTCAGCTACGTGCACCATCGCGTTGTGGCCAAACCAGGGATTATTTTCATGTGTGAATGTATCTACACTGTTCCAGAGCGTAGTCGAGTCTTTAATCTATTCGAAAATCTATCCTGCTGGCAATAGAACGAAGTGAACCGTAGTTACGTATTACGTTCTCACTTGACTTTGCAAACAGTTCATTCTCAGGTACCTTCTGTTTGCCGATTATGTTACAGAGTCATTGCGATCGATATCGAATTATCTTTGTGCCCTAGGATAATAAATCTCATAGTGATATCCAACCTGATTATCACTTCCGAAATTAAGATAGAATGTTTAATATCCCTTCCCTGTATCATACATTCTTGGGGGCTACTAATTAATCAAATTATCACTAGAATAGATTATGACTCAGTCCTCAACTCTTCAACTGTCCACTGGGTGACCCAGATAGTTTCTTATAGCATTAATTATTATCCATTGCGTGACAGGAAAACTGATAGCTCATGGGGGAGAGGTAGGTTGCGGGGTTACAGTGTGCTTGTATTCCTAATACAGATTTACGTTAAGTCAGGTGAAGAACCGATCTCTCCAGCCAGCAGACATACTGAACAAGCCACTCGGGATGCAACAGGCCAAATAAATAAGTAAATGAAGAAATGTGTGACATATTTATGAAATAATATGTTGACACGTCAAAGTCAAGACGTATTGTGAAGAAAGAGGGCGCACTGAACAGGTCATTCATTGGGACGAACAGAACTAAACAAATAAATAAATGAAAGATGTAATACATTTCTGAGAGAATATTTTGTAGGTACAGTCACTATCTTCGATGATTCTCCCTTCAAGATGCCTCTTCGATGATGTTGTTGTAGTCTTCAGTTCAGAAACTGGTTTGATGCAGCTCTCCATGCTACTCTACCCGGTGGAAACCTCTTCATCTCCGAATAACTACTGCAGCCTACATCTGTCTGCGTCTGCTTACTGTATTCATCTCTTGGTCTCCCTCTATAATTTTTACCCTCCACGCTTCCCTCCAATACTAAATTGGTGATCCCTTGGTGCCTCAGAATGTGTCCTACCTGTCCCTTCTTCTAGTCAAGTTGTGCCACAATTTCCTCTTTCCCCAATTCTATTCAGTGCCTCCCAATTAGTTACGTGATCGATCCATCTAATCTTAAGCGTCCTTCTGTAGCACCACATTTCGAAAGCTTCTATTCTCTTCTTGTCTAAACTGTTTATCGCCCATGTTTCACTTCCATACATGGCTCCACTCCAAATAAATACTTTCAGAAAAGACTTCCTGACACTTAAATCTACACTCGATGTCAACACATTTCTCTTATTTTGCTCCCCAAATAGCAAAACGCATCTGCTGCTTTAAGTGTCCCATTTCCTAATCTAATTCCCTCAGCATCACCTGATTTAATTAGACTACATTCCAGTATCCTCGCTTTGCTTTTGTTGATGTTCATCCTATATCATCTTTTCAAGATACTGCCCATTCCGTTGAACTGCTCTTCCAGGTCCTTTGCTGTCTCTGACAGAATTACAATGTCGCCGGCAAATCTCAAAGTTTTATTTCTTCTCCGTGGATTTTAATTCCTACTCCAAATTTTTCTTTTCTTTTCTCTACTGCTCGCCCAATATACAGATTGTTCGATATCCATTTGTCTTCCTTTTTTTTACATGGAGTGTTACGTGAGAAACTCAAGCAGGTAATCCTACTTTTCACAATATACATAAATGACCTGGTAGGTGACGTCGGAAAATCCTTGAGGCTTTTCGCAGATGATGCTCTTGTGCACAGAAATGTCGCGACGCAAGAAAATTGTAGCGAAATGCAGAAAGAACTCCGGAGGAGCGACGTTTGCTGCAGGATTGCAATTGACCTTCGATATAAACAAACAGGCAGGATGATACATTATTGTACCATGAAATGGTAGCAGATCAATCGCTGGAAGCAGTTACTACCATAAAATATCGAGGAGTATGCGTGTGAAGCTATCTGAAGGGAACGACCGCATAAAATTAACCACGAGTAAGGCAAATGCAAGATTGAGATTCATTGGAACAATCCTCAAGAACTGTAGACATTCAACAAAGGAAGTTGCTTACAAAACTCTCATTCGACCAGTACTTGAATAATGCTCGTCTGTATGGGATAGCCTGGTAGAGGAAATAGAGAAGATCCAAAGAAGAGCAGCACATTTCGTTACACGTTTGTTTTAGAAATCGCGTTAAGTCTAGTGGTAGGCCTGCAAGAGGGGCGTTCTCCATCAGCGTGTAGTCGACTGCTTAAGTTCCGAGAAGTACGTTCCTAGTGAAACCTCCCCGTCTCCTCTATATCTCTTTTACTACGCAATCTTCCCTTCTACAATAACCTATGAAGCCTTCCCTTAGGATTTCTATCTCTTGCTTAATAATAACAAATGAAATCTTCCCTTTGCAATTAATTCTCTTTCTCAATAATAATAAGTGCAATCTTCGCGTACAAATTTAAATGCTGCTTATTAAAAGTGATTTGCTGATTATTTCGACGAAACATAGAATGTGTCGTCGTGGTCCTCAGTCGTTACCTACAATAACCCAAAACTGTTCCTTACCTTTTTTTACTGTTACTGGATTGCCATCTGACTGCTACATCGAACTGCGACATCAATATACTTACTCTGTTTTACTATACTCTATTAGCTGCTGGTGGCCTGTCATTAAAAGTGGCTCTATTTATTACCAAAGCTGACGTTATTCTTTAATAGCAAAGCTGACGTTATTCTTAATTAATTTGACTGAAGTTACGTAATTCATAGCTAAACTTTTTTTTGACAACAATAAAATTTTGCAAAGTTTTACGTTGATGGTTTTTGGGATGGATTATAATCAGTAATGCAATATTTCTGACAAAAATTAATTATATTCTGAAAACGATTCTTCAAATATTTACTGTTGGTAATGAAATTATTTTACAAACGTTCAAATGGGACTCACTTTTTACTATAATCTTACAACTAGCATTGCGCAAACATACCTCCAGTGGTCTCGAGTTTCTCAAAAAAAAATAATAATAATAATTCAATAATTTTAGTCCCTCTTATGATAATAGTTAGCTGATGTCTCTCTACATCCGTTTATAATCTCTTGTAAATCATAGCTGGTTTCTGGCAGGCACACCGCTCCTCTCAACCTCTCGCTTCTGACCTGCTACCGACACGCTTCACATCTCGCTTACTACTGACTTCCTACGAACGCTAAAGTGCGGTCTCTCCCGCCAACAATGCTTTCTGGTGCAGACAATCCCTGCTACCATTACAAAATGTATCAATGCGCGGTCTTTCCCGCTCTTTTCTTAAAATGTATCCATACGTGGTCTCACCCGCCCTTTTTAAAATTATATCAATGTACGATCTCTTCCGCCAACAATACTTTGGTGCAGACGTTCCCTGCTACCACAATTATTTCCAAAATGACAAATATTACTTATTCCTACTTAATACTATTAGTAAAATATAAACATCTTTTATAAACTGTGGTTTGACAATAGACAATAGAAATACACACGTCTTACACTAGAAGGGTCGACCAATAAATATATTGCTTCCTCTTGCGTATACCTCGCAAAAAGACCACGAGGATAAAATTAGAGACTCACGTGACTACATATACACTTACCAGCAAACGTTCTTCCCGCGAGCCGCTCGTGAGTGGGAGAAAGGGGATGCGACAGTGGTGCACAAAGTATTCTCCGCCAAACACCGTGATGTGGTTTGCGGAATATACATGTAGGGGTAACTGTACGGCGCAATTACGGTTTCGACGCTTATTAGATATGTGAAAAAAATGGCTCTGAGCACTATGGGACTCAACTGCTGAGGTCATTAGTCCCCTAGAACTTAGAACTACTTACACCTAACTAACCTAAGGACATCACACACACCCATGCCCGAGGCAGGATTCGAACCTGCGACCGTAGCAGTCCCGCGGTTCCGGACTGCAGCGCCAGAACCGCTAGACCACCGCGGCCGGCAGATATGTGAAGATAATGGGGAATGGAGTCTACTGATAAAACGCGTTACAAAGAACAGTTATTACACGCGGTTGCTTCTAATCCATAGCACTGTAGGGGAAAGTGTCACAGACACTTGCGGCAGTTGTAGGGAGAAATCGTTGCGACATTAGCAGCGGAAGTGACACAGCGAGTGTAAATTTAACTCGTCAGTCTTCAGATGACCCACATGATTCTATGACTTTCCCGTAACGATAACGCAATATGGTCTGATTGTGAAACTTAAAATTTGTTGTTCCTCAAAACTGACACCTGCTTGTACCGTAGCTAACAGTGGACGTATTGCGCTGCTAAAGCACACGCCAATCACCACATTTTTATCAGCGCCGTATCAAGCAAGAGGCGCAAAACGTTACGCAAGAAGCGACATGTACTTTGCGCCTCCATAGTTCCTCTACTGAGCAAGAATTATCGGCTGTGTGTCACTATAGCTCAGGATAGACAGTCAGTACAACTCATGTTCAAATCCCTGTCCGTTTATATTTATGTTCGGTTTCCTGTCGTTTGTTTAAGTCGCTTCAGCTGAGTGACAAAGCTGTTTCTTTAGTTTCTGTTCCTGCACATATTACTTCCAAGCTGGGCCGAAGCAGTATCTGCAATGATCTATCCTTTTTCTTTTAAATGTCAAGTGCCGCGTGAAAGAATGATATAGACAGAACACGTCAATACAGCAGAAGCGTCTGGTTTAGGAAAACATACTTCCTACACAGCCTCTCGGAGCAAAGAGAAAGCCGGCCGGTGTGGCCTTCTGAATCTGCTTAGTGTATTCATCTCTTGGTCTCCCACTACGATTTTTACCCTCCACGCTGCCCTCCAATACTAAATTGGTGATCCCTTGATGCCTCAGAACATGTCCTACCAACCGATCCCTTCTTCTGGTCAAGTTGTGCCACAAACTTCTCTTCTCCCCAATCCTATTCAATACTTCCTCATTAGTTATGTGATCTACCCATCTAATCTTCAGCATTCTTCTGTAGCACCACATTTCGAAAGCTTCTATTCTCTTCTTGTCCAAACTATTTATCGTCCATGTTTCACTTCCATACATGGCTACACTCCATACAAATACTTTCAGAAACGACTTCCTGACACTTAAATCTATACTCGATGTTAACAAATTTCTCTTCATCAGAAATGCTTTCCTTGCCATTGCCAGTCTACATTTTATATCGTCTCTGCTTCGACCATCATCAGTTATTTTGCTCCCCAAATAGCAAAACTTCTTTACTACTTTAAGTGTCTCATTTCCTAATCTAATTCCCTCAGCATCACCCGACTTAATTAGACTACATTCCATTATCCTTGTTTTGCTTTTGTTGATGTTCATCTTATATCCTCCTTTCAAGACACTGCCCATTCCATTCAACTGCTCTTCCAAGTCCTTTGCTGTCTCTGACAGAATTACAATGTCATCGGCGAACCTCAAAGTTTTTATTTCTTCTCCATGAATTTTAATACCTACTCCGAATTTTTCTTTTGTTTCCTTTACTGCTTGCTCAATATACAGTTTGAACAACATCGGGGAGAGGCTATAACCCTGTCTTACTCCCTTCCCAACCTCTGCTTCCCTTTCATGTCCCTCGACTCTTATAACTGCCATCTGGTTTCTGTACAAATTGTAAATAGCCTTTCGCTCCCTGTATTTTACCCCTGCCACCTTTAGAATTTGGAAGAGATTATTCCAGTCAACATTGTCAAAAGCTTTCTCTAAGTCTACAAATGCTAGAAACGTAGGTTTGCCTTTCCTTAATCTTTCTTCTAAGGTAAGTCGTAAGGTCAGTATTGCCTCACGTGTTCCAGTGTTTCTACGGAATCCAAACTGATCTTCCCCGAGGTTGGCTTCTACTAGTTTTTCCATTCGTCTGTAAAGAATTCGTGTTAGTATTTTGCAGCTGTGACTTATTAAACTGATAGTTCGGTAATTTTCACATCTGTCAACACCTGCTTTCTTTGGGATTGGAATTATTATATTCTTCTTGAAGTCTGAGGGTATTTCGCCTGTTTCATACATCTTGCTCACCAGATGGCAGAGTTTTGTCAGGACTGGCTCTCCCAAGGCCGTCAGTAGTTCCAATGGAATGTTGTCTACTCCGGGGGCCTTGTTTCGACTGAGGTCTTTCAGTGCTCTGTCAAACTCTTCACGCAGTATCATATCTCCCATTTCATCTTCATCTACATCCTCTTCCATTTCCATAATATTGTCCTCAAGTACATCGCCCTTGTATAGACCCTCTATATACTCCTTCCACCTTTCTGCTTTCCCTTCTTTGCTTAGAACTGGGTTGCCATCTGAGCTCTTGATATTCATACAAGTCGTTCTCTTATCTCCAAAGGTCTCTTTAATTTTCCTGTAGGCAGTATCTATCTTACCCCTAGTGAGATAGGCCTCTACATCCTTACCTTTGTCCTCTAGCCATCCCTGCTTAGCCATTTTGCACTTCCTGTCGATCTCGTTTTTGAGACGTTTGTATTCCTTTTTGCCTGCTTCATTTACTGCATTTTTATATTTTCTCCTTTCATCAATTAAATTCAGTATTTCTTCTGTTACCCAAGGATTTCTACTAGCCCTCGTATTTTTACCTACTTGATCTTCTGCTGCCTTCGCTACTTCATCCCTCAAAGCTACCCATTCTTCTTCTACTGTATTTCTTTCCCCCATTCCTGTCAATTGTTCCCTTATGCTCTCCCTGAAACTCTGTACAACCTCTGGTTCTTTCAGTTTATCCAGGTCCCATCTCCTTAAATTCCCACCTTTTTGCAGTTTCTTCAGTTTTAATCTACAAGTCATAACCAATAGATTGTGGTCAGAGTCCACATCTGCCGCTGGAAATGTCTTACAATTTAAAACCTGGTTCCTAAATCTCTGTCTTACCATTATATAATCTATCTGATACCTTTTAGTATCTCCAGGGTTCTTCCATGCATACAACCTTCTTTCATGATTCTTAAACCAAGTGTTAGCTGTGATTATGTTGTGCTCTGTGCAAAATTCTACCAGGCGGCTTCCTCTTTCATTTCTTAGCCCCAATCCATATTCACCTACTATGTTTCCTTCTCTCCCTTTTCCTACACTCGAATTCCAGTCACCCATGACTATTAAATTTTCGTCTCCCTGCACAATCTGAATAATTTCTTTTATTTCATCATACATTTCCTCAATTTCTTCGTCATCTGCAGAGCTAATTGGCATATAAACTTGTACTACTGTAGTAGGCATGGGCTTCGTATCTATCTTGGCCACAATAATGCGTTCACTATGCTGTTTGTAGTAGCTTACCCGCATTCCTATTTTCCTATTCATTATTAAACCTACTCCTGCATTACCCCTATTTGATTTTGTGTTTATAACCCTGTAGTCACCTGACCAGAAGTCTTGTCCCTCCTGCCACCGAACTTCACTAATTCCCACTATATCTAACTTCAACCTATCCATTTCCCTTTTTAAATTTTCTAACCCACCTGCCCGATTAAGGGATCTGACATTCCACGCTCCGATCCGTACAACGCTACTTTTCTTACCCCTGATAACGACATCCTCTTGAGTAGGCCCCGCCCGGAGATCCGAATGGGGGACTATTTTACCTCCGGAATATTTTACCCAAGAGGACGCCATCATCATTTAATCATACAGTAAAGCTGCATGCCCTCGGGAAAAATTACGGCTGTAGTTTCCCCTTACTTTCAGCCGTTCGCAGTACCAGCGTAGCAAAGCCGTTTTGGTTATTGTTACAAGGCCAGATCAGTCAATCATCCAGACTGTTGCACTGCAACTACTGAAAAGGCTGCTGCCTCTCTTCAGGAACCACACGTTTGTCTGGCCTCTCAACAGATACCCCTCCATTGTGGTTGCACCTACGGTACGGCTATCTGTATCGCTGAGGCACGCGAGCCTCCCCACCAACGGCAAGGTCCATGGTTCATGGGGGGGGAGGGGGGGGGGTTCCTCCTATTCTATAGGGTAAACTGGACGTGCTTTCACCATCAGACATAAAGAACATCTCGTGAAAGCACGTCCAGTTTTTCCTCCTATTATATGGGGTAAACTGGACGTGCTTTCACCATCAGACATAAAGAACATCTTTTGAGAAAGAACGGCACCAGTCCCCTAAGTTCATACTTTGCCGATCATCTCTTAATTACTGGACACGTGCCTAAAGCCATAGGCGATAACAATATTCTGCATAACGAAAAGAAGGGGAGTAGGTTAGATGTCTTAGAGGAATTGGAGATTTTCAAACACCTCTCTCGTTATGATGGCCTCATTGTCAACGAAGAGCTGCAGCTGCGAAATAAAAACTTTTTCGACTGTATAAAACCATTGCTTGATCTTTGATTCAGATTTGCTCATGCAGTTTGCCGAAATGTTGTTTTCCTGTTACATCTTTGCTGGTTTCTTGTATGTCATAACTAACGGTTTTTTTACGTTACAAAATTTATCTCTGCTTAAAGCAGATAAATATGTAACTTCATCCTATTATCATTAGTGCTTACGTTATGCCTGAATCAGCTGCGTCACAATTTCATGTGTCTAATTTTGAATGTGCAGTAGCCTAATCGTTTCTGCGGCTACTAGATGGCGCTCGTAGCAACACCATGTTTACTTGCCCACACTTTCTAACGTGGGCACCTCAGTCTTGTTGCAACCTTTGTTCACTAATGTACGAGCAGCCCTTAGCGGCTCGCATCTTACTTACAACTATTCATGACGTCGCCTTTCCGGCTTAGATCTTTTTTAATATGTGACTCGTAAGTAATGCATCTTTTTCCAGTCAGTACAAACTTTAATTTTGTTAATGTATTATATACCTAATATGTTATAGAACAGTTAGTCTAATTCTGTAGACGGCCTGGTCAATTTTGACTATTTGTGACCGAGGGCTTATTTGTTCTAATATAAGAGAACAGAAACTTTTGAAATGTGGCGCTCCAGGCAAACGTTGAAAGTTAGATGGGGCGGATAGAAAAACTATGAGGTGGTGATAGCTTGAATAGGGGGAGAAGCCTGAATACAAGAAGGTATCAGTTGATAGGAAACATGCTCATGCATCGAGGAATCATCAATTTTGTAATGAAGGGAAGTGTGGAGGAGACAAAAACTGTACACCGAGAACAAGGCTCCAATACAGTAAGCAGGTCCACATGGAAGAAACCCGGATAGATTATCGTGGAGATCCGTGTCAAAACGGTCCTCGGACTGAAGACAACAACAATTATTGAAAGTATAATTAGTGCACTTTCTCCGTTCGTTTTGTATACATTTGAACACTTTTTTCCAAGTTACGGCGGAAAGTTTTTTTGGACTTTCCCATAGAGCTCTTTATTGTTCATTAGCACATACACGGACCAGTCACATTAAAGTGACCACCACTTACGTTCGACGTCAATCTGCAGTAACCACTCACAGACGGCAGGTGGCAACATTAACAATGGAAGATATATAAAGCGTGTAGGGGGGATGAGGAAAATAGCGCAGTCGTTGTCGTAATTCGGAAACGATTTACCTGAAATCCAAAAGGCATGATGATTGGATTTCGGACTAATGGTGGAAGCATCTCCGAAACGGCTAAGTCCGTGAACCGTTGGCGTCCCGCCGTGGTTAAAACATACCGTGCATGGCAAAACGGCACTATCCAGAACCGGCGGCGAGGCAACAGTGGTGCATGGCAGGGATGAACGATGGCTGCGCAGATGTGTATAGGCGAACGGACGTGCAACTGTTAAGTAACTGACGGCGCAAATGAACCACGGGGCTACCAACAGGGTCTCCTCAATGGCTGTTCAGTGAACGTTGCTAACTACGTACGGGGCTCAGGCGCAGGCACCTGGTTCATACACACACGCTGACTGCTGTTCGTCGGGGATGAAGGCTGCGATTTCAACGACAGCACTGCAACTGGACATGCACTGAGTGGCGACAGGTGGCCTTCTCAGATGAATCACGTTTTATGCTCCATCGGACAGACGGCCGTTGTCTTGTACGGCGTGATACCTTTGAAAACTAATACCCTGCAGCAGTTATGGTCTAGGGCAGGGCTTCCCAACCTTTTCAGCTGGCGGACCCCTTCTTCAGTCGAAAATCCATGGCGGACCCCTAGTCAGTCAAGAGCACAGTAACTTTAACTTTCAGAGCGAAACCCATGGGAACTGAAAGCTTCTTGATGCAAGTGCCATGTTCCCAATGACCCCCCCCCCCCTCCCTCCCTCCACCCCCGAAGTATAAATAGTCTTTGGTTTAGAGATGAATGAAAACAACTTGAAATTAACGATCCAATTTCAATTCCCACTGTATCCAGACACTTACTAGTGGATTTACTCACTTTGTTCAAAACACTATAGCCTGATTAAAATTACTTGGTAATTGAAATTTCACACAATGGAGCTGTCTTCCTCCAAGAGCAATCAACGTCACGTCCAAACTGTTCGCTGTTGACAAGCTGCCGCTTATGGTCTGTTCACTTCCATTATTTGGCTACTGTTGTGTAAGGAGCATGCATATTTCGTAACAGTCGTCTGTGTGTGTGTGTGTGTGTGTGTGTGGGTGGGTGGGTGGGTGTGGGTGTGTGTGGTTTTTCGTGAAATCGGAAGAAAAATGTTCAAGTGTATGTAAAGTCTTCCTTTGGTCGTCCTCCCTTCTCATTCATTTCAAATGGAAACTTCCCTTGTTGCGAAGGCGATGGAGAAACTGCACCCTTCTTCAATGATCCTGACTTCAGCCACCGATCCATGTTAGAAGTAATAAACTGATCAAAAATCGACTTATGAAATAGGTAGTGCACTGACAAAGCAAGTTTAACGTTTAATGATGCCTGGGGCCGCATACGTGCCAGCGAGCGCTGTGATTGGTCGACAAAGCTCGCTCCGCGCATGCGTAAAAGGTATCAGCGCATCTACTGCCGTGAGCCAGCGCACAAACGACCCCCGTATTGTTGCAAACCACTCGATCAGAGAAGCGGCATTCTCCGGCACTAAACTGTGTATGCGTTCTCACTTACGAACCGCAAAGGCTGCTTGGGAATACGACATGAAGTAAAAGTACACATGTTTCTCACACGAAAAAAAATAGTGATGAATTTGATTTTCACATTTTTATTCAATAATTTTACTTATTATTTCACACGATTTGGTGAAAGGTGGCCGCGGACCCCCTAGAACGAGCCGGCGGACCCCTAAGGGGTCCGCGGACCACAGGTTGGGAAGCCCTGGTCTAGGGAATGTTTTCGTGGAAATCCCTGCGTGACAGTCATTCTGGAAGGTACAGTGGATCAATACAAGTATGCATCTATCCTTGGGGACCGCGTCCACAGCTATATGCAGTTTGTTTTTCCTCGGTACGATGGCATCTACCAACAGGGCAATGCAACCTGTCACACAGCTCGCAGTGTACGTGTGTTGTTCGAGGTGCACCAGGGACAGTTTATCGTCCTCCACTGGCCACAAAGCTCCCCGAATTGAAACTCAATCGAGAATCTCTGAGAACCTCGACCGGGCCATTTGAACCATGGATCTTCATCCGAGGAACCTACTGCAGCTGCCACGGCTCTTTAGCCGGCGTGGCTTCACATCTCTGTCGGTAACTTCTAGCACCTCGCTGACTTCCTACACGTCTCGCGACGGTCTGTACTGGAGAAAGCGGTTCTTCAGGTTATTGACAGGTGGTCACGTTACTGTCACTGAACTGTGTATTTCCCATTATCTTTCTTCCCAGAATTTTTCGAGGTATGTTTCAGTATTTTCTTCAGTTCTTCTGTTTTCAGAAAAGTAACGTATTCTGTTGCATAGAGTGGTTAACGATTTGTCACATTAGCATTATGTCAGATGTTTTTTGTTTCTGGAAACTGATTTTTCTTGTAATTGTCTTTGAAGAACGGGAAACAGTTTAATTGGCATTTATTTTCTCAACAAATTAAAATGTGAGAAAACTGTGGTTCTTTTATTGAAATATCTGAGCAGTTTTGAGATGTGGGACAGGAGCAAGTGAACAGGACATACAACAATAAAAAAATTGTTCAAATGCCTCTGAGCACCATGGGACTTAACAGCAGTCCCCTGGAACTTAGAACTACTTAAACCTAACTAACCTAAGGACATCAGACACATCCATGCCCGAGGCAGGATTCGAACCTGCGACCGTAGCAGTCGCGCGGTTCCGGACTGAAGCGCCTAGAACCGCTCGGCCACCGCTGCCGGCCATACAACAATCACCAGTTGATTTACTAACGCCGGCCGGAGTGTCCGAGCGGTTCTAGGCACTACAGTCTGGAACCGCGCGACCGCTACGGTCGCAGGTTCGAATCCTGCCTCGGGCATGGATGTGTGTGATGTCTTTAGGTTAGTTAGGTTTTAGTAGTTCTGAGTTCTAGGGGACTGATGACCTCAGAAGTTAAGTCCCATAGTGCCCAGAGCCATTTGAACCATTTTTTGATTTACTAACGCTCGGGAACCGTATAGGAGTCGGTCATTTGATGCACTACACTTACCCTTTAAGGTTAGAGTTTGAGTCTGTATACAAGTTGGCGAACACACGCTACTGACACAACAGTGTGAAGTACTAAATGGCGCAACGATTATCTCGAACTTGTTTCCAACGCCGCGCCTAGTTCGCCCAGTTCTGTTTCTAGATTCGCATTCTGTCTGCTGGTAAGAATACTACAAAAATGCTGCGATAAACACGTAAAGCAGACATTGATATTGCTTTGAGCTTTATCAAAAATCGCAAGATCGTCGTGATCGAACATCGATACACTGTGTACTTCAACCGTAGCAGTAGATATGTAGCAAAATGGTAGCAGCTGACATCGGGTTCATTGTCTCACTGTTTGATAAACAAGTGTTTTTATCATAGCCACACGTAATGACACACATTAAATTGTACGATATCATATTTGTTTGTGTCCTTATGACAGAAGTGTTGTGTTGTTGTTTTTGACATTTCGTAATAAAAGTAAATTCAAAACGTATTCGGACGCTTCGATATATTGCGCGCGGCACATGATACATAGTGCTGATAAACACACACACACACACACACACACACGCACACACACACACACACACTTACACACACCAGTAGTGTTTAACACAAGAAAAAAATTACAACTAAATCAAAAACAGTAACTCAAAGGTTTATTGTTGTATGTGAACAAATTAATGGGCCAAAACGAATGAAATAATTCATTAGGAAGAATATTCTGAAGTGTAATTTTTTCCCTCTTCAAGCTTGGGCGGGAACGAATTATAGAGCTCTTCAAAGGAAACTGAACATTTCAGAATAACATACCGCTTTTTTAAAATTACGTTTATAGTATTAGAAACTAGATGATCATAGTATCAAATCCAGTACAAAATAAATAATCACAGACAACTTACGCTCAAGAAATAATATGGAAATTATGAAGTGAAATTACATATAAATGAGGAAACAAAATAAATTTCAACACTTGAACATATGACAGTGATGTATGGTCACAGATTAAGCACAGTTTTTGCAGCTGATGAACTGTGATATAATGGCAATGAAAGCAAGAAAGATGCAATGTTTCAAATTTGTAGAATGAAAACCAGTCTCTGATCACGGAGTTTTATCTTTTATAATAATAATTGTCATCTAGATCGAAACCGACCATAGAATAAAAAGTAAAACACCCTGATCAAAGACCGTTTTAAATTCTATTTATTTCTTTAACGATTTTTTGAATACTAGTCTCTCTGTCGGCTATACTTTTTCGTCATTTCTCCGTTGTATCGTATTAATCATAGCTCTGTGGGTGACAAATATTATAGTCATAATGAGTTGCCCATGAAAACAGCCTAGTTTTGGTGATGTCCCCAGGGATGTGTACAAAAATTATAAATAACGATGTCTGTTGTTCCCAACAGATTGGTAACGCTGTGGTGGTCTTTACATTCCGTAGAACTCAGTTGTTTTAGGTTCTGATCTATCGTGGCTTCATTTCCGGGACATCCTAATGTTGTGCGGTTCATATCTCTTTGATTCCCACGCGTACAAACAAGGTTGACAATCTGAACCAGGCGATATAGTTAGCGATCGACTGTTGCTAGTACTGCCAATTTACGAAGATTATGTATTCTGGGGCATAAGCTTTTTTTATCGTTTCAGAAGAATTAAAACAAAGGGACAGAAAAAATAAATTACACAGTACATAAAACAAGACACTTCAAGTGCACGGGAGATTACGGTCTGGGGGACCAAAAGCTGGCAGTCTCAAGAGCATCTGGAGCAACTTTGTAGATCCTCAACAGTGAAGGACGCAGGGCAGAGCCGGAAGCAGGCAAGCTGTCCACGGTATGTGCGTCTCCGAGGTGGCAGTTGTACTGTAGTCTGGTTGCCTCGATTTTACACCTGTATTTTCCATCTTGTGATACCACGTAGGCTGCTTCTCTTTGTTGCCAGGAGGATGATTTTCAAATATTTAGGAAAATGAGCACCGTTTACGCCTCGTACTTCCCACGTGTACAGTCCTCTTTGAACAGAGCTGTCTGCTAGTTGTTTTTAGCTTTCAGGAAGCTTTTTATCGGCCTCAGACTCTGGAAGACGCGTATATTATCGTGTGATGGATGGCCAGACCTGGTGACCATGTTTGTTCGTTGTGCACTGCCACAGCTTCACGATGGATGTCCTGGGAAGCAGTACCTAACCGATGGCATACACTGAGTGGCAAAAACTCACAGGAAGCCACTGAATGTGGTGTCAATAGCGGGTCGCTACCTCTATGAGCCTTCAAAACTACAGCGCCCCATCTATTCACGGACTGTGGGAAGTTTGCATCGTTTTGGAAAAACATATCTATAGACGCATTTTGCAGTGCTGTCTGCAGTCATTTATGCGAAGCTGATGCTGTGTTATCGAATGTGCGCAGCTATGAACAGTAACTAATAAATTCTCGACTGCATTAAGATCGGAGGACGTGGATGATCAAGCCACGGTTGTGAATTCTTTGAAGAGTTCGTCAAGCCAGCTGTGTGAAACAGAAGAGGAGTGTTACGTCACATTGTTCTGCTGATACGTCGCATCTCCATGTGGCTGCTCTAGCACCAGAAAAGGCTAACAGGGCTGCAAGAATGCGCGCGTAATGTGTACTGTCACGGTACCTACAACGGACATTGAGCGCTGATGCCGATCATGTCAGACCATACTATAACTGTGACATCGTCTGCCTGGACATAAACATAGCTTCGCGCAGAATACCGCACACACTCATGTGGCCGCCAGCTCGGTACAATTAAACTGTGATTCATCATACCTGCTAAACGGGCTACTGTCCTGTGGTCCGACCTTTCAGCTTTGTGTCGAGCTGGCAGCAGAGGACACAGGTTGGCAGTCGGCTGCTGAGGCCAATGCAGCGATTTTCCTCTGTATAGTCCCGTTAGAAGTGGGTGCTTCACAGCCCCATTCAAATCGACAGCAATATGACTCGACACAGGCTGTCAATCACCCCTTACGGCTCTGCACAGGAGGCGTGACATCTGCTCGACAAAGAGCTGTGGTGGTCCTATGCGGTAGTTTACACATTTGGAAACACTGTATCTGCAATAATGAAGCCCCACCTCAAACACTGTTAACCCGATTTATTGTGGGAACTCTGATACGCTAACACCCATGCGTCTTGCACCGATTATCATCGCACGTTCAAAGTCGGTTAACTACAGACACGTTGGTTGCCATGTTTACTACACACATATCGAGTATTGCGCACTACAGTATTAGAGTATGTGCCAAATCCGCGTATCGTTCACGCGACTATGTGTGTGTGTGTGTGTGTGTGTGTGTGTGTGTGTGTGTGTGTAAGAGGGAGAGAGGGGGAGAAAGAGAGAGAGAGAGAGAGAGAGAGAGAGAGAGAGATAGAGAGAGAGAGAGTGTTAGTGAGGGCCAATGAACGTCACACAATTTGGCGAAAGTTGTTGAAAATTATTGACGCTAAGTTGCTTAATGACACAACTGCTTACACAACTTCTATAGCCACACGGAAGCCATGTTGATGCGCAAAGGCCGCAAAGTTACAGTGTGGGCGCGCTCGTTGTTCTTCCGCAGGCCGCAGGCTGCGTTTTGACGTAGCTTAGCGTCATGTTTACTTAACCGCATGGAAGAGGCCACAGGGCTGTTAAACCGTCCTGTTGTGGGCCTCGAAAACGTAAGTTGGTGATATCACAGCGTGGAATTCCACGTCACACAACACCGCGAAGCGTGGAATGTAGCATCTGGCAAGTCAGATTTTGCCTCGTGAAGAGGAACGTGGCGAGTGAGATGTGACATCGGGTTTACGTGGCAGGGAGAACTTAGGAGCCGTCATATTGCATGGAGTTAAGCTCCGTATTTGGCAGTTTTTTTTTTTTTTATTATAGAGTACTTGGTATGAACATAGACTGTTTCAGAGCATCAGCATGTTGACCATATCTCGGAAATGCTTCGTTTTAGGTAGATTTGTTACAATAAAAGACAAGAAACTACATATTGGTAGTTAAAGTCTTCCCATATTTGAAGCTTTTAGTGTTATAAGTTATGTGCTATGAAAGACACTGTTTCAGTGCTACAACACAATGGTGATGTATCAAAAGTGCATCAGCTTGTGTACAATTTGTCATAGTTAAATATCAAATAATGACATTTGTAGACAAAGCGATTACAGAGTGTATACCATGTATCTGAGGTACTACAGTCATGTAGACGCCGTATAGCAGTTGATAGTGTCTTCAGCTTTAAAGAGATAGGCAGCAAGTTTATTTCTTCCTATTTCCAGTTTTATTCACCTTCTGATTTCTCAAAGATTCTTCATCTTTCTTATTAGTTTAACAAAAGCATTATCTGCCATAACCGATCTCATTTATTATAAATAACGTATTTGCTGCAGTTCTTGTTGTGTAGGGCAACGTTTGGAATGTTTCCCCAGTGGCTAGCAACTTTAACGTGACTCCAGCCTGCCAGAAAGTAAAAAACAAGTAACTCACTGGACGTTTCTGTTTTCATGAAACTACATGTATTATGAAACAAACACCGTCTGAACAGACCTTGAGGGCCCAATGGTACCGACCGGCCGCCATGTCATCCTCAACCTTGGGCGTCACCTGATGCAGATGTGGACTGGCATGTGGTCGGCACACTGCTGCCCCAGCCTTCGTGACCGGTGTCGTTACTTCTCAGTCAAGTAGCTCCTCAATTGGCCTCAGAAGGGCTGGCTGTACCCCGCACCCCACTTGCCGACAGCACTCGGCAGACCCACGCGGTCACCCACCCCAGTACGCTTAACTTCAGTCATGTAATGGGAACCGGTATTGCTGTTGCGGCAAGGCTGTTGGGATAATATGCATCCGCAAACTGAATTTATACACTAACTACACTACTGACCATTAAAATTGCAACACCAAGAAGAAATGCAGATGATAAACGGGTATTCATTGGACAAATATGAGTTATTATGATCTCTTCTCAGTTTTGGTTATTGATAACTTGATACCAGTGTCTGAGTTTAATTTGTTCACCACAGCTTCCACCACTGAAGATGATCACTATGTGATCGAAAGTCGATTCTGCTATCAATAAAACATCAATACTACGGCCAACGCTGAGCTTTCCTTATAATTGGACAAATATATTATACTAGAACTGACATGTGATTACATTTTCACGCAGTTTGGGTGCATAGATACTGAGAAATCAGTACCCAGAACAACCACTGTTGTGGACTGGCAAGACAGCCAATCCACAATGACGGGTAGCCGAAAGGCACGCGTTTAAGCTCACGCAGGCTGGCGTTAGGTCTGGAACAGGTAAGGGAATTTATAGTAGCAAAGAACGTAAGTAACTACTGGAATACTTAACTTAAATTCATAATTGGTGAACATCGGTCTGACGGTACATGTATCACAAGATAAATAGCAATTGATAATGGCGCCTTGCTAGGTCGTAGCAAATGACGTAGCTGAAGGCTATGCTAACTATCGTCTCGGCAATTGAGAGCGTAATTTGTCAGTGAACCATCGCTAGCAAAGTCGGCTGTACAACTGGGGCGAGTGCTAGGAAGTCTCTCTAGACCTGCCGTGTGGCGGCGCTCGGTCTGCAATCACTGACAGTGGCGACACGCGGGTCCGACGTATACTAACGGACCGCGGCCGATTTAAAGGCTACCACCTAGCAAGTGTGGTGTCTGGCAGTGACACCACAACCACCTCTGGCCGTAATAACGGCCTTGATACGCCAGGGCATTGAGCCAAACAGAGCTTGGATGGCGTGTACAGGTACAGCAGCCCATGCATTTTCAACACGATACCACAGTTCATCAAGAGTAGTGACTGGCGTATTGTGACGAGCCAGTTGTTCGGCCAACATTGACCAGAAGTTTTCAGTTGGTGAGAGATGTGGAGAATGTGCTGACCAGGGCAGCAGTCGAACGTTTCCTGTATCCAGAAAGGCCAGTACAGGACCTGGAACATGCGGTCGTGCATTATCCTGCTGAAATGTAGGGTTTCGCAGGGATCGAATGAAGGTTAGAGACACGAGTGGTAACACATCTGAAATGTAACGTCCATTGTTGAGCACTATGGGACTTAGCATCGGAGGTCATCAGTTCCCTAGAACTTAGAACTACTTAAACCTAACTAACCTATGGACATCACACACATCCATGCCCGAGGCAGGATTCGAACCTGCGACCGTAGCGGCCACACGGTTCCAGACTGTAGCGCCTTGCTATGTCCTGAACGCTTTAATTGCAGATATGTTATTAATTGACATTTACCTATAACAAATTGTACCAAGAACAATGCGTTTTTGATGGATCCTCAATTCGGCATTGCCTTGAAACGGCATACTTTCATGTTATGCAAGTTACAATCATTCTTTAACCACGAGCATGACGTTTCCAGTCTTTCTATTACAACAAATCATAGAATTAACGACGGAGAGATCCTGAGTTTGTTGGTGCATAAAACAGTATTTTTATACATACGGATTTGAGCTGAAAGCCAATATGGCGTCTCGCGACTCTATACTGAAGAGAGATTCCGTCATGTGACATAGGTGGCGTTCTTCGATCTCAGTCGTCTACGTTCAAACGCACGTTCAGAATATCTGATACGCTAGATATTGCTCTGCACATTCGGAAAGGCTCTCCTCGTGCTTTTCCATCTCTGTAGGCTCCGCATTGGTCACTCTTGGCTGACGCATGGTCATCTGCTGCGTCGAGAGGACCCCCCCTCATCGTCGCTGTGGTGCAAACATGACGGTGGCCCATATGTTGTTGGAATGTCCTATTTTAACCGCCCTCAGGCGAACTTTTAACCTCCTGGGTGATATATCATCTCTTTTAGGTTACAATGTCTCTATGGCAGATCGGGTTTTAAGTTTTATTCGCGCAAGCGGCTTTTATAGGTCCATCTAATTTTATTGCGTCACCCTCTTTTGTGCTGTATCTTTTACTTAGTTTCGTGTTGTAATTCGACTCCACCCTAATCTTTTAGGCAGGAGGTTTTAACGTGTTGCAGAGTGGCTGGCTCATCCTTTTATTTTCGTGATCAGCCAGCCACGGTCCTCTGCTGTACAGTTTTAATTCTTTCTGTCTTTCTTCTATATGTTATTTTTGTTGCTGTGCTCCATTTTCCATGTTGTCTTACCACTGACTTTGGGGCTTTTCTTCCCCCGGAATTTTTATTTTAGTGCTTAGCCTGACAGGTGGATGGTTGCAATAAGCTTTGTGTGTTTATGAAACAAGAAACCGATGACCTTTGCAGTTTGGTCGCTTTACTCTTTAAACCAACCAACCAACGTGCTTTTCCCAAGCTATGACGTCACGCCCAGAGTTCGAGTGCAAGGTCCGTGATCGATGGCATTAGGATGCACTAGCCGAATGCTCGCCTGCTTGGAAGCGAGTGGGACTGAACTCCATGGATAGCAAACGACGGGGAGCGACCCGGATCACTACGCAAATGCAGGGCCCCACAGCCCCCCCCCCCCCCAATCTCTTAACAGTGCTCAGACACCGCGTCTACACTCGCGCGGTAAGCCACATGTAGCGGGCGTCATACACGGGGCACATCTTCAAATGGGACGCTCTCATTCGGCGCGTTGCCGACTTGTTTCGAACGTAAGTGTTCTCGTTGGTTTGATGACCACCTGCTTATGCAGGTGTACTAGCTTTAGCGACAGAACGCAATCCCGTCAGGAGTTGGGGCTGTGGTGAGTGCGGGCAGTTGTCGCGGTTTCATAACCGTCCCTCGGCAGTTCGTGCAGGTGAGTCGGAACGCACCTGCGCTTCGCGTCCGCCCGCAGATAACCCCCAGCTGATAAGTGGGAGTGCAGCCGCTCTCGCCGGCCGTTTACCAACACCTGCCAGCTGACTGTACCGGCTTATCTGTTGCTCAGCGCTCGTTGCGTCAGAGCCGAAGACCGAAGCCTGCCGATCAGGTGACGTCGCGGGAAGCGAGCGGCCAGGAGTGAATTTCCAGAGATTAACCGGACACCTGTCTTCGCTGACACAGTCTTGACAAGGAAAAAAGACGCCAGTTAGGGCAGGAATTATCCATACCGAAGGCTGTGGCGCACTAGTTACGCAACACGCTTCGCGTTCGGATGTACGGGAATTCAAATGGCGTCCGCGCAGCTAGATGTAGGTTTCCCACTTCGGGAGAATTTCTTTAGCCAAGTAAAATGAAGGAAGTCTTAGAAGTAGCTTGTATTAGCATTACCCGTGGTTGGTGACCCATGCCTCTGCAGTGGCGTCCCAGTCGGAGATAATCTGGTTGGAATCCCGGTTGTGGACGAACTTTTCACCGCCAGTATTTCGTCGGCAAGGCAATCCGACACGGTGGGGTAAATTTCTGCCGGCCGGGGTGGCCGAGCGGTTCTAGGCGCTTCAGTCTGGAACCGCGCGACCGCGCAGGTTCGAATCCTGCCTCGGGCATGGATGTGTGTGATGTCCTTAGGTTAGTTAGGTTTAAGTAGTTCTAAGTTCTAGGGAACTGATGACCTCCGATGCTAAGTCCCATAGTGCTCAGAGCCATCTGAACCAGTTTTTGGTAAATTTGTGTCTACTGGACTTTGCGCCCGTGTCCTGGGTTAAATGCCTAACTTTGGGTAGTGTTATGGCGTGAGGGCGTGTGACTACAGTTAGGGGTGACAGTCTGTCAGATGGATACGCTGGTACGGAGTTCCCCTTCCTCTGTTCTCTCATCATTGCACAACATATGCGTAATACCAGATACACTTTCCATAAGATCAGGACACAGGGACTAGTGCTTTAAAACATCGATGGTACAAGGAACTCAAAGTTGGGGCACAAACAAAGTACATAAATTTCAGTCATTAGATGAGTGTTTTCTTGTAACATATAATAAAGAAAATTGGTTGGGAAGAGTAAGGTAATACCGTGCACCACATTTTCCAGTTTCCTAGAGGAAGTAACGAGCGCTGCATAGTGCTGCCACATAGCGGGAGGAACTACAATCAGATCCAGAGAGGTCGTGAGCTTTTAACGGCACAGTCGTTTCGTCAGGTGGTTCCATTTGATTTCGATTGTTTTGTTATAAAATCAGCAGATCACGGGTGTAGATGTAAGTGAAGTATGTTGAAAGTTACAATATTCAGAGTAGCTCCATTTAACTGCGTATTTCTTGAGTTTGTTTTAAACATCAAATGTTAGCAGTTAAACATCGCGAGTGTTGGTTTAGAATTAAAAATTCTGGGTTAATTTGTCACTAGCAATACAGCGCAGAATACACGGTATTTCACCATGGTGAACGTTATTGCCCCATGTGGTAACTTGTTTTAGTATTTTCGTGAATTATATTTTTGGAAGTGTGTGCCATGTTACAAGCTGTCTTTTTTTAAATCACAGATGGTGAGAAAAGTCACATCGACTAAAAGGGGGGAGGGTAGGATGGAACATGAAATGAATTACGCACTCCACGATATTACAGAAGATGGAAAGCCACAAAGAGGAGCTGCAGAATTGTAAGGAATATGTTTTTATACAATGAGATAGGTTAAAAACTGGAGACTGTTCTAAAGTAAGTTTAGGAAGAAAATCTACATTTTCTAAAGAACGGGAAGATGACATAGCTAAGTATGCGCTTTTGTTAGCAACGACATTTTATGGAATATCTTCAGCGGAGTTAAGATGAATAATGTATGAATACGCCGAGGCAAATAATATTCAGCATAATTGTAATACATCATCCAAAATGGCTGGAAAGTTTCTTACAAGAAATCTGTCTCTCAGCATTCGGAAATCTGAGGGTGCCAATCTTAATCGGACCTCAGCTTTGAACGCAAGTGAAGTTAGACTCTTTTTCTCGAATCTCACCCCTGTAGTGGACGTATATAAGCTCGATGCCTCTAGAATTTACAATTTTGATGAAACTGGGATACCAAAGTTCAAAGGCCACGAAGACTTGTAGCACCCAAAGGAGCTGAACAAGTTGGCTCAGCAACAAGCTGGCAGCTCAGGAAGAACATTACAGAGTGTTGTACAGTCAGCGCCAGCGCGGCATATGCGTCTGGGGTCATGTTTATTTTTCCTCAGCTTAGGATGACCACTGCCCTACAGAGAGGGGGGCCACCAAATTCAATATATTAATGTAGTAAGAATGGTTGGATGACCGAGGATTTCTTTCCAAAGTGGCTGAAGCATTTTACTAACTTTACAAACGCATCTAAGAAGCATACCATTCTTTTGGATTTCGACAATCACACTAGCCACATGTCCTTAGAAGCCTAGGATTTTTCCCAGGACAGTGGAGTAGTGATAGCACTACCGCCTCACTGCTATCACAGTCTACAACCTTTAGATGTGGCCTTTTTCAGCAGCTTGGAAGGTTCATTTAGTCAAGAACGTGACAATTTTGTAACGTCTAACCTCCACCAGAAAATAACACTCCATGAGATTTGTCCTGTCTTTAGCAAAGCCTTTACGAGGATTGCAAATCTTCCAAAGAGTATCTCTGGCTTCTGCAAGACACGAATTTTCCCTCTGGATCCAAACAAATTCAGTGACGATGACTTCATGCTTTTGCACCCAGAAGAAGAGACAGCTTTACGGCCTCCAGTTGTTGAGGATGGCAGCGCTAATAATGATGAAAGTATTGAGACAGTTGTGCTTTATTCTTCAAAGACAGCAACTGGTGTCCTCGATGATGCAGACAAAGACTTAAAAGTGCAGCCTGCTGTTGTTCCTCCATTACAAGGCCCTCTTAAATTGAAGAAAAGTGCCAGACAACAGCATTTCTTAATTATCACTTTGAGTCCTAACGAAGACTGTTCAGAAAAATCTGCAGAGAGTAAAAAAGCAAAATTAAGAACCAAGGAAAGAAAAGAAGGTAAATTATCCTTAGGAAAATCAAAGTTAAGCCCTAGGGGAAAAAGCAAGTTCAGAAAGTTTGCATCAGACACAAGACCTCAGCAATGTGGCATAATGAAATGTCGACACAAAATTTCTTTTGAGCCTTCATCAGGTATTGATTTGGACCCACCCTTGTACGATGAGAGTGATGTCATTGACAGTTTTGGAGAAACTCCTGTTACAAGAAACGTTTGAACATTTACTAACAACCATTCTGTTCGCCTAATATGTGGAGAGCTGTGGTCAGCTGTGTGGTTTGCAGCGGATGGTTTCATTCAGAGTGTAGTGGATGTGACACTACTGAAAAGTATAGTTGTGACTACTGCCATTGAAATAGGCGCTAAATGTGAAGAGAGACAAGTTGAGTCCGTTTGTTACAATGTTGTTTTACTAGTAAAAGGATTTTTGATTTTTTGCTCTGTGAGAACTTTAATAAGGTGTGAAACTCACATTTTTGAATTTTAAATGAAGTCTAAAGTTCGAAATTTTTCAGTTGTTTTATTTTTACAGAGTTTTTGCCTTTTGTGTGATATATTGTATTATGCCTTATACTGCACAGTATTACCCTATCCCTTGTGGTAATACTGTGCAACGTAAGATTTTTGGGAAACACCTGTAGAAATGTAAATAGATTTAATATACCAAATACGGAACCATAAAAGTGTAGGAAACTGATTGCTTGACAAAATAAGATGCTCGTCGTATCAGTTGGGTTCGAAAAATAAGAAATATTTACAAAATGGCTTAAGTGCACTGTATTTCCCCGCTCTCCCATACACTGGTACATTTGGATTCAAAAATCCTCTTCTGACTATCAAAAGTATCAACTGTAGGCCGATAGCGTGAAGTACTTGCAAAAGAACGTCTTAAAAGTCGAAATTGTATTTGTGGAAATCATAATAAACTAGCGACCCGCCTATACTGCGTACGGGTAGAAATGATTTTGTAAATCAGTGTAGTGTTCGACATAAATCTTGCACGTTAATCAGTCTATCTGTTAGTGAAAACAATATCAAAAAATGGTTCATATGGCTTTGAGCACTATGGGACTTAACATCTGAGGTCATCAGTCCCCTAGAAATTAGAACTACTTAAACCTAACTAACCAAAGGGCATCACACACATCCATGACCGAGGCAGGATTCGAACCTGCCACCGTAGCGGTCGCGCGGTTCCGGACTGAAGCGCCTAGAGCCGCTCGGCCACAGCCACCGGCGAAAACAACATCAAAATCCCTACTGTAATTCCTAAGATTTGGCATCATATACAGACCAAAAACGCGGCCGGCCAGAGTGGCCGATCGGCTCTAGGCGCTACAGTCTGGAACCGCGCGATCGCTACGGTCGCAGGTTCGAATCCTGCCTCGGGCATGGATGTGTGTGATATCCTTAGGTTAGTTAGGTTTAAGTTGTTCTAAGTTCTAGGGGACTGATGACCTCAGAAGTTAAGTTCCATAGTGTTCAGAACCATTTGAACCAAAAACGCGGCAGAAGACTTTAATTTATATTTACTGGCAGTCCATGACGAAAATGCTGTCAATCAAAAAATTTCCCCAGTTTGCATATATAGTTTTCAGCGTACAAAGAAATTTCTAGCTTGGTGTATTGATTCTCGGATTTTCCCAGCTATACACGTTCCTTCCTCTGTGATTCGCATTGATGTTTTTACTCACATTTATATTTGGCCCTGAAGCAAACTTATATATTTTAATTTCAGTTTCTAAAATCAGGGCATCTTCTATATTCCTCACGTCATCCACATATACCCCTGGTCACTATCTCGTTTTCCTGTAACTTTGTCTCTATTACTCCGAGAACAGAGTCTACAGAAATGACAAACACCGTCGGCCACAAGAGGTTTGCTTATGGAACTCTGCGCTGTACCTGTTGTTCTTTCGGAAGTTGTCCTTCATCACGATCTTTGATGTCATTTCTGTAACCAGTACCCATATCATCTTTATTATAACTAGTCCGTAACTAACTTCCAACTTTAATTTCTAACGCACACCATGAATAATTTATTATGTCTAAAAACACTAATGTATATTTATTTTGGTTTGGAACAGCTATTACGTCTGTATTCAGAGTTTGTTGGACAGATCCTTGTGGCGTTGAAAAAATTTCCGTGTTACCTGGACAACCACTTAGCCATTGAGGCGACACATCTTTAAACTTGAAATTTGCCCCTTCTCTAGCCACAAGTCCAGAAAACCAGTACGCTTCCATTATTCCCCGACTTACGTTGGAATGGTGTCTTTTTGTCTTTCTATTGGCGTATGATACAGTATCACTTAGTCAGCGAAATAGATGCTTTTCGATTTTCGATATGTTTTGGAGGCATTTGACAGCACAACACTCTTGATTTGATACCAGGTGTAATATCGTAATAAGTATCTTATCGAGCATGTAATTACCTCCGAGATGGAACCACTTAATCCTAAACGACAAGTGTTCATCAAGAATAATGGTACTCTCGAGAGTGAATGAGAGCGATATAACAGTGGAATGTACAGATACAATTTTAACTCACTACTGCGGGAAAAAAATGCAGACGAAAGTAGAGAAGACTAGTGGAGATGAAAGTACCATGACTCAAATGTCAAACATGTAACGGAATTTTGCTGCACTGGAAACAAGTCTCCACGAGTAAGACATGAAAAGGAGAACAACGACAAAGGCGACGTAAACTTCCTCAGTACATACAGCCTCAGATCGAAGCAGCAGTCGGTTGGATTGTGCGTTTGCGCCAGAAGGCTGTGTGACGTATCATTTTTAACAGTTAGAAAAGAAGAAACTGGAAGCAATTCAAAAGTAGTAGCACAGAGGGAAAAAGTCAGCTGGCCAAAAATGGACAACAGTTTGTCAAACGGCAACATCCAGAAATAATGCTATAATGGATAAAATACTTCGGTGGTTGTGTAGAACAACAATATACGGTTGCTCTGAGTCCAAAATGAGTGGGAGCATGTTTGAGAATAGTCCTGTGGATTCAGAGAGAATTGATTACACCAGGCTGTGAACTAAGTACAGTAATAACACTACAAGCTGCGGCACATAGCTGGGAGAGTGTCAGACCAATCCAAAACCGTTCCACAAAAGAAAATTAACATCTTCCTATGTCAGTCATGCAACAAGTAGACTTATAACACACCATTACGTTAGACAACTGCCATACAATTCGAGTTAATTCGTAGCACTTCGTCCTCTGTCCTGAAAATCGAGAAGGAAATGGAAAAACAGAGGAGTATGGGCATTCGAACTTCATTTCATTTTATATTTTCACTGATAATCTTATTAACAGATACAGAGATCAAGTGGTTTCTCTTCGGATAAGGCAGTTTTTGATTTTTACTCATTTGTTTGTAAGTTGCTAGCTCATTAAATCAACTGATGTGACGAAAGTCATGGAATACCTCCTAATATATAGTGTCAGACATACTTTTGCTCGGCGTAGTGCAGCTACTCAACATGGCATGGGTTCAACATGTCGTTGAGAGTGCCCTACAGAAATATTGGTCCATGCTACCTCTATAATCGTCCATAATTGCGAAAGTGTTGTGGGTACAGGAATCTGTGCACGAACTGACCGCTCGATTGCTCAAACAAATTTCGGACTTGCAGCCGGTCGTCGTTCAATACTTCGCACGATATTTCAACTGGGCACCTGCCAGTCATCTTCAGGTGCCCAGTTGAAATATCGTGCGAAGTATTGAACGACGACCGGCTGCAAGCCCGAAATTTGTTTCAACAGTCAATTCGCCGGGAAAATTTTAAAATTCACATGACCTCTCGGTTATGTCCCATAAATGTTCGATGGGATTCATGTCGAGCGATCTCTGTCGCCAAATCACTCACGCGAATTATCCAGAATAGTCGGACATGGCACACTGTCATCCATAAAAGTTCCATTGTTATCTAGGAACATGAAGTCCATCAATGGCTGCAAATCGTCCTCATGTAGCCGAACTTAACCATTTCCAGTCAAAGATCGGTTCAGTTCAACCAGAGGACACCGTTCTCTCCATGTAAACACAGCCCGCACTATTATGGAGCCATCACCTGCTTGCACAGTACTTTGTTGACAACTTGGCTCCATAGCTTCGTGGGGTCGCTGCCACACTCGACCTCTAGCATTAGCTCTTATCATCTGAGGCCACGGCATTCCAGTCGTCTATGGTTCAAGTGGTATAGCCACGAGCCCAGGAAAGTCGCTGCGAGCAGTTAACAAAGGCACTCGCATCGGTCGTTTGTTGCTATAGCCTATTAAAGCCACTGTCCCATCCGATACGTTCGTCATACGTCCCACATTGATTTCTGCGATTATTACACGCAGAGTTGCTTGTCTGTTCGCACTGACAACGCTACGCAAACTCAGCAGCTCTCCGTCGTTAAGTGAAGACTGTCGACCACAGCGTCGTCCATGTTGAGAGGCAATGCCTGACACTTAGTATTCTCGGCACACCATTGACATTGTGGGTCTCGGAATAGTGAATTTCCTAACGATTTTCGAATTGTAATGTCCCATGCTTCTAGCTACAACTACCATTCCGACGTGAGATTGTTAATTTCCGGTCGTGCGCCCATAATCGCCTCGGAAACCTTATCACGTGAATCGTCTGTACACAAATGACAGGGCCACCAAGGCTCTGCCCTTTTATACCATGTGAGCGCGATACTAGCATCATCTGTATATGTGCACATCGCTACCCCATGACTTCTGTCGCCTCAGTATTAAGTCACAGTACGGCTGAAAAGCAGCGTATAACATTATTAACCGAAAAAAATATCAGAGTAAACGTGCGTACATTATTAACCGAAAAAAATATCAGAGTAAACGTGCGTTGCGGTACATTAGCTGCAATATGTCTCTCCATTTTTCTGCGGGGTTGAATGAGTGAAGTGAATGTTTCGGATGTAGCGACGATTCGATTGTACTGATGCTTGCAACTCTTGTGATTGCTCATCCTCGTGGAGTGTTAAGAATGCCTTCTTGCTGCTGACATCACTGCTTGTTTACACGCAGTAAAGTGGTTGCAACAGGTTAGTCATAATAACACTGAACTACGCTTCAAAGCTACAAACAAGCCCTTATCAGTCTGCGCTGATTGTGCGATGAAGTGAAATCAGTAGGAGCAAAATAACAACACCCAAACCAGTCGCTCGCATGATGCTAAGAATACAACGGCAGTGGCAAGAACATTAAATGTTCTGTGCTGGCATTATTTGTCACATTGTGTTAAACAATAACCATCGTAAGTCGGCACAATTTTTATCGTATCTGATGTTTCGTGAATTCAGTGAAACAGGAATGTTAGCAAACAGAAGAAGACTCCAGAGACTGGGATGAAGTCTGTTAAGGTCCTATAGTTTAGTCGCATCGAAAGTCGGTAATATGTTTGCGCTGCGGCCACAACGCCCACCAAACATGTTGTTCCGTAAGATTTTCTAGGGTCTGGGCTAAGGTGTTCCATTCTGCTCACTGAAAGGCGCTTGAAGATGCACCACTGGCCCTATATGGGATATGGGATAGGTCTCGTCACCCCATCTGGCATGGTTACAAGAATTACTCTGAATCTTTGTTAATTTTTTGATGGACAGTACACAGTCTATGTAATATATAAGAAACTATGAGCTTCGATTGCGGTAATGAAACCAATGTGACTACGCCTATTCAGGCTGTTTTAGTTTTATTTCTAGACCATGCCCTCGTAGACATATTATAGAATCAGGTATATCTTCTGAAGAAAATTACTTGGGCTGAATCCTAGGTAAAGGTTGGTTTCATTACCGCAATCGACGCTGATAGTTTCTTATATATTTGATTATCACGATTGCTGACTGGGCTGCAATGTTGAAAGTACAAAAATAGTCTATGTAACATTAATCTCGACAAAAGAATCTCTGGTTTTCATACGTTATGTCACTGAAACACAAAAGTACGTGTAAAACAAAGAGCCTCACATTAAAATAGATGGTGTACGACTTAATTAGTTTACTAATATATTCCGTAGTGTGATTTCTGTCGGCGAAGTACGGTATTTTTGTGTATTGTATCACACAGCATGCTGTTATACAATTTTATAAGTAGATGTACAGAGAAGTATACATAAATCTTTGTGTCAGCTATATCATTGAAGTTCAAATGACGAGCAGAAGTCGGTTCCGTAGCCCAAGCCGTATGCTTGTATCGCAGGACGTTCTTTATTCTTCCCAACGCGCTAAACGATGTCTTAGCGTCAGTTACAGAAACTGTCAGAAAACGAAGGAATCTTAGAGGAAGGCAGGCTTCTGGGAAATTGTTGCTCAGTTTTTGCTCAGTTTTTGCTCAAGAATTTTATTTAGGGGTCGAAGCAGGATGAAACATACACTGAACTTAGCACTTTCAACTGCCTTCAGATGATTTGTTTTTTGTGCTACATTATCTGACCCGTTGCTGCTACACATTTTAGGTCCCCTGTTAAGGCCTACTCTGTATCAACTAGTATACAGCAGCAAGAATCCACACAACACATTTAGTTCTTGTACAGACTGTGAAGTAGCCTTTGAGACAGTTTAGAACAACATAAAACACACCATTTACTTCAGTATTTCTTGCAGGATGTTTAATATCATTCCACTTCAGAATAATTCATATCAGACCACTGTGCCAAAAAAAAAAAAAAAAAAAAAAATTGTTCAAATGGCTCTGAGCACTATGGGACTTAACAGCTAGGGTCATCAGTCCCCTAGAACTTAGAACTACTTAAACCTAACTAACCTAAGGACAGCACACAACACCCAGCCATCACGAGGCACTGTGCCATCTACTTCCTTTTATAAGATTATTTTATTGGCTTTCGAGTGACCCAATTTAGCATCGGTAACTTTCACTTCATGTGTAAGTAGGCTGTTTAGGTTTTATTGTTGGTAACGCCACGTAGCGCTCTATGCTGTGTGCAGTCTGTGGCTGGTTGGCATTGTTGAAATATTTGCTATTGTAGTGTTGGGCAGTTGGTTGTTAACAGCGCGTAGCATTGTGCAGTTTGAGGTGAGCCGACAGCAGTGGTGGATGTGCGGAGAGAGATGGCAGAATTTTGAGAGCGGACGATCTGGACGTGTGTCCACCAGAAAGAGTAAATTTGTAATATTGGATATCATGGACTGATATATATATATATATATATATATATATATATATATATATATATATATATATATATATATATATAATCACTTTTGAACACTATTGAGGTAAATACATTGTTTGTTCTCTATCAAAATCTTTCATTTGCTAACTATGCCTATCAGTAGCTAGTGCCTTCAGTAGTTAGAATCTTTTATTTAGCTGGCAGTATTGGCGCTCGCTGTACTGCAGTAGTTCGAGTAACGAAGATTTTTGTGAGGTAAGTGATTCATTAAAGGAATAGGTTATTGTTAGTCAGGGACATTCTTTTGTAGGGATTATTGAAAGTCAGATTTTCAGAGAAACACACCGAGACATCGTAAAAATTGCTGTTTTGAAGACCGCGCCACAGCGCGTAGTGTGAAGCAGTCCCGTTTCTGGCTGGGCGCCGCTGTGGCAGTCGCAGCTTTGGTGTCTCCCTCTGGTGGGAAAGGGAAAAGGTTGCCAGTCCACGTGCATTTAAGGGGCGCTATGAGCTCGCCAGTCGGTCAGTCTGGGTCAGTCTCTCGTCCCCAGCTTGCTAGTCTGTCTCTCGTCCGAATTTTTGAGGCAGTTAGTGTCTGTCGTCCGGAGTGCTAGTATGTCCGTCGTTCGGATCAACCTTTAGAGCCAGCAAAATGAGAATCTTTCCACTCCGCCAGTAAGAGAACTCAGCGAGTGGTCGCCCGGTCGGGGCTTAGTCCCTGCATCTGATTCTGCGCGTTAGGCCGCCAGTCTGCTCGAGTTCGCTCAGGCAATGGTCATTGGCGGTTGGATCGATCGGTTGGTCGGTCGCGCACTGAGACACAAGATGACTGGTCCGTCTTGAGCGTAGGCGCATGTGAGGTCACCACGTGAGTCCAGTGGGCCGCGGCTTATAGCGAGGGGTAGTGGCTTCCCGGTCGACGCGAGATCAATAGGAGTCAACCCACGACATCGGTCTGGCTGATGCGAGCTGCGGCGCCGTGAGACGGGAGATGGGCGCGCTTTCCTGGGTCCGTTAAAGCGGCTGGCAGCGGACAGTTCGGGAGACCGATTTGGGGGTGCTGCGCCAGGTCTTCTCGAGAAATCGCAGCTTATTAGAAGTTAAGTGATTGGTGATATATTGTGTGATTTACTCTTGTTAAATTCTACTTGTTTTCTTGGTCAGTCTCTCGTCCCCAGCTTGCTCGTGTGTCTCTCGTCCGCATTTGTTAGGCAGTTAGCGTCTGTCTGTCGTTCGGAGCTGCCTCTGTCATGTTTGTCGAATTCGGTGTGTTAACGAATTTATTGCTTGGAGTGTAACGGCCTAATGCCTGAAATGTGTTTTGATCTTGCCTATCATCCTGAGAGGCGGTATCTGTGTACTGTATAGCATTATAACTTGTTTGGCCAACCTTGTAGAATTTTATATAAGATTAGATTTCATATGCTTTTATTTAAATGGTCATTTTAGTATATAAAGTTGTGGCCATTTCATCGTAAGACATTTCTTAGAAGTTAAAATCAAGTTGCACCTTTGGTGGCAAAATTAATATTTTAATTGTTAGTGTTTTGTACCATTTCCATCCCTCCTACGGGGTAGGGGGGGACATAGTTTGTGTGCTTGTGTGAATTGTTAAAACTTTTAGTTTAAAGTATCTGGTGTGTTGCAGATTTGCACCAGTGTAGTCTTTCAGAGGCTGTTGTGAGCGGTCGTAACTACGGCCGTGTCAAAAGGGAGCAGCAAGGTTCTCAGCCCGAAAGCTGATACAGTCAAAATTTTCTTTCTTTCTGCCTCTGAATAAATTGTAACTTGATATTTAGAGGGTGCTTTCCGATTATACTTTTAAATCTGTTTCTTTTAAAACAAATGCTTTAGGCACCATTGAAGTGAATAAATTCCCATTGGCAAAAGGAATTTGACTATGATTTCATCAGTTACTTCCTGGCAACTACTTCCACGCTTACACAGTGTGATTAAACGTGTTAATGTTCTTGATGAATCGCTAGTAACTAAATAAATTCTTAAGAACATTCTTTGAAAATAAATTCACGGTTCAGACACAATCACGCGGTTTCCGGTAAATCGGATTTTCAGAAGAAATTCTTTCGTACATTTCTAGACACAAAATTTCACAAGTCTTCCGTGTACTCGGAAACGCGTGACGTGAAGGCGGTTTATCGCGCAGAGTGCGAACACCTGCGCCCGACTCATCGATTTCCCCGGCCGGTACAGGTGCGCCGGCGGGCTGCTTATCGCCCGTGATGGGCCGTTTGTGAATGAGGGCGACAGGTGTCCGAGCCGCCGTCGCAGTTTGCCTGTTGCGCAGTTCCGCCTCGCGTCGGCAAACAATGCCGATTGTTTACCAAAATGTGGCGCGCGACTGCTCGCCGCTGTTTACTGCGGCTGCGCCCGATAAGACGAACAGTAATTACGCTGCTCTGTGCGTGCCAGCTGCGCCTGCAGCTGACGCCTTCGGCGAGCCTTGCCGTGCTGTTCTGTTTCCCCCGAGGCTCCGTTTTGCTTGTGAGCGGCCCAGCTGCACTGCGTTCGGCTGTGATTCATTTCCGCCTGGGCGTCCGCGATTCTCCGTAGGAGCGAACGTGAAGGGAAGGCTTTGTGCGACGCTCGCAGCCGAGTGGCGTGGCCCTGCCGCCGCAGTTTCCACATCCAACTCGACCGCCACTTCATTGGCGTCACCAATACTGCACGTATGAACACCCCGATGCTTATGACGTGAATCGAGTGACTCTACTTTCAGCCACGCCCCAAGAAGTGAAACGATTCAACTGTCCAGCGAATCTGAGATAAGTTTACAAGTGGTAGTGTAATTTCAGCTTCACAGTACATTAACACACGTCTACCTCTACATCTACATACATACCCGCAAGCCACCGTACGCTGCGTGGCGGAAGGTACCCTGTACCACTACTGGTGTTGCCATTTACTGTTCCACTTGGATACAGAGCGAAGGAAAATTACTGTCTATATGCGCCCGTATGAGCCCTAATTATCTTATCTCCGTGCTCCTTACGAGCAATGTACACTACTGGCCATTAAAATTGTTACACCAAGAAGAAATGCAGATGAAACGGGTTTTCATTGGACAAACATGTCATACTAGAACTGACATCTGATTAATTTTCACGTAATTTGGATGCATAGATCCTGAGAAACCAGTACCCAGAACAACCACCTCTGGCCGTAATAACGGCCTTGATACGCCTGGGCATTGAGTCAAACAGAGCTTGGATGGCGTGTACAGGTACAGCTGCCCATGCAGCTACAACACGATACCACAGTTCATCAAGAGTAGTCTGGCGTATTGTGACGAGCCAGTTTCTCGGCCACCATTCACTAGATGTTTTCATTTGGGGAGAGATCTGGAGAATGTACTGGTGGCAAGAGCAGGAGTCGAACATTTACTGTATCCAGAAAGGCCCGTACAGGACCTGCAACATGCGGTCGTGCATTATCCTGCTGAAAATTAGGGTTTCACAGGGATCGAATGAAGGGTAGAGCCACGGATCGTAATACATCTGAAATATAACGTCCACTGTTCGAAGTGCCGTCAATGCGAACAAGAGGTGACCGAGATGTGTAATCAATGGCACCCCATACCATCACGCCGGGTGATACGCCAGTATGGCGATGACGAATACATGCTTCCAATGTGCGTTCACCGCGATGTCGCCAAACACGGATGCGACCATCATGATGCTGTAAACAGAACCTGGATTCATCCGAAAAATGACGTTTTGCCATTCGTGCACCCAGGTTCGCCGTCGAGTATACCATCGCAGGCTCTCCTGTCTGTGATGCAGCGTCAAGGGTAACCGCAGCCGTGGTCTCCGAGCTGATAGTCCATAGTGCTGCAAACGTCGTCGAACTTTTCGTGTTGATGGTTGTTGTCTTGCAAACGTCCCCATCTGTTGACTCAGGGATCGAGACGTGGCTGCACGATCCGTTACAGCTATGCGGATAAGATGCCTGTCATCTCGACTGCTAGTGATACAAGGCCGTTGGATCCAGCACGGCGTTCCGTATTACCCTCCTGAACCCACCGATTCCATATTCTGCTAACAGTCATTCGATCTCGACCAACGCGAACAGCAATGTCGCGATACGATAAACTGCAATCGCGGTAGCCTACAATCCGACCCCTATCAAAGTCGGAAACGTTATGGTGCGCATTTGTCCTCCTCACACGAGGCATCACAACAACGTCTCACCAGGTAACGCCGCTCAACTGCTGTTTGTGTATGAGAAATCGGTTGTAAACTTTCCTCATGTCAGCACGTTGTAGGTGCCGCTATCGGCGCCAACCTTGTGTGAATGCTCTGAAAAGCTAATCATTTGCATATCACAGCATCTTTTTCCTGTCAGTTAAATTTCGTGTCTATAGCACGTAATTTTAATGCCCAGTAGTGTATGTTGGAGGCAACAGAACCGTTCAACAGTCATCTTCAAATGTCGTTTCTCTACATTTTCGCAATAGTGTCTCTCGAAAAGAATGTCGCCTACCCTCCAAGAATTCCAATTTGAGTTCCCGAAGCATCTATGTAACACCGGCTTGTTTTTCGAACCTACCGGTAACAAATCTAGCAACCCACCTCTGACGTGCTTCGATGCCTCCCTTTAATCCGACTTGGTACTAATACCAGACACTCGAGCAGTACTCAAGAATAAAACTTCCTGGAGATTAAAACTGTGTGCTGGACCGAGACTCGAACTCGGGACCTTTGCCTTTCGCGGGCAAATGCTCGGCCATCTGAGCTACCCAAGCACGACTCACGTCCCCTCCTCACAGCTTTACTTCCGCCAGTACCTCGGTCATATCAGCGCACACTCCGCTGCAGAGTGAAAATCTCATTCTGGAAACATCCCCCAGGATGTGGCTAAGCCATGTCTCCGCAGTATCCTTTCTTTAAGGAGTGCTAGTCCTGCAAGGCTCGCAGGAGAGCTTCTCTAAAGTTTCAAAGGTAGGAGTCAAGGTACTGGCATAAGTAAAGCTGTGAGGACGGGGCGTGAGTCGGGCTTGGGTAGCTCAGATGGTAGAGCACTGGGCCGCGAAAGGCAAAGGTCCTGGGTTTCGGGTCTCGGTCCGGCACACAGTTTTAATCTTCCAGCAAGTTTCATATCAGCGCACACTCCGCTGCAGAGTGAAAATCTCTTTCTGGACTCAAGAAGAAGTCACACCAGCGTCCTATATGCAATCTCCTTTACACATGAACCACACTTACCGAACATTCTCCCACTGAACCGAAATCGACAATTCGCCTTTCCCACTGCAATCATTACATGCTCGTTCCGTTTCATATCGCTTTGCAACGCTACACCCAGATATTTGAACGACGTTACTTTCTTAAGAAGGACATTAGTAGTGCTGTAATCGGGCATTACAGGTTTTTTTTTAACCATCTGCATTAAGTTATACTATTCGTGCGCTTAAAACTAGTTGTCATTCATCATACCAACTAGAAATATTGTCTAAGTCATCTTGTATCGTCTTACAGTCACTCATTTTCAAAACTTTCCCTTCCACCACAGCTTCGTCAGTAAACGGACACGAATTACTGCCCACCTTGTCCGCCACATCATTTATGTATAAAGAAAATAACAGCGTTTCTTCACCCTTCCCTGGGGCACTCATGACGATGGACTTGTCTCTGATGAACACTCGCCATCGAGGAACAAGTACTTGGTTTTATTGCTTAAGTAGTCTTCGAGCCACTCACAACATATCTGGCAATCTATTCCGTATGCCCGTAACTACATTAACAGCCTGCAGTGGAGTACCGTGTCAAATGCTTTACTGATATCTAGAAATGTGGAATATCCCGTTGCCCTACATCCACAGTTCACAGTATGTCATGTGAGAAAAGGGCAAGCTGAGTTTCACACGAGGGATGCTTTCTAAAACCGTGCCGATTCGTCGTCATGTGCTTTTCGGTCTCTAGGAAATTTAGCACATTCGGACTGAGAATATTTTCAAGAATTCTGGCTGGCTCTGAGCACTATGGGACTCAACTGCTGAGGTCATTAGTCCCCTAGAACTTAGAACTAGTTAAACCTAACTAACCTAAGGACATCACAAACATCCATGCCCGAGGCAGGATTCGAACCTGCGACCGTAGCGGTCTTGCGGCTCCAGACTGCAGCGCCTTTAACCGCACAAGAATTCTGCAGCAAACAGATGTTTAGGAAACTGGCCTGTAATTTAGCGGGTCCGTTCTTTTAACCTTCCTATATACAGACGTTCACCATCGCTTTTTTCCAGTCGCTTGGGACCTCGTGCTGGGCGAGAGATTCGAGATGAATACAAGCCAAGTAAGTGGCCAATGTGTACATTTTGGTTGATGCATATTACAGGCTTCTTCATTATAGTGCAGGTATTTTCGTAGAAACACGTACATTTGCCGTAACAGTCCAAATGAATCAAAATTACAGTATTACTCTCTGGTTCCTTATACCAAAAGAAGGTATCCCTCCACCGCCTCGGGAAGAATTTCGGTGGATTTCTGGTTCATCCTATGTACAGCTTGAATCACCTCAAACTTGCAACGCAAATATAGCGAAAATGGAAAGTACTGTTCATATGCGATCTTCACAGAATGGATCGGTAGTCACGGGTTCGTACTGTTAGCCACTAAACAGACTGTAATACTACTTAGAACGCGTATTTTTTTTGTAAGTATACATTTATTTAAATCCCTATTGACATTAACAATCTAAAAGTAGGGTAAACTACACTACTGGCCATTAAAATTGCTAAACCAAGAAGAAATGCAGATGATAAACGGGTATTCATTGGACAAATATATTATATAGAACTGACATGTGATTACATTTTCACGCAATTTGGGTGCATAGATCCTGAGAAACCAGTACCCAGAACAACAACCTCTGGCCGTAATAACGGCCTGGATACGCCTGGGCATTGAGTCAAACAGAGCTTGGATGGCGTGTACAGGTACAGCTGCCCATGCAGCTTTAACACTATACCACAGTTCATGAAGTGTAGTGACTGGCGTATTGTGACGAGCCAGTTTCTCGGCCACCATTGACCAGACGTTTTCAGTTGGTGAGAGATCTGGAGAATGTGCTGGCCAGGACAGCAGTCGAACATTTTCTGTATCCAGAAAGGCCTGTACAGGACTTGCAACATGCGGTCGTGCATTATCCTGCTGGAATGTAGTGTTTTGCAGGCATCGAATGAAGGGTAGAGCCACGGGTCATAACACATCTGAAATGTAACGTCCACTGTTCGAAGTGCCGTCAGTGGGAATAAGACGTGACCGAGACGTGTAACCAATGGCACCCCATACCATCACGCCGGGTGATACGCCAGTATGGCGATGACGAATACACGCTTCCAATGTGCGTTCACCGCTATGTCGCCAAACACGGATGCGACCATCATGATGCTGTAAACAGAACCTGGATTCATCCGAAAAAATGTTTGTGCAGATGGTTGTTGTCTTTCAAACGTCCCCATCTGCTGACTCAGGGATCGAGACGTGGTTGCACGATCCGATACAGCCATGCAGATAAGATGCCTGTCATCTCGACTGCTAGTGATACGAGGCCGTTGGGATTCAGCACAGCGTTCGGTATTACCCTCCTGAACTCACCGATTCCATATTCTGCTAACAGTCTTTGGATCTCGACCAACGCGAGCAGCAATGTCGCGATACGATAAACTGCAATGGCGATAGGCTACAATCCGACTTTTATCAATGTCAGATACGTGATGGTACGCATTTCTCCTCCTTACACGAGGAATCACAACAACGTTTTATCAGGCAACGTCGGTCAACTGCTGTTTGTGTATGAGAAATCGGTTGGAAGCTTTCCTCATGTCAGCACGTTGTAGGTGTCGCCACCGGCGCCAACCTTGTGTGATTCCTTGAAAAGCTAATCAATTGCATATCACAGTATCTTCTCCTGTCGGTTAAATTTCGCGTCTGTAGCACTCCATCTTCGTGGTGTAGCAAATGTAATGGCCAGTAGTGTAGAATGTAAGTAGCCTGTTTGTATGTTGGCAGCTGTATAGACTGTGTTAATATCGCTGACAGTGCTCTGCGCCCTCGGTAAGAGATTCTGTGGTTGGACGCTCAAGCAGCGAGTGGATAGGGAAGTGTATGGACATGATATTCTTAGTGGAGAATCTGTATTGGTAGGACATGCATTGTAATGTGAGATGAAATGATGTATTTATAAGAAAATACGCAAGGCAGTGGAATTATTGACAACTATGTAATTTTTGGAACTGGATGTCACATGAATAAGGTAAAATTTTCTAAATACATTGTTTGCTCCTCAACAAAATCATTCTTTCACTATCCATATGCCTTCTAATAGTTAGTCTATAGTAGTTAAAATCTTTTTATGTAGCTGGCTGTTGTTTCTACTTTATGTAATTGTTGTAGTTCGTGTTATAAAGATTTTCTGTGAGGTAAGTGACTTATGAAATATGGGGTTTCCACTATCGGGATTTGCGACTGAAATGAGTTTAGGCAATTAACAGAGTTTAAGGTAGTTTCATATTTCTTTAATTTCACATTTTTTGGATTTACATTATTGTTAGTATTTCTTACAATTCAGGGCCATTCTTTTGTGTTAATTATTGTAAGTCAGGTTCTCAATGTATAGCAGTCAGATGGCGTTGGTCTTGAATATTGTCGGTAATATATGAATAGGTTATTTTTCAGTTGTCTTTGTCAGGGAAAATTCTGTAGGTCAAGTTCAATAAAAATAATTATAGAGTTACACTATGTGATCAAAAGTAGCCGGACACCTGGCTGAAAATAACTTACAAGTTCGTGGCGCCCTCCACCGGTAATGCTGGAATTCAGTATGGTGTTGGCCCACAATTAGCCTTCATGACAGCTTCCACAGTCGCAGACATACGTTCACTCAGTTGCTGGAAGGTTTCTTGAGGAATGGCAGCCCATTCTTCACGGAGTGCTGCACTGAGGAGAGGTATCGATGTCGGTTGGTGAGACCTGGCACGAAGTCGGCGTTCCAAAACATCCCAAAAGTGTTCTATAGAAGTCAGGTCAGGACTCTGTGCACGCCAGTCAATTACAGGGATGTTACTGTCGTGTAACCACTTCGCCACAGACCGTGCATTACGAACGGGTGCTCGATCGTGTTGAAAGATGCAGTCGCCATTCCCGAATTGCTCTTTAATAGTGGGAAGCGAAAAGGTGCTTAAAACTTGAATGTAGGCCTGTGGTGTGATAGTGCGACGTAAAACCACAAGGGGTAAAAGCCCCTTATATGAAAAACACGACCAGACCAGCACGGCCTTCGAATTTTACTGTTGGCACCGCACACGATGGCAGCGTTCAGCGGGCATTCGCCATACCCACACCCTGCCATCGGATAGCCACATTGTGTACCGTGATTCACCATTCCACATAACGTTTTTCCACTGTTCAATCGCCTAATGTCTACACTCCTTACACCAAGCGATGGGCCGTTTGGCATTTGCCGACGTGATGTGTGGCTTATGAGCAGCCGCTCGACCATGAAATCCAAGTTTTCTCACCTCCCGCCTTTCATAGTACTTGCAGTGAATCCTGATGCAGTTTGGAATTCATGTGTGACGGTCTGGATAGATTTCTGCCTGTTACACATTACGACCCTCTTCAACTCTCGGCGGTCTTCGTCAGTCAGCAGACGAGGTCGGCTTGCACGCTTTTGTGCTGTACGTGTGTCCCTTCACGTTTCCACTGCACTATCACATCGGAAACAGTGGACCTAGGGATGTTTAGGAGTGTGGAAATCTCGCGTACAGACGTATGACACAAGTGACACCTGACCACGTTCGAAGTCCGTGAGTTCCGCGGTGCGCCCCATTCTGCTCTCTCACGATGTCTGATGACTACTGAGGTCGCTGATACGAAGTACGTGGCAGTAGGTGGCAGCACAATGCACCTAATATGAAAAAGGTATGTTTTGGGGGTGTTCAAAATGTTCAAATGTGTGTGAACTCTTATGGGACTTAACTGCTAAGGTCATCAGTCCCTAAGTTTACACACTACTTAATTTTGGGGCCGTCCGGATACTTTTGATCTCATAGTGTAGTTTCAGTGTTTGCTGCAGGTGCCCAGTGCGTGTCATTTACGAGGTATCGTATTGTGAAAAGTTTCCACGCCAACATTTGTTTTTGCCATTCAGCCTTCGTAGTCGCTAGATACGATGTTGTTGCGTTTGCTTACAGTATGCTTGAGTGTTCTTTGAATGCATTGCGACTTATTAGTCAGTTACTGTGTGACAGACCAAGCAGTAGGTGGTGAGTGGACGGTGGGACGTACCAGAGCCGAAAAAAGCGACGTGCTCATGGTTTATGGAGCTTGTAGGAAGAATGCAGTTCATTCTTGTACGGCGTATGCAGCAAAATATCCCAATAGATGTCAATCATCCGGGTAATTATTTATCATCGTCGTCGACTAGTTACGTGAAAGTGGCAGTGTAACACCTACAACGGAATAGAAGGAAACAAGTGACGACAGAAGAGGCGGAAAACAATATTCTTGCTGCTGTTGGCGTTGATCCACTCGTTAGCTCTCGCGCAATCGCAAGAGGAAGTGGCTCGAATCAGGTATTTTGGTCATTCTGAACGCATCCTGTGATGGTCAGTTGTGTCCTTGCTGGTCAGAGACCACATAACTAGTATATGCAGTTCTGCTGTTCTTTAGTGCATGCTACCACAGGTATTGCTCAAGTGTCGGTGTGGGAACTTTTCAAAAAACGACTCGCACTAGAATCCTGCAACAAACAAGTCCTATCGACATAGGTTCCATCGATACCACATCTCTCTCCAGCAAGAGATGCTTGGAAACGATTACGAGAATGTGTTAAGTTCTGTACATGGGCATTAAGACAGGATACATCGGATGTATCACGTAATTTGTTCAGTGATGAAGTCACATTTGTCAGTCATGGCAAGGTAGGACTGGACGTAGAGGACCTGTACCTTGGCCGGCCGGTTCCCCGGATTTGACTCCTGTAGACTTTTTTCTGTGAGGAAAACAGAAAGGCGCTGTCTACAAGGCCGTACCAAGTAAACCCGATGATACGCGACAATGTATTACTGCAGTCTGCTCGGATATATCCGCTGAAATTCCAGGACGTGTGCAGCGATCGTTCCATACTGGATTGAAAGTGTGTATTGCCCTGCCGGTGATCATTCTGAACGCAACCTGTGATGGTTAGTTGTCTCGTTACTGGTGAGAATCCACATAAATTGAGTATGCACTTCTGCTCTTCTTTAGTGCGTGCTACCACATTGTATAAGTGTCGGTGTGGGAACTTTTCGAAATACGATATCTCGTAAACGACTCGCACTAGAATCCTGCAACAAACAAACAGTACCAATATTCTGATTTACCCTACTTTTAGTTTCTTAATGTGAATAGGCAATGTTCCATTTAAAAATTGTATGTTTGCACTCAAAATACACTTTGTAAGTATACAATCTGTTATTTGCTAACAATACGAGCCCGTGACTACCAATCCATTATGTGAAAACCACATATCAATAGCACTTTTTGTTTCCACAATACTTGCGGTGCACGTTTTAGGTGATTCACCCTGTATATATTAACAGAAAGTTTATCTTCCGTCAAAATAGAAATTTCGATTTCACTATCAAACCGTTTCCACTGTGTAGTATACTTAAGTATGAATTAACGAAGTTTGCAAACTAGTTGTGTATTAAAGTCAGTTCTGAATCAATAATCGTAGTAAAATAATGGCATAGCTTTCTTTAACAAAACGGTGTTGCAAAAGTTTGCAGCAAAAAATCTTCACTGGCAATGAGATAGTACAGTTAACACGAAACGTCGAAATTCTACGCGCCTGCTGTAAATTAATCTCCACTAGAAAACAAACAAACATACATACAACTACTGCTATTTGGAATAAAGCATCAATGGCATTTGGCGTGATATTCTGAAATCACTAAAATACACAGATAGGGTGTTTCGCAATATTCGTGTTATACACTTCTAGAGGTTTTACAGGGGACTTAGTAGATCAAGTTTCACATAGGAACACATATCTGGAAACGTCGTCCGACGCCCTAGAGAGCGTCAAAGTTACAGTCGCCTGCGCCTTTATATATATCGCGTTTATTTTAACTGAAGATACTGAAATATCTCGAAAACTGCACATCGAATCAAAAAAAAGGTTACAATTCCATCCAATGATAGTACACTCGACCCCTACCCCTCCACGTCCGTGGTTGACGGGATGGGGGGCAAATCTGAAATATTTAATGACAACTCCCGTTTTTTATTGCAGATTACGATTCTAGGGCAAAATCTACATATGTTTTGTCTGAAACATCTTCTTGCTTTCGCCACAGATGGTGCTGTAATCGGAGGACTACGACGTGCTACTGAATGGCCCTTGAATATCCAAAGGCACATGGGACCCCCACCTCCATGCTGCGAGGCTAGGAGAGGCCCGTATTTTATTACTTCTTCTGATCCGATGTGTAGTTTTCGAGATATTTCCTAGTCTTCAGATAAACTTAATACCCTGTATATGCACAGGGTGATTCTGTGATGTTACAAACTTTAAAAGATGATGGAGAAGGATAAATGTATCAGTTTGAGGTGAGCTCCCTGTACCGGAAACGAAAGAGTCGAAAGTTACAAGCGAAAACCGTCCTGATACCTCTCAAGTGGAATACATGAACCGATACTGTTACTGCTAAGATTGTAGCGTGAACAACTTTCAGATGTGGACCAAAACAAGTTAAATGTCTAGTAAACATGCACTCTAAAATGTATAGCTTAAGAGCTATAAGTACTTGTTCAGTAGAGGAGATGTGTTTCACAGTAGCGAAGACGAACAAGTGCTCATAGCTCCTCAGGTATGCATTTTAGAGCCCATGTTTACTGGACATTTTTTCTTGTCTTGGTCCACCTCTGGAAGTTCAATACCTACATTCGTAGCAACAACAGTACCGTTACATGTATTCCACTGCCAGACGCATCAGAACGGTCTTCGCGTGTAACTTTCGACTCATTCGTATCCGGTGCAGGTTCCTTTAGCTGAAATGATACATTTATTCCTCTCCATCATCTTTGAAAGTTTGTTACATCATCACGGAATCACCCTGTATTACACACATCTCCAGGCACCGGAGCCTGTAACTTTGACGCTCTGTAGCGCCCTTGGATGACAATTCCGGACATGGGTTCCCATATAAAACTTGATCTTTTAAGTCCCCTCTACAACCTCTATAATCATGTAACTTGGGTTGTGAAACACCCTGTATATAATGATGGTTGTGGGCATTTTCGCAAGTAATAGCTCTGTATCTCGCTTCCCACGCCCGGGTTCCCGGGTTCGATTCCCGGCGGGGTCAGGGATTTTCTCTGCCTCGTGATGGCTGGGTGTTGTGTGCTGTCCTTAGGTTAGTTAGGTTTAAGTAGTTCTAAGTTCTGGGGGACTGATGACCATAGTTGTTAAGTCCCATAGTGCTCAGAGCCATTTGAGCCAATAGCTCTGTAATTGAATTTAAAAGCGCTTTTCCTTGACTTACTATCAGTCCAACATTGCAATCTTCCTTTGATACACTTCTACCCAGCCTCTGAGTTCAGTGCTCCAGTTTTAGTTTTATGCCACCTTCTAGTATGGAGGCCACCTACAGGAGAGAGAGTGAGAGAGAAAGAGAGAGAGAGAGACAAAATAAGGGTGTTATGTGGTAGGTTGTGCTGAGAAGTAATTAAGAAAAAATTCCATATGTTGCACCGCTTCTGAGTTAATTAGCACTGAAGTTGCCCAATCAGGCCGTTGCAGGCATAAATTCAAGCAGCCCTTCAGAGGCGGTGTCGCAAAACGTTTTTCGTTTGGTTTTCTGAAACTGAACAAGAGAGGTGTGGTATCATGTGTCTATAGCACCTTACCAGTGTGTTAATGCTGGAAACGGAACTGCAAGGATCACGCGGTCACGCAGGATGTCAGGGAACCAGTGGTGTGTGCCCGCTGAGCCACGCCTCCAGTGGCTCTGTACCCCGAGCGCCCCCTGCCACCGCGATATGGGACAGCCTGCGACTGCCACTAACCCCACTCGCACTTGCAGCCTCATCGCTACGATACCATCTGTCTTGCTTAGTACAGCAAGCCTCATCCTAGTTGCCGTTATGTGAGCTGGACGCTAATTCTTGCTGCATAGTTTGTTATGAGTCTTTGTACACTTGGAGAAATAAGAGATAAGAAAATCTTATGTTTGTTGTGTTATATTTCTCAGTAATCGTTTCTGCTCCTGTCCGGCTTTCCTACGATGACAGCTGCAACACCACTCTGTAGCATGCCTCTCCTTACCTTTGAGTGTGAAGTCGTATACGACACCGAGCGAGGTAGCGCAGTGGTTAGACACTGGACTCGCATTCGGGAGGACGACGGTTCAATCCCGCGTCCGGCCATCCTGATTTAGGTTTTCCGTGATTTCCCTAAATCGCTCCAGGCAAATGCCGGGATGGTTCCTTTCAAAGGGCACGGCCGACTTCCTTCCCCGTCCTTCCCTAATCCGATGAGACCGATGACCTCGCTGTCTGGTCTCCTTCCCCCAAAAAAAAAAAAAACAACAATCGTATACGACAAACCTGGCAATGAATGTTAGCGCCTACATGTCTAAAAGTTTACTTCTTACTGTTCTGTCGTCTTTTTTGTTTTTGTTTTTTAGTTACTTATGTTTTTTGTCCCCAGTGTTTGCACGGCTCGCGTTTATCCCATTTATTGTTTGTCATTTTCTATGACGGTACTGCCGCCTCGTTTTCTTAATCCATTTACTGGCGTCACTAACTTTCTGCCTTACTAGACCGTGAGCGGCAGCAGCAGATCGTATCGGTAAGTGCACTGTCGTACCATCGCTGGAGCGACCGATATTATTTCCGGGTCGTCGTGTGTCTGGCAGGGAGTTCGGGACGGACCAGCAGTGCAGTCGGGACGCAGCAGCAGTGAAGTCGGGGACGGAGCGCCGTTGAGGCGCCGACAGCCAGTGTTCGCTGACCAATGGCGACACACATGAACTGCCCAACGGAGGGAGATTGGAGCGGAATGACAGTTTGTTGGTCGTCTCATCGGCCGACGTATATTTGGTTCTTTCACCGTTTCCGGGACGGGGCAGTCAGTCGGTCGGCATGGAGCAGCGAGGAATTCTCCGCGGGACGTAGTTTGGCCAGGGCCACTGGCGGTCTCTGCGCGGTGTCAAGAGTCTATGGGGCTGTTCCCATTGCTACGAGGTCCGTGGCCCACCGACCCTGCACACGAAAGTTGAGTTTTGATTTAATCTACCAGCAAGTCAAGACTGTTCACATTGTGTCGTTTGGAGTTCGTTGTCAGCTGTTGGGATATTCCCACGAGCAACAACGTGGTTTTCAAGTTGGAAAATTCTAGTCAGCCACCGGTGGAGTTTCACTGTATTTGGTTATTTGAACTGAAGTGCACCAGCGGAATCTTCTGCCTTGTGACCGTTAACGTTCCGGTTACCTGCCCTCATCGTTGACGTAAATTTTAGGCAATTTAGTTTCCTCATCGTGTTGTTACTGTCCAGCACGGTGTGTAGTTTGACAGTTCCATGTATGATTGGTTGTAGGCGCCAATATCTTCTACGCTGTTCCGTTGAACTCCCTGTTGTTCCCTGGACGGGTGAAGTGGAAGCCATCTTGTTGGTGGGTCCGTTGATTGTCGGTCGGTTGCGTTGTCGTCGGATCGTGAATGGTTGGCCCGACTACCTGTCTCACCTAAGCAAGCGTTGGTGTTTGAATTTCAGGCCGACCCTCGAACATCTGAGCGTCCTTGGGTGTACTACCTTTTTTATTTGTTCTTGTTTTTTGTACTTGCATGGCTTCTAGCCGATTTTTTTATTAAGGTTGTTTTGTCCTTAAGGTGTAAGTTTCTTATGCCTTCAGCCGAATTTAAAGAACTATTTCACGTAAGACCTTTGGCACTTTAAAAATTTTGATGTTGTTGAATTTTAAGTGTTAGGCCTTCAGCCGATTTGAATTTAACTTGTTTGCTCTTGAAGTGTCTGATTCTTTGGGTCTTCAGCCTAAATAAAAAACTGTTGTAAGATAAGGCTTGCCTTGTAAATTTCTAATTATGCTTGCGTGTTAAGTTATTGGCCCTCAGCCGTTTTTAAATTAAAGTGGCTTTCAGCCAGTAATTAAGTCCCAAGATTAAAGCTGTGTGTTTAAAAAAAATTTTTTTTGGGCTCTTGTAATGTTTGATCAAATTGTTGTTCTTGTATGTTCGAGTGTAACTGACATGCTGTCCTGTGGCTTAAGCTGGGCGTACCACTTATGCTCTTTAAAGTTCTAGGTTCCGACGTTGCTGCTTTTGCACCCCTTTTTTTTCTCTGTGTGCTATTTTTGCTTTTTGCCATTTCTATTTGTGCATTGCTTAGTAGAATACGGCTGCTCAACTGCAGTCGCCTGCTCTGCCGCTTGCAGTTGGTCCAACTAACTTTATTCAGCTTCACGATGAACAAATGGCGCAACTAAGTGCTGAATCACGTCATTAGGGCGCAGATGACTTTACACAAGACTCCAGAATCAACGGCAGCGCCACCGCCTTGCACCGCCTGCGTATGTGATGCCATTTAGTAGGTTTGATGAGACGAAGAAGACTGGACAGAGCACGTCGCACAGCTCAACATGCGTATCACGTACAAGGTACTGACAAACTTTCTCATTTCTTGGCGGGAGTGATTGCATCTCGGTTGAGCACCAAGTTATTTCCCATGTGCTGCCCACCCTCAACTAGTACCATGTCATGACCGCCTGGAGGCGCTTACAATGTATTATGAGGACAAGTGGTAGCTGCTTGTTACAAATTCTTTGGGTTGCGTAAGCAATAACGACAGAATTCTCTCAGCGGGTGACTAAATTCCAAGGCCTTCCTAGACAGTGTAGATTCAAATGTGACTGTGGCAAATACTACAGTGATGCAATGATTCGTGATGCCATCAAGCACAATATATATAGCTGATCCTCGAATTCGCGAACAAATTCTTAAAGGCCCTTCTTTGCAACAGCTTCTGCAGATTCTAGAGTATCAGAATTCCTGTGGAAGTGCAGCAGATAACTTTGAGGTATCGCCTGTTTATTCTATAGATAGCTGCGAGAAAGAGGCCACGCTGCTGGCTCAGAAACAGCCACGGCGCTCACTTACCATGCCTCGCGTCCAGAACAAGGTGTGAAGTCGGGTCGTCTCTGTAATACGGCACACGGTCGCCCATCGTGCCTTTTGTCTGAGGTGACTTTCTTTCTTGCGTCAAGCGGGGACATGTGCAGTCTGTGTACTTACAGAAGCGTCAGGTACTCCCTTCTGCTACTCCTTGACGCCACAGTGTGGAGTGAGTTTTATGGGACCCACAGTGCCGTTAGTGCAAAACAGCACAGTAATAGCCGTTCAGGAAAGGCTCCCAATTTATCTGCAGTGCTCAGTGAGGATAACAAACCTTTTGCATCTCTTAATATTGCAGGAGAATCAGTCTGTTTACAACTTAAGCTCAGATCGAAACCCAATTCTGAGCAAAGAAGGGAAGGAGTATATAGAGGGTATATACAAGGGTGATGTTCTTGAGGACAATATTATGGAAATGGAAGAGAATGTGGATGAAGATGAAATGGGAGATATGATACTACATGAAGAGTTTGACAGAGCACTGAAAGACCTAAGTCGAAACAAGGTCCCAGGAGTAGACAACATTCCATTAGAACTACCGACACCCTTGGGAGAGCCAGGCCAAACAAAACTCTACCATCTGGTGAGCAAGATGTATGAGACAGGCGAAATACCCTCAGACTTCAACAATTCCAACCGCAAAGAAAGCAGGTGTTGACAGATGTGAAAATTACCGAACTATCAGTTTAATAAGCCACTGCTGCAAAATACTGACACGAATTCTTTACAGACGAATGGAAAAACTCCTAGAAGCCGACCTCGGGGAGGATCAGCTTGGATTCCGTAGAAATGTTGGAACACGTGAAGCAATACTGACCCTACGACTTATCTTAGAAGAAAGATTAAGGAAAGGCAAGCCTACGTTTCTAGCATTTGTAGATTTAGAGAAAGCTTTTGACAATGTTGACTCTTTCAAATTCTGAAGGTGGCAGGGGTAAAATACAGGGAGCGAAAGGCTATTTACAATTTGTACAGAAACCAGATAGCAGTTATACGAGTCAGGGGGCATGAAAGGGAAGCAGTGGTTGGGAAGGGAGTGAGACAGGGTTGTAGCCTCTCCCCGATGTTATTCTATCTGTATATTTAGCAAGCAGTAAAGGAAACAAAAGAAAAATTCGGAGTAGGTATTAAAATCCATGGAGAAGAAATAAAAGCTTTGAGGTTCGCCGATGACATTGTAATTCTGTCAGAGATAGCAAAGGACTTGGAAGAGTAGTTGAACGGAATGGACAGTGTCTTGAAAGGAGGGTATAAGATGAACATCAACAAAAGCAAAACGAGGATAATGGAATGTAGTCGAATTAAATCGGGTGATGCTACAGGAATTAGATTAGGAAATGAGACGCTTATAGTAGTAAATGAGTTTTGCTATTTGGGGAGCAAAATAACTGATGATGGTCGAAGTAGAGAGGATACAAAATGTAGACTGGCAATGGCAAGGAAAGCATTTCTGAAGAAGAGAAATTTGTTAACATCGAGTATAGATTTACGTGTCAAGAAGTCGTTTCTGAAAGTATCTGTGTGGAGTGTAGCCATGTATGGAAGTGAAACGTGGACTAAAAATAGTTTAGACAAGAAGAGAATAGAAACTTTCGAAATGTGGTGCTACAGAAGAATGCTGAAGATTAGATGGGTAGATCACATAACTAATGAGGAGGTATTGAACAGAATTGGAGAGAAGAGAAATTTGTGGCACAACTTGACTAGATGAAGGGATCGGATGGTAGGGCATATTCTGAGGCATCAAGGGATCACCAATTTAGTATTGGAGGGCAGCGTGGAGGGTAAAAATCGTAGAGGGAGACCAAGAGATGAATACACTAAACAGATTCAGAAGAATGTAGGTTGCAGTAGGTACTGGGAGATGAAGAATCTTGCACAGGATAGAGTAGCATGGAAAGCTACATCAAACCATTCTCTGCACTGAAGACCGCAACAACAACATACAACTTGACATGGGAGCTTTAGTGACTCAGTTATAGCACTTACGAATTGCTTGGAAAACTTGTGTACATCGCACCATATATTAATGATGTATAGCGACCAAGACATTCCTGTTTTAAGCACTTGTAGCTTTCCTACAACTTTCCGAAATTTAAGGAAGACAGTGACATTTACGGTGCTTTCCTCCTGAGACAGTGTCAATATTTTTGGCCTCGACACATGATTTGTTTGGGTTAGGCATTCAGGACAACGTGCTTTCTGTTTCTCCCTTTGATTCTTGGGACAGTGTGGCTAAGTTATGTGAAGAACTTCATGATTTGTTTTTTTAGAGTAAGGGGAAAGCAAATAATTTTGTTGGTGATGTAACAATGAAGGACGATGAACAGCCCCCGTTTGGTTAGAGCTCGTCCTGTCCCTCAAGCTCTTCAGGAACAGGTGACTCAGGAAGTTATTGCTTTGCAAGAGTGTGGGGCCATAGCACACATTACTGACTGTCAGTGGGCGTCCCTTGTTGTTATTCTAAAGAAGCCGTCCGCCAGACTCCGGTTGTGCCCCTATTTTAAGAAAACAGTGAATCCGCAGTCACCGACGGTTACCCCAGCCTTTTTTTTTTCTTTCCTAAAACCGATTTGCGCGACGCTTACTCGCAAACACCTGTCGATTTGCAGTCGCAACATGTCTTGGTCATTAATACTGATCTGGGTCTGTTCAAATTTATGAGATCATCTTTTGACACTCTTAAAGAGCTCACTCTGTTTCAAGTGTTGTCTGCAGCTCGTCTTATAAGTAACGCGGAAAAATGCGGGATTTTTTTTTTTCAGAGTTAACTCGAGTACTTAGGGCATGTCATTAATAGCCACATTTACTTGCTATCCGTGACCTTCCACCCCCAGGCAATGTGCGGGAATTTCAGTCTGTGTTAGGGAGGTTCAAGTATTATATCCGATTTATTCCTAACACCGCTTAAATCGCAGCTCCCTTGCGTCGCTAGCCCAGGAAAAATGTTCCGTTTCTTTTGTCGCAGGAGTGTCAGCGTGCTTTCCAGATGTTGAAAGATGCTTTTTCTTCTTGATCGTTGTCTCGTTCAATTTAGTCCAGCCTTGGTTATGGATGCTTTCTCTTACAGCATCGGTGCAGTTTTGTCGCATAAATTTGGTGCTCTCCATAGGCAGATTGCCTCTGCTTCAGTGTTGTTCAACAAAGGTCAATGTATCTATCTGTAAACTGAAAAGGAGGCTCTTGCCATCGTCTGTGGTGTCATTAAGTTTCACCAGTATCTTTCTGGCTGGAAATTTTACTTAGTGACTGACCATAAACCTTTACAACCTCTAGAATCTTTGTTTAGACTTTCTCAATCAGTCCCGACTCGCTCAGCACAGAAGCGTAGCTGCAACTGTGGGCTGTTTTTTTCTTCAGTTACCACTATGGGGTTGCGTATCGGCCGACTTCTAAGCATGCTAACACAGGTGCTCTTTCTTATTTCCCTGTCTGCCCAGATTCCATATTCGATGAGTCCTCTGTTTCTTGTTGCTACATTAATTCACAAGACACACATTCTTTGCACAGCTTTCCACTTAATCACGGAAAACCGCCCAGGTCACAGCCACAGATCCCTGGTGTGCAGTTTCTGTCGCAATACAACCACACTGGTTGACTGTGTTCAGCCAGACAGATTCATATCTCTATGGTTCTCCGATATTTTGGCCATCGGCATGCCCTTGCAATTTCACCAAGGTGTCATTTTGCTTCGCACCGATAGTAACAAGTCACATGTTGTGGTTCTCCAGCTTGACGTGCTTCGTTGGAGACACCGTGGTGACTGGAGCGTCGTTCACACCAAGGAGTTGGCGCGATGTCATTGCACTCGGCATGGTTTGGATGTGCAAACTGAACAGTTGACTTCTCACTGCCAAGCATGTGCTGAAAAATCAGTCAGCCACAACTCAGCAGTTCTTCAAACGGCTCGAACTTCAAGTACCTCGGCAGCGTTTGCTCTTGAATTTTATGTATTCTTACTGGAATACGCATTGGCTCATCATTACTGACGCTTTCAGAAAATTTCACTTCTTATTTCCTGTACACTCTGTGGTGTCACCGCCAGACACCACACTTGCTAGGTGGTAGCCTTTAAATCGGCCGCGGTCCGATAGTATACGTCGGACCCGCGTGTCGCCACTGTCAGTGATTGCAGACCGAGCGCCGCCACACGGCAGGTCTAGAGAGACGTCCTAGCACTCGCCCCAGTTGTACAGCCGACTTTGCTAGCGATGGTTCACTGACAAATACGCTCTCATTTGCCGAGGCGATAGTTAGCATAGCCTTCAGCTACGTCATTTGCTACGACCTAGCAAGGCGCCATTATCATTTGCTATTTATCCTGTGATGCATGTACCGTCAGACCGATGTACACCACTTATGGATTAAAGTTAAGTACTCTACCAGTTACCTCCTGTTTTGCTAGTCTTATTTCTCTGACCTGTTCCAGACCTCACGCCAGTCTGCGTGTAATTAAACGCGTGCATTTCGGCCTCCTCTAGCAACACAGTGTTGGCTCTTCTGCCAACACAGCACACTCTACTACGGCTCGTTCCATAATCCAGGCCTTGTCGTCGATCTTTTGCCTCGAGAGTTTGTCTCAAGTGTTTGTGAGTGACAATCACCTCAATACGTTGACGCTGAGCGTGAACAGTTTTGCACTGCCTCCGGCATCAACCGAATCATGGGTGCACTGTTTCACGTGCAATCCAGCAGTGAAGCTGAACGCTTTTCATGAACATTTAAGCAACAAATGAATAAACGTCGTGCCTCCCACTTAACAGGATCAAGCTCTGTTGCTGTTCTTCTCTTCATATCTTTCCCTGCCACACAACAGGACATTGCAGGTGGAGTAGTTACTAGGACGACGCCACTGCATCTAGTTTCAGTTTCTTGCTTGTGATATAAAATATGACCGTGGATGGCGTGTATGCCTAATGGATTTTTTCTAATTGTATAAGGCTATCTTTCCCGAAGAAGTGATACCGATATGTAGGAGGAAACTGTACAACCGACCCTTCTCATGGAAGGTCTACTAAAAATAAAAATAATTAAACTGAACGAGGCTATAATTTGGAAAATGGAAGTTGTTTTGTGCATTCACTCACGAACAACAATGGACAGAAAGGGGTGCCACTGATCATGAAGCCAAAAGTTACACTAATGAACGAAAATGAAGTAATTAACGGCCGCCAGCCCACTAGGGCAATTTACTTCCAAAATCGTGTACAAGATGATGGGAAAGAAAAACATGTATTGTTAAACACTGACGTGGCAACTAAGGGTTGCCATTTTGTTTTCGACACTTACTTTAAGTGAATATGTAATGATAAAGAAAACTGAGAAGTCACTCTTATGTTTGGCATTAAGTTTTGGAAAAGGCAGTCAAGTAATTATTTGAAAATATGCAATTAAACTGTCAGTCAGTACTGAACTTCGTTACGTGAACAATGACTTTCAATGACCTCAGCATAATGTCATCAAAGAAATTTAGAAAAAAAGTAAGCACTTATTACATTGCCGTTACTTATTTTGCAAATTGGATTTCATATTATTGTCTGAACAACTGAACCTTTTTTACTGACATGAACAGAATTAAATACTAGAATACGTGCCAAACCAAGCACCCATGTGCTCCAAGCTATGTGTAAAATAAATAAAACTTCCGCAATCTAAATTTATGCATTTCTTTAGCGTTGTAGTTTTTCCAGTGATTGATTCTCACACTTTAAAAATGAAATTGCTTTACGTTACTCGTATACTGAAGCCTCTGTTGTACAATAGTTAATTGAAAGTAGACTGAGGCTAAAATTCTTAAAAGAGGAATCATTCATTAGTAAACTGGCTGTAACTATTCAATTTGTTTCATATGACACTCATTTAGCGTATTAGGAAAAAAAGGAACAAGGATCCTGCTTGGTAACAATGTCTGGGGGCAATGAGGACATAATTGCCCTGAGTTTCACTGATTATTGTTTAAATAAATCTTATCAATCAAATCACATTCAGTTGTGCTGCTGGGTTACCAGTTAATACTTTCCACCAGTGAACAGTCTTACTTGAGTGCTGTGCATACGACGAAACTGTGTTGCTGAAACTGCTGCTGTTGTTGAAGGGGGTAGCATATTGTGGAGCCACGGCTAATTATAGGTACTGGCAATCGTAATTAATACAGCCTCTTCCGCCCGTCCACTGTCCTTCCTCCTGCTACTAGCCATCTGGCCGGCGAGCGTACATGATGCCGCCGAAATGGTACTCTGTACTGCGAGAGCGTTAACACCACACTTCTGCACACTACAAGCGCTGGAACCCGTCTCCCGTTCTCTCCGCGCGCTCTGCGCAACAACTCCCTACCCAAAGATTTTTCAACGCACAAGCACTGCTATTATCGTTGCTAGTCGATGCAAATAACAGTTCCTTTGGCTTTTTCCCAGAGCTTATAATTTTCACAGTAAAACACAAATAAATACAATGAAACATCAACAGACTTCTACCTAAATGTACATATACAGTGAAGCGATATGCTTACTTATTAAAAGAAAGCATTTAAATTACAAATATTTACATACAATTAGGAAAAAAGTTATATATATCGGTAGCAGGTGCCATGCATCCTGCATTTTCGGTGTTATATGTACCCACCACAGCAGGCAGCGCCCACTCCACCCAGACATCCAAAGTATCAAACTAAGAAAATTTGGAAATTTGTGGTAAGATCCTATGGGACCAAACTGCTGAGGTCATCGGTCCCTCAGCCTACAGACTATTTAACCTAACTGAAACTAACTTACGCTATGGACAACACACACACCCATGCCCGAGGGAGGACTCGAACCTCCGACAGGGAGGGCCGTACGTACCGGGACAAGGCGCCTAGACCGCACGGCTACCCCGTGCGGCTATCAAACTAAGATTAGGCCTTTTACAGATAGTATGGAGATGGAGGTGCTGGGCGTGAGGCACCATTATACGTTTTTATGGACATTCACTCTTTTTTATTGCAGGGACTGGGAGGATTGCTGAGGCGCCACCAGAATCAAATTTGTCCATGTGAATTGTGTGACCCTGCCACAGGCTTTGTGCTTTCAGATTCCATGCCTGCCTGGACGCAGGAGCCCTCGCTGTATTCAGACCCCGTGTGCCTGCACCGACGGTGCCGGTCCCAGAGCCGATACAAGTGACGCCTTTGACAGTCGTTGCCATGTTGACAGCCACTGACACCTACGGATGAGCCTCTTCTTCCAGAGGCCTGGCGTCTCTCCCACATGTCGCCTCAGGTCCGTCTGCAATCATCGAGATGCCTCCACCTTGGTTTGTTTCTCTATCTGTGGATGTGCGTGTGAGTACTCTACCTGCTTTTTTGGCTGGGTTAGGATGTATGCCAGACTGCATGTGGGAGACTGTCCCCAGTTCCAGTTCCGATTTCCTCATTGCCACTTGCATCCATCTCTTTGCTCATCCATACCCATACTCACGTGTAGCCACTGTAAAACAGGTCGCTGAAGCAGACCAATACTACTCCCACAAGTATGTGTCGCCCCACTCTCCATTGTTGCCAAATTAATTCAAGATGGCGGCGCTGACGACACCCAAGATGGCGGCATGTAGACTTGGCAACAGCGCATGACGTCATCCAATATGGCGGCTTTCGGCGGGAAAATAGGCCAATTGTGCTATGTCCACTAACCTAACCTCCAGAAAAAAAGGCGGGAATTTCGAATATGGCAGCATACACAACAGAAGGCTTCAAAATAGTTTTTTTCCCTTAATGTGTTGGCTGGCCTACAAAGCAGGTCGATAAGGCAGGTGGATATTACTCCAGCATAAAAAATCTGTTGAGCATGCCAGCCTAAACGTTTTGGTTTGGAAAACTGTGTCTTGCCACTGACATGTAGGCTATCCAGCAAAGCAGGTCGGTAAGGCTGGCTGATATTGTCCCCACACCACATGCCTGTCATGCAGAGCAGCCTACATCGCAGGAGCTGAAAACGTTAAGGTTTTTCCCATATTTTCCTCCCTGATGCTCTTGAAGTTTGCTGTTTGTGTGCCAAATTTGGATGATATCTATCCAGGTGTTTGGGAGGAGATCCCAGACATACACACATTCACGAATGTTGAGGACAATACTGTATGGCATGTATTACCAGCTGTAACCACACCATTTACAGCACCTGCAGGCTCTATCAGCAGCTGATTTTCGTGCACAGATATCTCCAAATGGTTTATTCAACGAAGTGTCAACCCTAATTTTAGTGCAAAGGTGCTGCTCACAGATGAGGTGACAAGATCGCATTGTAAATTTCCATAGTTGGCATGTATTGGCAGATGTCTATTCTTACCCCACTGTTGAAGCTAGTCATCAACAAAGCTTGTCTGTCAATGTTTAGCCAGTGTTGGTGACTGGTACAGACTTACTTTCCTTCACTCAGGCTCAATGAACGAACATTTGATTTAGTAGGGAGCATTCTAAGTGATCTGTTAGCAGACGTACATTCAGCTGTGTGACAAAAAGTGTACTTTATTCACAATGGAAGACCTCCTCATTTTAATGATAATGTCCTTTGACATTTAAATAACAGATTTGGTGACATGTGGAGAGGTAGAGATGGAACAGATGTCTGGCCTCCATGCTGTCCGGACCTGTATCCACTGGACGTTTACACTGCAGAGTCAAAGAAACTGGTACATCTGCCTAATATCGTGTAGGGCCTCCACAAGCATGCAGTAATGATGCAGCACGATGTGGCATGGACTTGATTAATGTCTGAAGTAGTGATGGAGGGAACTGACATCATGAATCCTACAGGACTGTCCTTAAATGTATAAAAGTGCGAATGGGTGGAGATCTCTTCTGAACAGCACATTGCAAGGCGTCCAACATATGTTCAATTATGTTCATATCTGGGGAGTATGGTGGGCAGCGGAAGTTTTTAAACTCAGAAGAGTGTTCCTTGGGCTGCTCTGTAGCAATTCTGGATGTGTGGGGTGTCCCATTGACCTGCTGGAATTGTCCAAGTCCGTCGGAATGCACAATGGACATGAATGGATGCAGGTTATCTGACAGGATGCTTACGTACATGTCACCTGTCAGAGTCGTATCTAGACGTATCAGAAGTCCCAGATCACTCCAACTGCACACGCCCCACGCCATTATATAGCCTCTACCAGCTTGAACAGTCCTCTGCTGACATGCAGGGTCCATGGATTTATGAGGTTGTCTCCATATCTGCACACATCCGTCTGCTCAATAGAATTTGAAATGAGACGCGTCCGATCAGGAGATATGTTTCCAGTTATCAACAGTCCAATGTCGGTGTTGACAGGCCCAGGGGAGGCCTAAACGTTTTGTGTCATGCTGTCATCAAGGATACAGGAGTGGGCCTTCAGCTCGGAAACCCCACATGTTTCATTGAATGGTTCGCATGCTGACACATATTGATGGCCCAGCATTTAAATATGCAGCAGTTTGCAAAAGGGCTGCACTTGGATCACGCTGAACGGTTCTCTTCAGTCGTCGTTGGTCCTGTTCTGGCAGGGTCTTTCGCCGGCTGCAGTGATGTCGGAGATTCGATATTTTACCAGATTCCTGATACTCACGGTACACTCATGAAATGGTCATATGGGAAAATCCCCACTACATCGCTATATCGGAGATGCTGTGTCCCATCGGTCGTGGGCCGACTATTACGCCACGTACAGATTCAAGTCTTGATTATGTGCCATTGTAGCAGCAGTAGCCGATGTAAGAACTGCGCCAGACAATTGTTGTCTTATATAGGCGTTGCCGACCTGCAGCACAGTATTCTGCCTATTTACTTATTTCTGTATTTGAACACGCATGCCTATACCAGTTTCTTTGGCACTTCAGTATCTTTGTGGGAGCATTTGAAAGCTCTTGTGCATGGAACCCGAGGACAAGATGCTCAATGTCTCTGTGACCGTATTATGGAAGGCTGCAAAACCATATGCAGCGCTCCAGTGATACACCAGAGCAACCGGGTTTCACTATGATGGTAGGTTGATGGAAGTATCAATACTCACGGAAGGTGTATTGAATATCTCCTGTGGAAAAGGTTTGCATGTGGTATGCTGCTGCATGTGCCGTGCGTAACTCGTGTTCGAGCCATATCTCATTTGACATCCTCTTTTTACTGTACTACCACGTCGTTATGTTAGTTTCAGTTACAGGTGTCACTGAGTTGCCGCCTTCCCTGCCCGTGAGCGGCAGCAGCGGCGCTTATCGATATAAGCCCTGGCATATTATCTTTGCTGACTGCTATTACTTCCCGGCTGTCGTGTGTTCGAGGTTAGTTCGGATCTGCCAGTGAGGGGAAAGGGGGGGGGGGGGCTAGCAGTGCAGTTGGGACGTGGCAGTGTTTGAGTTTGCATGCGACAGAAGTTCAGTCGGGGCGTGGCTGAAGTGAGGTCCCGAAAAACCATGATTCGCCCGACAGTTGCCGTCACACATGATTGGAGTGGCGGTGACTGTGCTTGGTCGTCGGTGGGTCGTCTTGCCGGACGACGTGTATTTGGCCGGCGATCGCTTATGAATTGGCTGTGTGTGCTGACTTGTGATTCGTCCCTCTTATTGTTCAGTCACTGCCGTTAGCATAGTCTAGTTCTTCGTGCAAGTGTTTGTGAAACTGTGTTAGTTTGTGTGATTTGACTGACAAGTTATTTTAAATGTTGTCGGCGTACTGGCTCCGAGCAGTCGGTCGGTTGGTGTGGATCAGCCAGGAAGTCTCTGCATAGCGCAGGGAGCCGGCCCGCTCGCGGTCTCTACGCAGTGTTGGAGAGTGTTGGAGTTTCCTGGCTCATTGACCCAGAATGTCAAAGTTGAGTGGTGATTTAATTACCGAAGACAGTCTGTTCACATTGTGCCGTTGGTTTTCATGGCTGACTGTTGGGGTTATTCCCGTGAGCAACAGCGAGTGTTCGAGTTGGCGAAAGTTTGGCCACCATCTGGTGGAGTTTAACTATATTTTGGCTATTTGAAGTCCAAGTGCACCAGCGGAATTTTCTGCCTCATGGCCGTTAGCGTTCCGGTTACCTGTCCTGGCCGCAGACGTAAAATTCAGGCAGTGTCCTTTCCTCACCGTGTTGTCACGGTCCAACACGTGTGTGTAGTTTTGACAGGTTATGCATACTTGGTTGGGGGCGGCTATGCCTTTTACGTTTTGGCTTTGGAGTTCCTTGTGTACTGGTCGCGTGGAAAGCAAGTCGTTTTCGCGGCGGGTCCGTTGACTGTCTCTTGGTTGCTGGCGGATCGGATATTGTTGGGCCGACTACCTGTCTCCCCTAAGCAAACGTTAATATTTCAAGTGCAGACCGACCCCCGGAAACTTCCGAGCCCTGCTGGCTGTACTGCCTTTTCTTATTGATATTTGATTGTGCATATTAATGGATCATAGCCGATGGTTTGAGTTTGTATGCTTTTGGTTGGGTTAAATAATGGGCCTTCAGCCTTTTGAAAATTGAAAGTTCCTTACTTGTCAAGTCTTGCATTGTTTGGGCCTTCAGCCTCGTTTAAAATATTTTTGGATAAAGCTTTGGGCCTTCTTGCTTTTGAAAATTTGCCGTAATTGTGTTTCTCAATCATGGGCCTTCAGCTGTCTTAAAATTAAAATTCGTTACTTACTAAGTCTTAGACTGTTTGGGCCTTCAGCCTCATTTAAAATATTTTTGGATAAAGCTTCGGGCCTTCTGCTTTTTGAAAACTTATTGTAGTTGTGTTTTTCAGTCATGGGCCTTCAGCCATCTTAAAAATTAAATTCCTTGCTTGTTAAATCTTATACTGTTTGGGCCTTCAGCCTCATTTAAAAAATAATTTAAGGATAAAGCCTTGGGCTTTCTGCCTTGTAAAAAATTATTGTAGTTGTGTTTTGAATCATGGGCCTTCAGCCGTTTTAAAGGTAAAACTCCTTATTGTTAAGTGTTAGATTGTTTGGGCCTTCAGCCTCCTTTTTTTAAAATTATTTAAGGATAAAGCTTTGGGCCTTCTGCCTTCGAAAATTTATTGTAGTTGTCTTTTTAAATCATGGGCCTTCGGCCGATTTAAAATTAAAATTCCTTACTTGTCAAATATTAGATTGTTTTGGCCTTCAGCCTCATTTGAAATATTATTTAGGGATGAAACCTTGCGCTTCCTGCCTTTTGAAAATGTATTGTAGTTGTGTTTTAAATCATGGGCCTTCAGCCATTTAAAAAATTAAAGAGGTTGTGACCTTAAGCCATAACATTGTGTGAGATATGCAGTCGATAGTTAAGTTCAGAATTTTGCGCTGTAATATTTGGGTATGTAAATAAAGTTGTATGTGTTCGAATGTAACTGACAGCCACTAATTTTTGGCCCCTTTCCACAATTCCAACTACCTGTTCTGTCCTGCAGATTTAACCAGGCGTTTCACTGCGTTCTGTTCATGTGTGTTTCCCATGACTAATGAGTTGGAGAAAATGAGTTGCAATATGGAAACAAAGCATTTCCAGACGCACGTTCGTGCAACATAATTTCTCCGTTCACATAGGAGGAATGTGTCTTGCAGTTTGTGCTGTATGTTTTTGTTACACCCAGTATATATATAATGTAATAGCGAGCAGTGCTATTCACTGCTATGTTGGGCTAGTCTGTTTTCGCAAATGTAAACTGATTCATCGTAGTCTTGTGTTACCACTCCGCAAGCACTACCATATCACATCGGATAATGCAAGAACGAAAACGGAATACGCAAGTGGAGCGATGTATAGCAGTGCCTACTCCCGGCGAGGGAGTGCACTCGCGGTGAGATTCGTCAAGTGGTAGCACATGGTCAAAATTTGTCATCCACTTGTGAGGTAATTCCCTACATTTGCGGCCCTACGTGTCTGAAATTAATTGTCCGATCATCACCTACATCGCTTCAGTGGTTTTTAAACGTTAATTCTAATCAAGAGATTTACAGGGTGAGCCAATATGGACTTTACTACCTTGGAATGAAACAGAATCATCTTGAGATAACTTAGAGAATCGATAGATGTGTCATTTTGTAGCTAAATAAATGTCGTGTGACTAGGGCCTCCCGTCGGGTAGACCGTTCGCCGGGTGCAAGTCTTTCGAGTTGACGCCACTTCGGCGACTAGCATGTCGATGGGGATTAAATGATGAAGATTAGGACAACACAACACCCAGTCTCTGAGCAGAGAAAATCTCCGACTCGGCCGGGAATCGAACCCGGAACCACACTCGATGCAGCAAATCAGGCGTAACTTGTGCAATGTCAGAGGAGATTCGATTTTTCAGGTCGGCTAAACTGTTTGGTAGGGCAGGAACACACGCACGGTCTTTAATGAAACACCAGAGAAAGAACTCCTTTGGTGTCAACCAAATCACACAGAGAGCACACACCGTACCTGTGAAAGTAGTGATTTTAACTACGCACAACGCTGGAGTTCCTGGTGGCAGAATGGAGTACTGGTGCTCTACGTGAATCAAACTTGAGTTGTTTGCTACAGAATGACAAATCTACAGATTCTGTAAACTGTCTCAATAAATTTCTTTATCATTCAAAGTTGTAAAGTCCTTTTTTGGTTTAACCTGTATATTTAACTTACAATGATGAAATACGGTTACCAATTTCCAGCAAAGTATACTACCTAAAATAAATAAATAAATTAGAGATGGGAAAAATCGTTCATCCTTGGGAACTAGTTCACTGGTGATCGCTCTTTTTTGGGAACCGTTCATTTTTACTCGTTTATCGTTCATTGTGCTTGGTATATGGTTCTTATGAAAAATTGAGAATTAGTAGCATAGGTGAGTGAAGATGGAAGGCGCCAAAAGCGGGCACTTACCTCCCCCCTGGAGTACAGAGTTTTATTCCTAACAGATTTCTCACACACTTGTAATTTTCTTGATTCTGCAAAACATCTCGTTTAGCCAACTGGCTGATAGCAGTGAAATAATTTAGCAGTGAAATAATTTAAGGTGGCGCACGAAAAACCGGCTCCGACTACAAACTGCTCGCCAGTTACGCACGATTTGTTGACCGCTACGAGCAGAACAGGTAAACAGGTAATAATTAGGCAGTGAAGAAATAACAGATAACCTAATGCAAACAATAACTTCGAACCAATAGATGGCGATTGGTAGGCGACAGTGAGCAGTGTAGAACTCGGGGCCGTTTTTTCGTGCGCCACCCTGTACCAGTGAAATAATATTGTGGGAGTTATCATATCCTCTTTACAAAATGTGACACCATACACTCGATTACGAGGCGCGCTCTTCATTCGGTTGTAAGTCGGTCTGCCTTCCATAACAATGAACATGCTGTTTTACCTTGGATAAAAAAAAAGACGGAAAATGTCCACTCGTGTGTGCCGTGCCGACTTCCTTTGCATGAGTAATAACAAAAAGTTTTGCCTTTCTACAAGTATTTCTTCAGCTGTTTATCGAAGCAGTGGAGTAAGCTGATACGCCGTTTTGTTACGTGAAAAGATGTATGTATTACATACCACGTAATATTTATGTAATTTACATAATTATAAAATCATTATAATTACCGGTCGTGGACGATGAATCGAATACGAAAAGAACCAGAAGTTAAGAGTTAAAAAAAAGGTTTGAAACAGATCTAGAATGGACGTGCGAAGCGAACGAAACGAACAACAACTCGATACTGAACTAAATACAGGGTGTTTCAAAAATGACCGGTAAATTTGAAACGGCAATAAAAACTAAACGAGCAGCGATAGAAATACACCGTTTGTTGCAATATGCTTGGGACAACAGTACATTTTCAGGCAGACAAACTTTCGAAATTACAATAGTTACAATTTTCAACAACAGATGGCGCTGCGGTCTGGGAAACTCTATAGTACGATATTTTCCACATATCCACCATGCGTAGCAATAATATGGCGTAGTCTCTGAATGAAATTACCCGAAACCTTTGACAACGTGTCTGGCGGAATGGCTTCACATGCAGATGAGATGTACTGCTTCAGCTGTTCAATTGTTTCTGGATTCTGGCGGTACACCTGGTCTTTCAAGTGTCCCCACAGAAAGAAGTCACAGGGGTTCATGTCTGGCGAATAGGGAGGCCAATCCACGCCGCCTCCTGTATGTTTCGGATAGCCCAAAGCAATCACACGATCATCGAAATATTCATTCAGGAAATTAAAGACGTCGGCCGTGCGATGTGGCCGGGCACCATCTTGCATAAACCACGAGGTGTTCGCAGTGTCGTCTAAGGCAGTTTTTACCGCCACAAATTCACGAAGAATGTCCAGATAGCGTGATGCAGTAATCGTTTCGGATCTGAAAAATGGGCCAATGATTCCTTTGGAAGAAATGGCGGCCCAGACCAGTACTTTTTGAGGATGCAGGGACGATGGGACTGCAACATGGGGCTTTTCGGTTCCCCATATGCGCCAGTTCTGTTTATTGACGAAGCCGTCCAGGTAAAAATAAGCTTCGTCAGTAAACCAAATGCTGCCCACATGCATATCGCCGTCATCAATCCTGTGCACTATATCGTTAGCGAATGTCTCTCGTGCAGCAATGGTAGCGGCGCTGAGGGGTTGCCGCGTTTGAATTTTGTATGGATAGAGGTGTAAACTCTGGCGCATGAGACGATACGTGGACGTTGGCGTCATTTGAACCACAGCTGCAACACGGCGAACGGAAACCCGAGGCCACTGTTGGATCACCTGCTGCACTAGCTGCGCGTTGCCCTCTGTGGTTGCCGTACGCGGTCGCCCTACCTTTCCAGCACGTTCATCTGTCACGTTCCCAGTCCGTTGAAATTTTTCAAACAGATCCTTTATTGTATCGCTTTTGGTCCTTTGGTTACATTAAACCTCCGTTGAAAACTTCGTCTTGTTGCAAAAACACTGTGTTCTAGGCGGTGGAATTCCAACACCAGAAAAATCCTCTGTTCTAAGGAATAAACCATGTTGTCTACAGCACACTTGCACGTTGTGAACAGCACACGCTTACAGCAGAAAGACGACGTACAGAATGGCGCACCCACAGACTGCGTTGTCTTCTATATCTTTCACATCACTTGCAGCGCCATCTGTTGTTGAAAATTGTAACTACTGTAATTTCGAAAGTTTGTCCGCCTGAAAATGTACTGTTGTCCCAAGCATATTGCAACAAACGGTGTAATTCTATCGCTGCTCGTTTAGTTTTTATTGCCGTTTCAAATATACCGGTCATTTTTGAGACACCCTGTATGAGCAGTTGGCAGTGGAACTGCGACGAGTGGCCACGCGAAGAAGGACGACGCCGGCCGAGCGAGACCGAGACCGAGACAGACAGGAACGGGACCGAGGCTGGAACGTGTTTGGCCGACGTGCCGTGGCGGGAACGAGACCGACCGTTTCCCGTTCCCGAGAGCTATAAGTAAAAAGCCGCCACCGAAGTGAGCTATGAATGACCGTTCCTCACAGTTCGTTCCTCGCTCGTTCCGTTCACCATGATGAAACGTTCCTTTGGACCCGTTAGTTCGCGAACGGCCCATCTCTAAGATAAATCACTGAAATGATAAACATGAATCATTTAAGATGCAATGAATAAAGTTCTTTGACCAATATACATTCTAAAAGTGACAGTAGCAGTTGCCGCGTCCTTAACTGAGTGGTCAGTGTACCTGACTGCCATGCAGCGGGCCCGGGTTCGGGTCCCACCAGGTTCAAATGGTTCTGAGCACTATGGGACTTAACTTCTGAGGTCATCAGTCGCCTAGAACTTAGAACTACTTGAACCTAACTAACCTAAAGACATCACACACATCCATGCCCGAGGCAGGATTCGAACCTGCGACCGTAACGGTCGCCCGGTTCCAGACTGTAGCGCCTAGAACCGCACGGGCACTCCGGCCGGCTCCCACCAGGGTTGGAGATTTTCTCCACTTGAGGACTGAGTGTTGTGTTGCCCTCATCATCATTTCACCATCGTCATCGACGTGTCACCAGAAAAGATTTACAGTTCGGCGACCGAACTATCCCAGGTGGGTATCCCTGTCCTCAGTGCCAAACGATCATTTCATTTCAGTGTTAGTTATATACGAAAGAAGCAATTTTAGAATATTGCGACATCTTGGAAAAAAATTTCTGTGGGCGGTTATGGCTCCGGCAAGCAGACAGACCACTGTGCCTCCTCGCTGTACTTGGCTCGGTCTGAAGACAGGTAGCCAGCCAGCAGCGGGCCAGCTGCCTGGGTCGTGATCGGCCGCAGCCGCAGCCGCAGCCGCAGCCAGGCCGCTTTCCCGCATGCGCCAGCTGTGGCGTGGGCCGCTACGGCCCCCCCCCCCCCCCCCCCCACCTCTGCACGCTCTGCTATGCTACGCTGTGTTCCGCGGCTGCACTTTCTCCCGCGGCGCCTTACCGGCCAGCGCAGCGCGCTATTGTTTCCGGGACCGCCCAGTTTCTCCAGCCGGGTCGCGACGCGTCTGCTGGAGGAGCCGGAAGACACTGGCACAGTTACAGCTGCTCGTGTTCCAGCGACTCACGACTGTGCACGAAAGTTAAGCGATCTCCAGAAACGAGGCCGTACTTCCCCATCAGGGTATTAATGAATAAGGTAAAAAATGAAACTTCCTGGCAGATTGAAACTGTGTGTCAGACGGGGACTCGAACTCGGGACCTTTTCCTTTCGCAGGCAAGTGCTCTACCATCTGAGCTACCCACGCACGACTCACACCCCGTCCTCGCAGCTTTCTTCTTGCAGTACCTCGTCTCGTACCTTCCAAACTTTACAGAAGTTCGAAGTTGGAAGGTAGACGAGCTATTGCAAGAAGAAAGCTGCGAGGACGGGTGTGAGTCGTGCGTGGGTAGCTCAGTTGGTGCGTGTTCGGTCAGAGAGCTGGTTGGCCTCTGTAGTAAAAAATTGAGTGAAAGAAACAACAACGAACTTTAACGGCTGTCCTCTGATGTCCGCAACGACCAAACACAGCGATCAACTACGAACAAAATGAAAAAAAAGTTGGTAGAGCACTTGCCTGTGAAAGGCAAAGGTCCCGAGTTCGAGTCTCGGTCTGGCACACAGTTTTAATCTGCCATGAAGTTTCATATCAGCGCACATTCCGCTGCAGAGTGTAAATCTCATTCTGAAGGTAAAAACTAACAGCAAAGCATTGGACCAACACTATCTTTCCACTCAGCGAGCACTTTATTTATTTTTACTGCAACATATAGGACACGTCTCATATTTTCTCGACTCCAGCAGTAAACATCCGAAATATACTAATTTAATTAGTAACGGTCCAGTTACCAACTTACTTTCCCCAGTAATGACTCAGTTTCAAATACACCGACGGAGAAATATCGCGACACTAGAAAGAAGTTTGCGTCGTAGAAGAAAATTGATAGTCGTGTTTCTGTGTCTATGACGCCTAATCAAATTTCGCGCGAGTCGCATAAGAGTGGCGCTAGTATGGTCACGATGAGGATGCAAATCAGTTTTGCAGACAATTTTTAACAGAGTTGTCACAGTAACAATTTCCAGAAGTGTCTGCTGACCACTTCTCTGCCTCGAAGGATGAGCAACTTATCGAACTGGTTTCCGAAAAGCAAAATTTGTGGAATATGGCCGACGCCGATTCGAAAAATCAAATGAAAGAGGACTTAATTTTGGCAGAAATAGGAAGAAAAATGAATAAAATAAGTAATTAGATATCTCACACTCTCACACGAATTACTTATCAGTTTCTCTTCGATTAACGAAAGAAGATAATAAAACTGGTTGCGTGTGAATCTGAAAAATGCCATAAACTTCTCCTCATCGTCGAGCAAATGTTTCGTAACTAAAATTTTATATGCTCCTTCTTCCTCACGATGCAAGAACATTTGTCTCACTGTTTTGCGCTTCCTGAGTACTCTTTCCGATAGCATACAGTCCTCCTCCACTTCCCTAACTTCCACGTACTTCCGGAGTGCCAAAATTGACAGTAATCTAGCAGGAGCACTCCGCAGCATGTTTGGCCTTCACTGCCTCCGCTGCTACAGTTGCCTAGCAGAAAGCGCCTCGCAGCGCGCAGGAAATAGCGCGACGCCAAAGAACCGCACGGAACTGCTCTCGTCTAGGAGAAACTATTGCACCCACCGACTTCCAGCAAACTGTAAAAATACACATTGTAACGGTCTTGAGCATTAGTTGCCTTCCAGATTGGATATGGTGAGTTGGTGTTAGTCGATAATGTCTTTAAGACGACAAAGACTCCACTATCAGTATCTCACTAAAGTTGAACGAGCTCATGTAATAGACTACGAGAAGCTGGATGTTACTTCTGCGATATTGCAGAAAGACGTGGCAGAAATGCAGCCGCTGTACATGATTACTGGCAGCGCTGGTGAAGAGAATGTACGGTCCCAAGAAGACCTGGCTCCAGATGGCCGCATAGCCTACCAAGAGGGAAGACAATCGTGTTCGGTTTGCGTCTGTGGCGCATCATGCTACATCTTCAACAACAATTTCAGCAGCAGTTGACACTACAGTGACATTTACTTATTTATTCTCCATAATTACAGCCTATTATCTGAAAAGCTGAAATTGGCCATACAAATAACATTTCCTTCGATGGTAATAATAAATTATGTTTTAGTCGTCCGCCATAGGTAGTTGCCGGCACGGTAGCTCAGCGTGTTCGGTACGAGGTTTAGCTGCCCTCTGTAATAAAAAAAACTTATAAGGGGAGGCCACCAATTGTGAAATTCAGATTCGATTCATACTGCGCGTAATAAAAGCCCATGGCCAGAGGAGTAATGTAGCAAAGCACCGAGATGCACTTCTCAGCCGTTGTCGAGCAAATCGACAGCTAAAAGAAACCGTTAGGGTGAAATACTCTCTACGATTAATACTTTTCCAGGGCGTCCTGGCGCAGCGGTAAGCGCTCGGGTTCGTAATCTAAAGGTCGCCGGATCGAATCCCGCGCCATGCAACTTTTTTTTTATTATTAGTTTTTTGTAATTCAAATATATATATATATATATATATATATATATATATATATATATATATAAAAATTGCTTATGCCTGTTGGTGAAGGCGGATCGCTCTCCAATTGTACCGCCTCCATTTTTCCGTTTGTTTAACAGGGTGTACCAAAGCTCTCACGTCCGCACTGATTTTCGACGATGTTATAAGTTGCGCTAGGGACCGCCTCTACCTTCTTTCGAAGTTAGCAGGCAACTACGCTGTTATGCGGCGGCTCGTTTCGGCCCATTCAACATCTGTCCTTCAAGTGTAACGAGCGAGTAACGGAGTTTATATTTCATGCCTGCCACAGCAAATTTGTGTTCGTGGGGTTTCTATTCTAATTCGAACGTTTGACTTACGCTATACGTATTCGTTTCGGAATATCATTTCTACGTCTTCCGTTAACTATACGTGGTTAACATTATGAAGACAATTAATAACATTTGTGAAATACAACTTTGCGGAAAACATAATGATGTTCGAAGTCGCCAGTTTTTCCACGACAAACGACTTTCAACAACTTATTATACGCATAATTGTTGCAACTGATTGCCGGGAATTATATATATATATATATATATATATATATATATATATATATATATATATATATATATATATATGAATTACAAAAAGCAAATACTAAAGAAAAAAATTCGCATGGCGCGAGATTACGAACCCGAGCGCTTACCGCTGCACCACAACGCTGTAGAAAATTATTAATCGTAGAGAGTATTTCATCGCAACGATTTCCTTTAACTGTCGATTTTCTCGACAACGGCTGAGAAGTGCATCTTGGTGCTTTGCCACATTACACCTCTGGCCATGAGCTTATATTATGCGCAGTATGAATCGAACCTGAATTTCACAATTGGCGGCCTCCCCTTGTTAGTTAATCGATCAACAACGAACTTAAACGGATGTCTTACGACGTCCGCCCCGAGCAGATGCAACGAACAAATGTGAACAAAATGAGATTAAAAAAAAAAGGTAGTTGCATGGTCAGCGCGCAGAGTGTCAATTCTAAGGGCCCGGGTTCGATTCCCGGCTGGGTAGGAGATTTTTTTACGCTCGGGGACTGGGTGTGTTGTCCTAATCATCATCATTTCATCCCCACCGACGAGCAAGTCACCGAATTGGCGTCAAATTGAAAGACTCGCACCCGGCGAACGGTGCCCCCTACTGGAGGCCGTAGTCACACGACATTTACATTTTATGTATTAGTTGTTTATTTTTGATTCCTAATTAAAATACTGAGGCCCTGCAACCAACATGTCTGCGTGTTAGACACACTGGACCTACTCCTGGAGTTATGGTCTGCAGTGCTATTTCAAATGGTTCAAATGGCTCTGAGCACTATGGGACTTAACATCTATGGTCATCAGTCCCCTAGAACTTAGAACTACTTAAACCTAACTAACCTAAGGACATCACACAACACCCAGCCATCACGAGGCAGAGAAAATCCTGACCCCGCCGGGAATCGAACCCGGGAACCCGGGCGTGGGAAGCGAGAACGCTACCGCACGACCACGAGATGCGGGCAGTGCGATTTCGTATGACAGCAGGAACTCTCGTGGTTATCCCACGCACCCTGTCTGCAAATTTGTTCGTCAGTCTGGTGATTCGACCTGTTGTGCTGTCATTCACAAACAGCATTCCAAGTGGAGTTTTCCAACAGGATAACGTTCGCCCACATACAATGACACGATGGACCGCTACAGATTCGTTCCTTCAAGGACAGCTCCGAGCCAGACGGCCTACAGCGTTCATTCCATTGACCCCAAACCACCACCATTTGCGACTTCAATGGTGTCAAGCGAGTGTTCATCGTAGGGCAGGTTGGAGGTCTGTTGTATTTTCTGATGAAAGCTGGTTCAGTCCCCATGCCAGTGATGGTCGTGTGTTGGTTACAAGGACGCCACTTGAGTGCCTGGAACCAACCTGTCTGCGTGGCTGACATACTGGACCTACACCTAGAGTTACGGTCTGGGATGAGATTTCGTATGACAGCGGTTATCCCACGCATCCTGATTGCAAATTTGTACGTCAGTCTGGTGATTCGACCTGTTGTGCTACCATTCATGAACACCATTAAAGGGGGAGTTTTCCAACAGGATATCGCTCGCCCACATACCTCTGTTGTAACCTAACATGCCCTACAGAGTGTTGACATGTTGCCTTGGCCTGCTCCATCACCAGACCAGTCCCCAGTTGAGCACTTATGGGGCATCACCAGACGACAACTCCAGCGTGATCTCAAACAGCATTAACCGTCCCTGTTGTATTGACCGCCCACGTGCAACAGCCATGGAACTCTATCCCACAAACTGACATCCGGCAACTGTACAACACAATGAATGCACGTTTGCATGCTTACATTAAATATTCTAGCCGTTATACCGGTTACTAAAAGCACTCCGTCTTCAGGCCACGAGTGGCCTACCGGGACCATCCGACTGCTGTGTCATCTCCAAGTGGAGGATGGTCAGCGCACCGCTCTCCCGGTCGTTATGATGGTATTCTTGACCGAAGCCGCTACTATTCGGTCGAGTAGCTCCTCAATTGGCATCACGAGGCTGAGTGCACCCCGAAAAATGGCAACAGTGCATGGCGGCCTGGATGGTCATCCATCCAAGTGCCGACCACGCCCGACAGGTCTTCACTTTGGTGACCTCACGGGAACCGGTGTAACCACTGCGGCAACACCGGTAACTGATGTCCCAGAATTCCACATTTGCAGTAGCTTCTCTCAGACTTACGTTAACCTGTGATCTTGCAATGTTAATCACTTAAATATGTTATCTAGACAAATACGTTCCCGAAGTTTCTTCACTCTATATTAATTATTTCTTGGTGTTGCGATTTTTTCCGTCAGCGCACACATGTTATAAATACTAATATCGAGTTGTTGTTCAGTGATATGAGTAAATGGATAAAAGTGGTTTTATTAATACTCGTGGTAAAAAAAATGTCCGTCTCATTTTATCATGAACTAGGAACTTTCGAGTCGTCACTCAGCTTCGAATCCGGGGGGACACCTAAAAATGAATGCAGCAGAAGTGGCGAAGGTGCAGAACAGTGTCATGGAACAACAGACACAGCGGCCACATCCAGCAGCTGTTTTCTGAAGAATGAAGACATTTAAAAAGTAGTTGTATAGAGTCACTCGTGTTGTTCTCGTTGTATTTTCATTGACTGGTTTGGCGTTGCTCCAAGCTTCTGCCGATATAACTAACCCATTTAAAGTCAGTTACAAGTTTAGCAATACCAAGTGATACTCTGTAACTTTAAACAGGAATATAGTTCGTTTCGTTTTCTGCAGGCATTCGTTTGTTTTAACAAGGGTTACGTGAGATAATATGTTGGTCTAGTTTTGCAATAAGTATACGTCATATACAGTTATTAATTCAAGTGAGTGAGGCTCTGAGAATTACTTACACTTCGTTTTATTATGAAATATTCCTTCGATATTTTTAGGGAGTGGAACGTTATTGACATAGCGTGAGGGTACCGCGGAGCTTTTGACATAGCCCTGTGGATGTCAGAATGATCAACATGGGTTGGACTGGCCCATAGTTGGATCATTCCCTAACTGCTCATACGCATTTAATAAAAGTTGTCGGGCAACCCAAAGCTAATAAGGTAGGGATGACCCAAGCAAACATTAGGCATGGGTCTTTCACCTGACATAACATAACAAACAGCGTGATCACCTAAGAAATGAAACAATGATCCACATTAATTTGTGTTCATTGTAGAGTTTCCTGTTAATATGTGCATGAATAAGAAATTATTACAGGTTCCATATGACCTAAAAAAAATGCAGAGAATATGAAAACTTAACAGTTATTGACATGGGGCAGTACTAAGCTAACAGATGAATGTCCCAGCAAATAGTGAATAATTTAGATGAAAGGGATAAGACCCTAATCTACGAATGTATTTCAGAAAGGCAGCCCCACGGGGAAGAATCTCATCTAATTGTACTTCATGTCACGATGGCAGTGATGCACAGAACCATTATCATTCACGCCTTCCACTTCTTGGAGATAGCCCGTCAGAAAAACTGAGTCAGCGTCAATGCATAATGAATGAGTCGTTGAGAACAGTGTCTATAAAAAGCTTCAGAGACAGCAGCACTCGCTGACTATAAACTACAATGTGTGGACACAGAATATTTAAACGAAATCGTCACCAGACATGCCGTAGAATAAATAATAGCATGTACATCCAAACTAATTCTTGTAACTCTTGTAATGCACGCAGTTGTTTTTAATAGGAATTTTAGTTAAACTACACAGCAGATATCGTTGCGTCTGAATACTCTAGCGTCGGTGACTTCAAAGGAGAAACAATCAATGGTTTTTCCAAAATTGGCATCACAAGAAACTTATTAGTTCTTTCTCAGACTTTGTTGCAGTTTTTTTCAGCTGTTTACTATTTTTCCGACACAGATTTAGGATGTGGAAAGCGTTTTCTTTCACAAGCTATGACTGTTGTGCAGTTGAATACGTTCAGTTATTGCTCAAAATGTTGTACCGTGACTCGTAATCCTTTCTGCCCGTTATGTACAACATCACTTACGTGGAAATGTCGAAATGATTTCCAGTGTTTCAAAAAACACCCTGCGAACATCAAAGTCAGCAAGTGCATCCAGTTACACATACTAAGTAAAACAAAATCCGAATATTGCTCATCTTTTAAATTGTTTCCATACGTGAACTTACCTTAACTGGTAACTATTTAATGTACAAATTCCCAGATTCCCTCTCTGCGAATAAATGAAAGATTGTTCGTTCAGCTGCTAGACCCCTTTCGCTGTTTTCATTTTCGAAGCACCTTCAGTGACCTATATAGCCCGACATCTGATGAAATATTTTGAATTTCTTACTTTAGCTGTGATGAAATGTTTCGCGACTTGACAAAAGAAAGGCTATACATATCTTATTGAAATAATTGTTTTCTGTTCTCTGCAAACTAAGGTGTAACATGAGTTTTTTCGTTAGGTTTGTTGCCGTATTTCTCTCTATTGAATAAATATTTAGTACTACAAACAAGAGTCATTTTATTTTATTGTGCTGTATCAGGATAATTAACGTATTTGTATACAATAAATATCTCATCCAAATACACCTTTCACACTCCCTTCGAAAGATCTCTCCACAAGAATAGTCTTCTTAAACAGTACCCTAACCATTTCTTCTTTCTCTCTAAAATCTCTTCTAATATTTGTCTTTTTTTACCCACTCTCGTTAACACTTCTTCATTCATAATTCTTTCTATCCATCTCATCTTCCGTGTCCTCCTTCAGATCCACATCTTCCTTCCTTATCGTTCACATTTCTGCGTCATAGAAAACCACAATATGCGCAAAGCATATAACCAGTCTTTTGCAGCTATCTGTTCAGTTTTCTGCATAGTAGTTTCTTCTTTCTGTTGATTGGTCTCTTAGCCATTCCAGTTCTGGTTTTTATTTATTAGGTGGGTGTCATATCTTTCTTTATTAAGTTGCTTAGTAGGTTGCAGTAGGTACTGGGAGATGAAAAAGCTTGCACAGGATAGAGTAGCATGGAGAGCTGCATCAAACCAGTCTCAGGACTGAAGACCACAACAACAACAACATAACTATTTGGAAACTTTACTGCTTCAGTGGTGCCTTCTCCTAATGTTATGGTTGTCTTCATTCTCCTTGTAACAATAGTCATAGTCTTAATTTTATTACTGTTAATTCATATTCCATGCTCTTGCCTGAAAGTACTCACTCATATTTATACCATTTTCTTCATTGTTAGTTCATTTTCAGCCAAAGGCACCATGTAAACGTAGAATACTACACATTCAATCATTTTCCCATTCACAGATGCACTGATCTACATTTACCTCCAAATATGTGATGTTCAGTGTGGGAGAGAGGCATCATCCTTTTTCGACCCATCCCTTTCATTTGTTGTCTCTTCTCCAATCCGTATCCTGGATTTCTGCTTCATATTTGGGTCCTAAATTCATGGCCTTCCTCCTCCCAAATCTGTTCCCTCTGCGCCTAAAATCTTTGAAAGTTTGTCCTACTCACATCTATCAAACAGATTTTCGAATTGGACACGATAGCCTTTACAACACAGTTCTTAATAAGCTTGTTACAACTTCTTTTGATCCTCCTCTTCTAAAAACGTAGTGTTCTTCATTTATGGTACCACCTCTTTTCGTACGGTATATATTTTCCGTTCAACACTCTGAGTAACTGATTCACTGTGTGCAGTACTAGAATGACAGTCCTGAATTCTTCACATTTCCTTGTGTTTTTCACTTCCTCGTTGGATATCATTATCGTTGTCAAGAAGTCTTGTGGTCGCCCCACATATTCATACACTTCTCGACATTGCCGTTACTGTCTTAATGTTTAGACTTTTAAATATTCGGAAGGAAGTTCATCCATTCCACTTGCATTCCGGTTTTTCATTTCATTAAGAGCCATTCTCGTTTCATCTTGCATTCTAAGCTCTTCTTTATCATATTCATTCGCTGCCTGTTCAATATGCACACGATATGGTCGTTATTTTGCCTCATGAAGTTCTTATGTTCCCTTTTCCTCTGATTAACACTTTTGGTTGTTACTACCTGGAATTCGGTTCTTAATAGCTATGACAATTCTACTTTTATTTTTATTTTGACTTCAAGGGCTGTCTCTTTAACTTTCATTCTTGCATTGACCCTTTCTTTCGTCACAATATTCCTTCATTCCTTTCCCTTTTATTCCTCTGCCTCTCTTCCTAGTTAATTATTTAGCCTTTCAGAGATTCCATGCGTGAACATAGACGTACTATATCTGGCCACCATTCTAAACACGGTCACAGACACCACATATTGCGTGTCTATGCATTGTCATATCTACAGAAAACAAATCGTAATAACATTACGGAAAAACAACAGTTTGTGTGGCGGGGCAGAAGAACGGCTTCACCAGCAGAGAAGCAAGTACAGATGTAATACAATATCAACACAAACTGTAAGTAATGGAGCAAAGTAATTAGAAATTAAAGAGCCAGAACAGTTTATGGCTTGTACAACACAATGTCAGAGTATGTGCATTAAAAACACTGCATGAAAGTGAAAATATGTTTATTTTCAGGCGACTGATTAGGGTCCAGATAAAAAATTGTAAACTGCACTTTTTCTTTTCTCACAGATCTGACCTCAAGAGCTTTTTTACACTACTGGCCATTAAAATTGCTACACCATGAAGATGACGTGCTACAGACGCGAAATTTAACCGACAGGAAGACGATGCTGTGATATGCGAATGATTAGCTTTTTAGAGCATTCACACAAGGTTAGAGCCTGTGGCGACACCTACAACGTGCTGACATGAGGAAAGTTTCCAACCGCTTTCTCATACACAAACAGCAGTTGATCGGCGTTGCCTGATGAAAAGTTGTTGTGATGCCTCGTGTATGGAGGAGAAATGCGTACCATCACGTTTCCGACTTTGATAAAGGTCGGATCGTAGCCTATCGCGAATGCGGTTTATCGTATCGCGACATTGCTGCTCGCGTTGGTCGAGATCCAATGACTGTTAGCAGAATATGGAATCGATGGGTTTAGGAGGGTAATACGGAACGCCGTGCTGGATCCCAACGGCCTCGTATCACTAGCAGTCGAGATGACAGGCATCTTATCCGCACGGCTGTAACGGATCGTGCAGCCACGTCTCGATGCCAGAGTCAACAGATGGGGACTTTTGCAAGACAACAACCATCTGCACGAACAGTTCGACGACGTTTGCAGCAGCATGGACTATCAGCTCGTAGACCACGGCTGCTGTTACCCTTGACGCTGCATCACAGACAGGAGCGCCTGCGATGATGTACTCAACGACGAACCTGGGTGCACGAATGGCAAAACGTCATGTTTTCGGATGAATCCAGGTTCTGTTTACAGCATCACGATGGTCACATCCGTGTTTGGCGACATCACGCTGAACGCACATTGGAAGCGTGTATTCGTCATCGCCATACTAGCGTATTACCCGGCGTGATGGTATGGGGTGCCATCGGTTACACGTCTCGCTCACCTCTTGTTCGCATTGACGGCACTTTGAACAGTGGACGCTACATTTCAGATGTGTTAACGATCCGTGGCTCCCCTTCATCATTGGCCCGCATCTCGTGGTCGTGCGGTAGCGTTCTCGCTTCCCACGCCCGGGTTCCCGGGTTCGATTCCCGGCGGGGTCAGGGATTTTCTCTGCCTCGTGATGGCTGGGTGTTGTGTGATGTCCTTAGGTTAGTTAGGTTTAAGTAGTTCTAAGTTCTAGGGGACTGATGACCTAAGATGTTAAGTCCCATAGTGCTCAGAGCCATTTGAACCATCTACCCTTCATTCGATCCGTGCGAAACCCTACGTTTAAGCAGGATAATGCACGACCGCATGTTGCAGGTCCTGTACGGACCTTTCTGGATACAGAAAATGTTCGACTACTGCCCTGGCCAGCACATTCTCCAGATCTCTCACCAATTGAAAACGTCTGGTCAATGGTGGCAGAGCAACTGGCTCGTCACAATACGCCAGTCACTACTCTCGATGAACTGTGGTATCGTGTTGAAGCTGCATGGGCAGCTGTACCTGTACACGCCATCGAAACTCTGTTTGACTCCATGCCCAGGCGTATCAAGGCCTTTATTACGGCCAGATGTGGTTGTTCTGGGTACTGATTTCTCACGATTAACACACCCAAATTGTGTGAAAATGTAATCACATGTCACTTCTAGTATAATATAATTGTCGAATGAATACCCGCTTATCATCTGCATTTCTTCTTGTTCAGAACCTTCAAATGTGTGTGAAATCTTATGGGACTTAACTGCTAAGTTCATCAGTCCCTAAGCTTACACACTACTTAACCTAAATTATCCTAAGGACAAACACACACACCCATGCCAGAGGGAGGACTCGAACCTCCGCCGGGACCAGCCGCACAGTCCATGACTGTTGCGCCTGAGACCGCTCGGCTAATCCCTCGCGGCTTTCTTCTTGGTGCAGCAATTTCAGTGGCCAGTAGTGTAATAATACTGGGATATGATAGTCGTGGAGATACTCTACAGTCCTATTGTGGCACTTGCCATTCGATCCTTTATCCCTGCACCGGAGATAAGCAGTTAACTGGGAGTTACTCACTTTGCCCACACCGGCCTGTTGCAGGTCGCTCTGGTGGGAGAGAATTTATCTCCCTCCTGTCAAGACGTCGCAGGGCGGAGCCCAATGTTTGCAGAGTGAGGGCAAACAGTTGGATTCCTCATTCCGGGTCGATCCCCGCTCCCCCGTGCAACGCGAGCCGCCGGCGCAGCCCTTGCCGGGTAGGGTGTGACAGATGGGGTGGCGGCCGGGCCGGCAGGGCAGGGAGAGAGGGTGGGGACCGCGCGGCTTCCGGCCGCTATTGAGCCATCATCGGCCCCTCGGCGGCGACAGCTGCGAGGCGTGCCGGCTGTTGTAACATTAGCGGCTTTACTCCCGTCTCCGGTGTCGCGGCCGACCCTCGCTTGTCAAACAAAGGCTCAGCAGCTATTTACCCGCTGCTGAAGACGCTCATTAAGTAGCCGGGACGCCCCTGTCGCCGAAATTACTAACGGGAACTCCTTTTCTTTTTCACTTTGGTCGGGCTGAGGGTAAATGTTTAATTCGGAACCATCTTCACTAATGTCTGTGGGCTCACTAAAAAAATATTATACAGGGCGACAGTAATCGAACTATATGAAATAAAATAGTCATAACTTCTGAGGTAATACTGACCTTACGACTTATCTTAGAAGAAAGATTAAGGAAAGGAAAATCTACGTTTCTAGCATTTGTAGATTTAGAGAAAGCTTTTGACAATGTTGACAGGAATACTCTCTTTCAAATTCTAAAGGTGGCATGGGTAAAATACGGGGAGCGAAAGGCTATTTACAGCTTGTACAGAAACCAGATGGCAGTTATTAGAGTCGAGGAGCATGAAAGGGAAGCAGTGGTTGGGAAGGGAGTGAGATAGGGTTGTAGCCTCTCCCCGATGTCATTCAATCTGTATACTGACCAAGCAGTAAAGGAAACAAAAGAAAAATTCGGAGTATGTATTAAAATCCATGGAGAAGAAATAAAAACTTTGAGGTTCGCCGAATACTATCAGAGACAGCAAAGGACTTGGAAGAGCAGTTTAACGGAATGGACATTGTCTTGAAAGGAGGATATAAGATGAACATCAACAAAAGCAAACCAAGGATAATGGAATGTAGCCGAATTAAGTCAGATGATGCTGAGGGAATTAGATTAGGAAATGAGACACTTCAAGTAGTAAAGGAGTTTTGCTATTTGAGGAGCAAAATAACCGATGATGGTCGAAGTAGAGAGGATATAAAATGTAGACTGGCAATGGCAAGGAAAGCGTTTCTGAAGAAGAGAAATTTGTTAACATCGAGTATAGATTTAAGTGTCAGGAAGTCGTTTCTGAAAGTATTTGTATGGAGTGTAGCCATGTATGGAAGTGAAACATGGACGATAAATAGTTTGGACAAGAAGAGAATAGAAGGTTTCGAAATGTGGTGCTACACGAGAATGCTGGAGATTAGATGGGTAGATCACATAACTAACGATGAAGTAGTGAATAGAATTGCGGAGAAGAGGAGTTTGTAGCACAACCTGACAAAAAGAAGGGACCGGTTAGTAGGACATGTTCTGAGGCATCAAGGGATCACAAATTTAGCATTGGAGGGCAGCGTAGAGGGTAAAAATCGTAGAGGGAGACCAAGAGATGAATACACTAAGCAGATTCAGAAGGATGTAGGTTGCAGTAAGTACTGGGAGATGAAGAAGATTGCACAGGATAGGGTAGCATGGAGAGCTGCATCAAACCAGTCTCAGGACTGAAGACCACAACAACAACAACTTCTGAACGGTTTGTGTTAAGACGTTCGAACTGAACGATTGGCTGCGGGGCATGGTGGGAATTAGTATGCGCTGGGTGGGTTCGTCAATAAGCAAAATCGGCGCTTTTCGGGGTCTGAGAATCCGCATTTCACACTCGAGAAGTCTCTTCACCATCAACGGATGACTGTGTGGTGTGCAATGTCGAATCACGGAATAATCGTGCGATATTCCTTGGTAGAACGGTGACTAGGAAACGTACGTGAAGGTTTGGAAGATGATTTCATCCCCATTATCCAAAGTGTCCATGAGGGTAAACATCTGCCCCGTGAGACAAGATGTGGTACATGGAAGACGGGGCTCGACCCCATCGAACCAGGAGAGTGTTTCATGTCCTGGAGGAGCACTCTGGGGATAGCATTCTGGCTCTGGGGTACCCAGAGTCCAGTGGCATCGACCTCGATTGGCCGCCATATTCTCCGGATCTGAACACATGCGATCCCTTCTTGTGGGGCTGTATTAGAGACAGGGTGTACAGCAGTAACCCCAAAGCCATTGCTAAGCTGAAAACAGCCATTCAGGAGGTCATCGACTGCATCGACGTTCCGACGCTTCAGCGGGCCAAGTAGAATTCTGCTATTCGTCTGCGCCAATGATGACAGGCATATCTAACATATCATGACCTAAATCGGAATATATGTAGTGACGTTTACATGTTGAATAAAGTGCGCACACACCGTAATTTGTAACTAATTTGCGTTTTTTTGTGTAGTTCAATCATTGTCACCCTGGATAAAATGTTCTCGGGTTTCCACCCGCGTCAATTGCTTAATACTACACGAGCTTTCGGCCAAGTACTCCTTGGCCATTGTCAAGTGATATGACTGCCAGTGGGCTGTTGGTGCGCCCTTTCCAGAGAAATCTGCGTTAGCTGAGCATGCGTTAGGAAACGGCCACCACATAAAATTTGACGACCTCTGTCGTGGCTCGCACTAACGGCTTCTGGGACAGTCTAATAAAGGAAGCTACTGGCTACTGAAATAAAAAATTACCGCAAACGCCCCGAATAGAGACTGTGGGTTGCAGTTCAGCGCTGCGTGGGATCCAGCGATCGAAGAGGGCATATCGAACGCCAACTCAAAACATGCCCATATATGGGCAACAGTGGCGTCACAGCCGGCAGCTAGCGTATATAAGGGCGCACCAACAGCCCAATGGCCAAGGAGTGCTTGGCCGAAATCTCGTGTAGTTCTGAGCAATTGACGCGGTTGGAAACCCGAGAACATTTTATTCAATGTTATCGCCGTGAGACTCTGCATTTATACATTGTCACCCTGTTCTTAAACTTCTTGTATACTGCTCCAAAGTATTATCACTTCCCCAAAATCCCGAATCTAAATATATTCCGCTAGGCTTTCCCTATCCAACTACACTACGCAACAAAATCAGAGGAACACTTTTTCGAAACCCTGTAACTGTCTGCCAATGCGACGCATAAGTTTGAAATTTGGCTCGAAGATGCTTACAACGATCCTCTATAATGGTGCAAAATCGTGTCGTCCTGCGACGACCGCGTGATCCTTGCAGTTCCGTTTCCAGCATTAACACACTGGTAAGGTGCTATAGACACATGATACCACACCTCTCTTGTTCAGTTTCAGGAAACCAAGCGAAATACGTTTTGCGACACCTTCTATATCGCACGCCGCAGCTAGGTAGACTTATTCTGAGCGCAGAAAACAAAACAAAACAAACAATACCCGCGAATGGTTTATATAGTATAATTTAGAAACAAAAGTAACCGCGTTAACCCTCTTTCATGGTTTGCGACACTGCCTCTGAAGGGCTGCTTGAATTTGTGCCTGTAACAGCTGATTGGGCAACTTCAGTGCTAATTAACTCAGAAGGGGCGCAACATATGGATTTTTTTCTTAATTACTTCTCAGCACAACCTACCACATAACACCCTTATTTTGTCTCTCTCTCTCTCTCTCTCTCTCTCTCTCTCACTTTCACTCTCACTCTTGTGGGTGGCCTCCATACTAGAAGGTGGCATAAAACTAAAACTGGAGCACTGAACTCAGAGGCTGGGTAGAAGTGTATCAAAGGAAGATTGCAATGTTGGACTGATAGTAAGTCAAGGAAAAACGCTTTTAAATTCAATTACAGAGTTATTACTTGCGAAAATGCCCATAACCATCATTATATACAGGGTGTTTCACAACTCAAGTTACATGATTATAGAGGTTGTAGAGGGGACTTAAAAGATCAAGTTTTATATGGGAACCCATGTCCGGAAATGTCATCCAAGGGCGCTACAGAGCGTCAAAGTTACAGGCTCCGGTGCCTGGAGATGTGTGTGATACAGGATGATTCCGTGATGATGTTACAAACTTTCAAAGATGATGGAGAGGAATAAATGTATCATTTCAGCTAAAGGAACCTGCACCGGAAACTCACCGCCGCTCGTATGCAGGCCGGAACCACAAGGACTGATCAAAACCGTTCAACGAAACTTGAACGTGATCCAAAGCAGGAAATGGTAGTTATGCTTATTGAACTCTCCTATTTTCCACCTTCCTGTGGTGTGATAACGCTGCAGCGCAACTTTAACATCCTTGTGAATAAAACGGCAAAGGGTCCGTCTGCGATCCTTTAGTTCAGCAACATCCTCAGAGCCACCCACGCAATTTTGTCGAGCACGTTAAAAATTTACCCGTTAGAATCTTCGACGCCAGTTCAGCTTGGCATCTGCTCTAGCGCCTGAAGGTAGGCAAACATCACGCAAGGGGTGTCGAAGGGGTTGCGTCCCACTTTCTCGCGCTTGAATCCTTTAACGGCTCATAACGTTGCCTCACTTCCTCGAACACCTAGAACAACTTCGCCTCTCCTATCTCTCCCACAAACTTCAGCCTCAGACACCCTATACTTTCCCATCCTGGATAGTGCTTGCCACATTCAACACCCCACCTTTCTTCCATCTCCAGACACCTCACATCCTTTCTCGGCGTAATTTCAGTCGCCTTCACCTCAAAGACCATGAACTCACTTCTCTAATGTACCATTCCTTCCAACCACGACCTACCTATTGCATCCCACCCCAAATGAAGGCTCCTACACATCCTTTCTTTGTCCAGCTCGCATTCCGCCCATCCCCTTAAGCGCACATTATCGATGATTATATTGGGCGTCCCAGGAGGAATGGTCATTATCTAGGGATATGACAGGAACGGTCTAAGCAAAAATGTCCAGTAAACATGGACTCTAGACTGTAAAACGTAAGAATTATGAGGAATTGTTCATCTTCGTTAATGTCAAACGTAACTACTTATCCGCACTGTTCCTGAGTTTGTATTGTTTCCGTCGGATTGGAAATGAAACGTTAACTAGCTTTCAAGTCACAATTTACGCCTCGTAATATTTCATAATCGAATCTCCTGTCATCCAGAGATACAGTTTGCAGCTTGTCTATGATTATCCTTGAATAGTGCACACGCTATTACGAAAATCACTTTAGTTTTTTATTACTGACAAAATTTAACAATAATTAAATGATTATGAATGACTGCGTTTTGTTTATAGAGACAGGAGGGTTAATCCTGCACTTACTATCAGCAACTGAGGCAACTAAAACGTCCGTGATTTTTATAGTCCATGACTCAAAGATATTATAGCAAGGCCTATGGTCCGTTACTATACTTCGATACAGTCGTTCAGACTTCGTACGCTTTTACTTTCACGAAGCTAAGTGGCCAATTCCGTTCTTATATTCAATTTAATGTCCCTTTGTATAGTCCACTGATTATCGGTTATTCAGCATGTAATAGAATTTATTACTGAGCACTTCTTTTTCTCGCGCACACAATTCATCAGCTATTCTTAGTCCGTGACCTTACGGCAAAAGTCTGTCCCGTATAAACTAACTATAGTCAATTTTCATGCAGTTTAACGAAAGTGCCCTGATCCTTTCCGTAGCATATCACGCGGAAATGCCTTCTATACCTTCTATATCGCACGCCGCAGCTAGGTAGACTTATTCTGAGCGCAGAAAACAAAACAAAACAAACAATACCCGCGAATGGTTTATATAGTATAATTTAGAAACAAAAGTAACCGCGTTAACCCTCTTTCATCTCTCTGAGGCTCTACTTTGCTGCTGGCGTTATTCTGATGACAGATTATGTATCAATAATTACTTTTTCAATGCTATTAATTATTTCCGATATTATTGATCACCTCTCCCCTATATGAGAATTAGACTGATAATATTGTTCTCAATTAAAAGAGCGGTTATAGTTGTACAATGTAATTTTCCTTGGATGACTGTAGTTATCACACATTCCATACCACACGTCAGTGGCCTCTTGAGTGTGACAGGAAGCATTTTGAAACGGGTGTTAATTTTAACAAATGTCTCATTTTGTTAGTACTCTTGTGACCTGCCCTTAGTTTGTTGCTAGTAACAATATCTTTTCACTTCAACTCCAAGTGGAAAAACCAAGGGTGGCGCAGAATTGTGCCTTTGAAGTTACTGTCCAAGACAAGCAACATTTTTCATTCCGTGTTTTTTAGGTTTTTTTAGTTTTTTTGCGAGTTTGCTATGAATGTCACTATCGGGAAGGACAAGTTTGTCTTTTGTCTACATGCTGGTGGGTAACTTCCAAAAATGAACATTTCGCGAGGAAACATTGCTTGTCATTATATGGACGCTTTGTTTATTGTGTCATATCTTAGCACAGCGCAAGCCTTTCTTGTAGTCAGCTCCATTGGTTTCAAAGGCTTGTATAATACAGCTAACATTTAGTAAACAGTTCTGCTCTCACATGTTCATTCTTTTCAGACGCGAATGTTTATGTTTTTTTGATCCAAAGATATATGTACTTCTAAACAGTAGTTATCAAATGTATGGTGATTGACATCGTTGTTGTCAGTACGCATTTTGTTGAATCTGAGTCAACAACTACTTTCTCAAAATTCATTAGTCCCAGAAAGTGTGGTAATTTATACGTTTACGACTGCGCAAGTCAGAGCCGTCTTATCACTTTGCACAGTTAAAATCTAATGTTTCCAGCAGTGGGATTGGTAATAATTTAAGTCTCTTATAAATGGTAGACAGGATGCTGAAACCTTTGTACTTCTTAATGCCCTAGCTGTCTCCTTTCTAGTGAGGCAGAACATTTAAAACATTTTCTAAGATTTGGGGAGTTATCTTCTTTCTCAAAGATTCTATAAATAATTTTGTAAGTGCCTTTTGAGTACCTTTTACGCCAGTTTAACTATTTCTATTCAACCACAAACATCTGTCGGCTTCTTCTCTTTCTTAGTTCATTGAATGTTTTCGCACCACTCACGTGTTTAAATGTGTTTCTGGTTCATCTCCTGACTTATAAAAACTTTCAAGAAAATCTTAACATGCCTGTAGTCATTCTACCATATAACTTGTTTTGTCTGGTGAAATTTGCTATCTTCCCAACACAACATTCACTTTCTGTTTGTGGAACCATGTACTCATTGCACCTCCTCACGTCTTCTTGAAAGAATTTATGAACAGCTTTGTTTAATTCAGCGTTTTATATCTTGTCCTCATTACCATTTGCTTGAAGCGCTCGCATCCTGTTTAGTATCTGTAGCTTTCCAGTTGACATTTTCTGCTTTTTTCGTAATAAGTGTTGCTGTTTGGATATGTACCTTCGCTAAATAATTGCCTGGACAGGCGAGTGAGGTGCTTGGGGCAGCAGAGCCAAAAACTGGCTGTGTGTGGAGGTGCGTTGTCGTGATAGAAGAACCAGCCTCCTGTCTGACACAAATCGGGTCTTTTTCGACGAACTGGGCTTCAAGATAACCCTCTAATCTCTGACAGTTGATCAATTGTCTGTGGACAGTCTGTAAGCGCAAGCTCTTGAATTTTTTCAATATTTTTCGTCGATTCGGGCAGTTGATGGACGTCCAGAATGAGGTTTGTCATCAATCGACATTTCGTCATTTTTAAATCGAGCTAACTACTGATACACTTGAGCTTTTCCCATAGCGTCATCTTGGTAAGCTACTTTCAACTTTAAAACAGTTCCAGCAGCATTTGTTCGGAGTGGAAAACAAAATTTCACAGCTGCACGTTGTTTACTTAAACTTGCTATCAAAGAAGAACAAGAACAAACCAGTACTAGCAAAAACAGTCACTGCAGATGAACAGAACGAGCCAGGTCGACGACACGGGTAGCACTGGACTAGCAATGAGTTGCGCTGTACAAGCCTAGTGACGGAGATGCAATGTTGTTCCATTTTTCACTTTTTTCTTTTTTCTTTTTTTTCTTTTTTATTTAATTTAATTAATTAATTTATTTTTTGTACCCACTTGTAGTGCCTTGGCTACATTCAGAAACCTCAGAGATCCGACGACTGAGTCAGAAAATGCACACAGCTAACAGTACTGGAATCCAAAAAGTACCGTGAGCGAATAATCTCTTGGTCAGATGACCAACCTGCTTACGTTCCCCAATAGAAGCAACCGTTACTCGGCTAGATCGCGGATTCGGTTGCGTTGGAGTGGAACGTGAGAGGGGGAGGGGAGGGGGAGGCTAAGGGGGCGGAATGAATCGTGTAACTGAAGGCTCACTAGGCGCCTGTACCCTGACTGTTGGGGAGCCCGCAGTAGAGAAGCGACACGTTGGTAGATCTCGTCGCCACGGAACACTGCAGGCATTTGTAACGTACCAAGGCTGGCCAACTTGAAGCGTTGTACCACTTTCTACAATGTATTCGCAGTTCTTTTTTCTTTATCATTACTAATAATTGAATCTAAGAACGCACCACGAATGAATTATCCGAATGAGACGGAAATCGCTAGATGTAACGGACATGTACAGACAAACACATGATTTCATAAAAACTGGATAATTTGCTCAGGGGGAAGAGCGTCACGAACTGGGCAAGTCAGTAACTGTGGGCCTTAAGCAAGCAGATATTAACAGAGTTGTTGGGTGCCGTCCTGGGAGATACTGTTCCAAATTCTCTCCAATTGGCGGGTTACGTCGTCAAAACCCCCAGCTGGTTGCCGGGCCCTGGCCGTAACGGTGCAAAATTTCTCAACTGGGGAGAGATCCGGCGACCTCGCTGGCGAAGGTATCGTTTGGCAAGCACGAAGACAGTCAATAGAAACTCTCGCCGTGTGCTGGCGGGCACTGTCTCGCTCAAATGTAAGTCCAGCCTGGATTTGCATGAAGGGTAACAAAACGGGACGTGAAGTATCGTCGACATACCGCAGTGCTGTAAGGGTGCCGCGGATGTCAACCAACGGGGTCCTAACGTGAAAAGAAATGACAGCCCAGACCATCACCCCTATTTGTCGCGCCGTATGACAGGTGACACTCGCGCTGCTATCCCCCCGCTGTCTGGGCCTCTCCAGACACATCTTCGCTGGTCTGCGGGGCCTGGAATCTCATTGGCTGGAGTAGTACTGTCTCCAGCGATGAATCGCGCTTCGGACTGAGCCCTGAAGATCAGCGAAGACGTGTCTGGAGACGCCCCGGACAGCGGTGGGGTACCAAACCGACTTCCGCCCGCTATACGAGCCTACAACCAGGAGTGATGGTTTGGGGTGCCATTTCATGTCATAGCAGGGCCACTTGGGTTGTCATTCGCACAGCCCTTACGCCACAGCGGTACGTCGACAATATTCTACGGACCGTTTTGTTGCTCTTCGTGGCAGTCCATTAGCGGCTTACATTTCAACAATAGAATACCAGCCCATAAATGGCAAGAGTATCTACTGATAGTCCTCATACTTGCCAGACCCTCCTTTGGCCACCAACACCGCCGGTTCTCTGCCCAGAGAACGTATGGGCAGCTCGGGATTTTGACGATGCAACCCGCCTGTTGGACAGAATTTGGCACGGTAACCCTCGGGAGAACATCCTACAAGTCTTATCAATCAATGCGGAGCTGAATAGCTACTTGCATAAGGACCAGGGGTGGATCAACGAGTTACTTAATTGCTCAATTAGTCAAGGCCTTTCTCCTGAGTAAATCTAACAATTTTTTAAATCATCAATTTTTTTCTGTAATTGTAATCATTTGTTTGTCTGTACGCGTACGTCAAATGCACGTCCATTCGGATAATTAATCCCGGGTCCGTCTTTTTTTTTTTTTTTTTTGTCTTAGAATGTATTTCGAGTAAAGTATCTGATATGAATGTCAGATTTTACGCTTGTTGAGTAATGTTATTATAAGCTCTATCATCGATTAGTTGTGAAGTTTGTTATTTGTTCTCTGAGGCGTTGGAAGCTTCTTTTTCTAGAAGCAATTGAGTTATATTTGATGTATTTCGACCGTATTGGTATGAGAGAAAAAATGGGAAGTTACAGATTTTTGAAGCGGAATGTTAAGTTTTAATTGTAGTAACAGATTTATGAATACGCGAGCATTCAGTCAACCTATTGCAACTGCAGACACTGGCGGTATGAATTTTTGTTACATTTCCATTTTTCAACGTCCATTTGTCAAACAGCGTATTGTTATACCAACATTATTAAACGTAAAATGCCGCTTTATCGCGCTATTCAAGAATAAATATCTGTCTCACCACTGTTTGTGTTACCACATTTATTTACTTTTATTAGGGGATTAAGCTGTAAACTATAATAAAAAAACCTTGCCTACCGATTTTCTGTGAGTGGTCGAGAGGAGTGTGAGGCGCAAATTACTTGATGTATTCCCTCTGTACAGGAGTAATTTTGGACCAGTCTAATTTTAAGGCAACGCCCTTCGGACTGTAACTATTGGTGGTCGCCAAGATGGCGGTGACCGTTAGGGAAACTCCTTGGTCTGACGAAGTACGCCAGGAGTGCAAGTGTATCATTCATTGGAGGTAGGACCACGAGCTGTTGACACAAATCTGCAGAGTTCCTTCAAAACTTACTGTGTAGTGTAATAAATATGTAATGTACTGAATCGACTGTGAGAAAGCTAAGTGGCAAAGTTGTTATCTGAGAGACTCTGTGATAATTATATCGTTGACTCGAAATATTACTCTTTCTGTGGTTTACTCGTAACGAAGGGTAACTAGAGTTTTCTGTTCGCTTCTTTTGATGTCATGTGGAGAATTGTACGAGAGACACAATAAACCGTTATTATTTCATGAGAGCAAAGGTGAGCGTCTCGACCTTTATTAGTATTTTTGGAAGTATTGAAATAGCAGAATTGTTTCAGACTGAATGCGACGTGTACGGGAAGAGACGTGGACAACAACACTCGAACCTGCAATCTCATGTATGAATAGTTGCTAAAAATATCCAGCCGTCTCTCCCAAAACTCTTCATACGCACAACAAACAGTAATTCTTTTAACAGCACTATCAGAGACAATTTTATCACGTTGTTACGACCTTTTACTGCGAGCATAATACATCGACAACAGACAAACACATAAAAGAATCTACCACATTCAGCAACAAATGATCAGGAAACCATACATGAGCACACACACACGGTTGTCGTCATAGCAACGAAAGTTTGTATGTGTTTTGTGATTAATATTGTATGACGTTAATTGTATTTTCTTTTCCATGTAACCATTTGTGACGAAACGAGAGAACAAAGTTACAACAAAGGAGATAAGTAGCGGAGATATGCCCGTTTATATCGCAGTTATCTACAAGGAGTAAGTGTACGTTGTCGTATTCTATTCTGCTGACTCATCTATGGGTAGTAGCAAAGAGTTAAGTGTAGATAGGCACATACTTCCTTAGTAGATTAGCGGTAGTTTGTGTTACAAATTGTGTGTCAGTTCAATACGACTATTTGTCACAAAACGGTCATCTTCATAACGATTAGCACGTCATTAGCTACTGAGTAAACAGTATATGTTACGTTTTTAACGGATCATTTAGTATTAATTATTGTGTGATTATATGGTTAACACACGATCTCAGGCCAAGATGGCTCAATCGGGTGAAACTAGTGTGCCTCAAACTAATGTGCAGGAGGTAGTTGACCCTATGACAGTTTTACTGAAACGAATAGAGGAAATGTCTCGAGAATTTCGAGAAAGTCAAGCTGCGTCTCATAACGAACTACAGTCTGCTCTGCAAAAACAAATAGCAGAATCACATTCGATATTTAAATCAGAGATTAATATAATGAAAACAGCCTTACAAATGCAGATTGTAAATACACAAGAGGAACTTAAAACTAAAATAGAACAAGTTTCTCTTACGCACACAGCTTTAATAACAGAGTTTGAAATTTTTCGGGAAGCACACAAGCACCTACCCGAAGCGGTTAACAATCTTCAGTTAGAATTTGATAAAGCGTCACAAATGCAAGAACAGCTATCGGCCACAGTTACAGAACTGTCACAGGAATTACATAACGTTACAATAGGGCAAGCTAACGTGGTTAAGCAACAGCTTACACCATGAGATGGAACAGTTTTCCGATGTTTTTAATCAGTGGCTCGGTGAGCGTGATTCGCAATTAGGGGACGCTGTTGAGCAGAAAGTTCAGTCTGCAGTCACCGAAGCTATAAATGACAGAGAGTCTCAGATTAAAGGAGTATCAAACGACTTATTGAAAATTCGGAAACAATTCAAAGAAATATTGACAGACACAGAGCTTGCACACCAAGAATTTTTCAAAGGTCTGCAAGACGTGCGTAAACAAATTGACGATATGCGTCAGTCTGATCAAGATTATCAGTCAGTAGGTTCCGAGAACATCTATACAAGCGAGAGAGTTAATCCATCTCGCATCCAACAAAATTCTGATGTACATGAACATCGACATACTGAGAATTCCCCATATAGTAGTGGCATGCAGGATCGTGTATAAAATTATGCAACACTTCATATGGAGGAAAAACTTATTAAATATAGACAATTTCGAACTTTCAATCCAGAAAAGAAAACTATTCATCCCATTGTGTTCATAAAATCGTTTAAAGGAGTTGTACCCAGAATATGGACAGAAAGACAGAAGATTAGTTATGTAAGTGGACATATGGTAGGAGACGGAGCTATGTGGAGTAGTGAGGCAATAGACACTTATCTTATGTACTCAGATTTTGAGCAGGCTTTTATCGACAAATATTGGTCTCCTGCAATACAGGAAAGGATAAGAAAGCAAGTACATAACCCAGAACAATATAATTCAAAACTTGGAACACTCAGGAAATATTTTGAGCTATATCTCAACAAAACAAAATATTTGTCTGAAACAATTTCTTCCAAAGACTTGATTAGAGTATTACAATCCAGATTGCCGATTGACATACAAACAAAACTGCTGCATGTCAACGACAATAACCTGGAAGAATTCTTGACGGCAGTCGATGCAGTCGATATGCTATTAGAGGATATTAAAACTAGGTCCTACAACTCACATGAGATTAATGGTTCAAATGAAAGGAACTATAGCAATACTCATCACAACAACAGCAGACCACAACAATCAAATAGCGATAATGGGCAACAAGGACAGAGTAACGGACCAAATAGTAATTCTCGTCTGGATAATGGTAACAACCAGGGCTACAAATCCCATAACAACAGGAAACAGAGAAGAAGATATAATCCTGGATATCGTCAAAATCCCAGAGCATCAGGTTGGAACCAGTCACACAATAACAACAATACTCCACACAATCACAACAATAACAGCAATAATTGGAGAGATTATTCCTCAATAATTACTGATATTAGTGATGAACGCAACTTACCTAACAATGAACAGGAAAACTAAAAACGACCAACTTTAGCCCCGAAACGCTGGTCGGAACTTGTGAATAGGGTTGTGACAATAAAATAAAATTGATTGGATACAACCATGCTGATATCAGGGTAGAATGGCTTGAAGGTGATAAAACTTGTAACTTTAAGCCACGAAGCATGTCAGAAGTGGCTATAGAAGTTAATATTGATGGTTTTAAATTCACAGCAATATTAGATGCAGGTGCAAGTGTAAATGCTATCTCCACGGCTCCCATGAAGAGGTTACAGGAACGAACAAAACCTTACCCGTGGCAAACTGCAAAATATTAGGCGCTGTAGGGGGACGCTCCAAGTCAATGAAGCTACAGACAAGAATTAAAATGAATTTAGGTAATGGAGCCATTGATTGCACATGCCTAATTGTCCCAAATCTTGTCGTAGACTTAATTTGAGGACATGAATTACTGAGAGAGTTAAATGCAATTACTGATTTCGCCTCCAGTAAATTCATGTTGACTGTTGATGGTGTACCTCTGACAGCTGATTTAATTCAAAAACAGGAATTGCATGATTGCTACTGCCGTAGGATCGAAATTAAGCTGATAAAGAGAAGTTTCAACAGGAAGATTTCTAACCCTCTAACCGAAAAACCAGAGTTAACTATACGAGAACAGATTGATGTTAAAGTAACTGAAGCAAATGCCCTGATAGCTCAACAGAAGCATGAGTTGAAACAATTGTTAAGTAATTACACCATGGTATTTGATAAGAAACTAGGTGTTATCAAAAATTATGTGTGCCATTTAAATATTAGGCCACACAAAACTTACTGTCGCCGATATTATTCCATTCCATGGGCATTAAGATCTGCTACCGACCGGGAGATACAGCAAATGATTAGCTGGAACATCATTGAACCATCCAACAGTCGTTATTGCAGTCCACTACATGTAGTACCAAAGTTAGATGGTAGTTTACGTTTGGTTTTGGATGCTAGGGAGATTAACAATATTGGAGAACTAATCCATAAGTTTCCTGGTGTCAAAATTTTTTCTACAATTGATTTGCAATCCTCATTTTGGCAGGTTGCATTAGGCATCGAATCAAGGAAGCACACAGCATTCCTTTATAAGGGCCGCAGTTATCAATTCACGGTATTACCATTTGGTTTAAACACGAGTTCAGATGTTTTAATTTCAGCGTTGGGAACTGTCTTGGGACCTGAGCTGCGTGAATTGGTTACCCCATTTGTGGATGATATGTTGATTGCTACAACCAACTGGGAGCAACATATTGTAATCCTTAAATGAGTCATAGAAAGTTTTAGATTATCAGGAGTAACTGCTAACTTGAAGAAATCCAAGTTTTCCTTGAATGAAATCAATTTCCTAGGACATCTAATTACATCCTATGGGATTTTGCCAGCTCAAAAGAAAATTGACACAATAGAAAACGCGCAATCACCATGCAACCGAACACAATTAATGGCATTTCTGGGATTAGCTTCATTTTATTGTCATTTTATACTGACACAGGATCTTAATTCAGAAGCATTAATATCCTTACTTAGGAAGAATGTGTCATGGCAATGGACTCCAGATTGTGAAGAAGCATTCAAAAGAATCAAAGTGGCACTTGTCAATGCACCCATACTACACCATCCGGACATGACAAAGGATTTTGGACTAGTGACAGATGCATCGTCATATGGTTTAGGAGCTTACTTATTTCAAATTCAGATGACTGACAATAAATCTATTTTTTGTGCCATATCTTTTGCAAGCCGGACACTCACTCACTGTGAACGAGCATAAACAATCACAGAGCTTGAAGCCTTAGCAATTATATGGGCAATTAGAAAGTTCCACTATTACCTAGCTGGTGCTTATACAAGAGTGTACTGTGACTATCACGCACTAAGTTTTCTAAACAACTGTAAACTCCTTCATCCAAGATTAGCAAGATGGATATTAATACTTCAAGAGTACCAGTTTGAAGTGATATATGCCAACGGGAAAGAGAATATTATAGCTGATGCTCTTTCCAGACTACCAGAAGGATTAACTGAATCTGAAGAAATAGAAGATCAAACAACAGAATTAAAAATCTTATTAATGAAGTATGTTGAAAACAGAAGAGATTACATTAAGATGTGCAAAGACATGACCCATTTACAACTAGAAGATCCTCGATGGACACAAATAATTCAGAAGATACAGACAAATGACTCACCTAAACTGAAAGAGATGTATCAATTACATGACAATGTCTCATTCCATAGAAGACATTCCCAATCGAACCAATGGTGTGTCTGCATTCCACACGATTATGAAAGGGAATTAATATGGCATACACACATAGCCTGGGGACATTTTGGGGTAAGTAAATGTACAGAGAAGATAGGTAGATACTGTCACATTCCTAACTTGAGAAAGGTTGTACAAATTACCATAAGGAGTTGTCAGATTTGCCAAAAGGGAAAGTCTTTGAATCATGGAGCAAGAGGACTGTTGCATCAGATTGTGGCTGAGGAACCTTTGAAGGTAGTAAGTGTTGATGTAATGGGACCCCTACCATGAGCCAGACGGAATGTTAAGTACATTGTCGGATTTTACGATTTATTCACCAAGTATGTAAAATTGTACCCAATCAAGACCTGTACTGCAAAGGCAATTACTAAGAAACTCATCACTGATTATATCCCAGGTGTTGGAAAACCCAACGTTTTATTATCTGATAATGCATCAACTTTAACCGGATACAGATGGAAATGATTCTTGAAGGAAAGCTGGATTAAACAACTATTAATTTCTAGATTTCATCCAGAAGCCAATCCAATTGAGAGGCTACTCTGAGAAGATAACAGATTAATAAGGACTTATTGTCACCATAAACAAACTATGTGGGTGGACTATTTAAAACAATTTGAAGAAGTTTGCAATAATTTACCACACATTTCAACCAACTATACACCCTCAGAATTGATGTTTAATAGAAAAGAAAATAATGAGTGGATACATTGTCTACCTAAATTATCAGTCAATGAAGAATCTAGCGAGGCAAAGATTCGTCAGGCACTATCAGCGATTAAAAGAAAAGCTCAACAGAGAAAAATTTATTATGATGGAAGTTTGAAAAGGACAAAGACATTTCAGACTGGGACGAAGGTGTTACTCAAGACACATCCCAAAGCATCATTGCTCAAGAAAAGGAATAAGAAGTGGTCATTAATTTTTTCTGGACCCTACAGAGTAATTTCAATGACAAATCCAGGAGCCTATATTCTAGGACATCCAACGACAAACAAAGTAAAGGGCATGTACCCGCATAATGATTTAAAGCCATATTTCTCAAAAGAATGATAGTCAATGATCTAGGATAGTTGCGAAAAGTTTGATTTTAATTGGTATATTGTACTAGTGGTATTGTGTTATTTGATCTTGTATGTTAGTGTTAAGTATTTTTAAGGTGATGTTTCTATAATTTAGAAGTTATGAATATAAGCATGTTGCCATTGAGCTTCATACACAGCACATAAAGGAGACTAAGTTAGGGTTGTGTCTATCTATCCTTAACATAAATGGAATCGAGATGAATATTTATTTGACTCTCTTGGGGAGGCGTTAATCCTTTTGTGACTTGACGTATTAGGAAGGCTTTTGCCCTTGAGATGAGTCGGTAGACATGGATATGGGGACGTACACAATGTGATATCAAAGGTATTCATGTTATTTAAGTTTTAATTTAATTGTATGACAGAGTAACAGACCATCCGAAAATTGTGAATGTGGGACCATCTGTTTTCTACAGATATTCGGACACAGTGTTTGATAAGGATTGTTCTGTGGATTTGTATTCCTGTGCAATGACTTAAATGGACACATTATTATGTGTCAAAAGTTTGTACAGTGGATGACTTCAGTGTTTCAGTGGAGAACTGTATTTACGTGCAAAGTTTGAACAGGGTATTGGTGGGAGAATGTGCTGCCACACAATGTGGTGTGATCTGACATGAACGCTCATACAGTGTCATGAAATATGATCCAAACTCTATTCACACAAACTTGAGAGAACAGTCGTGTTGCAATAAACATCGCATTTCCTAAAGTGATAAACTATAATTTCTTACGAATCCTATCATAGTGACATTTGACAATTTTTAGTTTAACTTTGACTAACTTTATTGAGTGTTGGTTTCACTCAACTGTGCGAATTGAATATTAACACTTACAGTGTTGTCTGGGGAATTCATGAAAATAAACTCTGAATCCGAATCTCCAAAGATCACAAATTCATCATGTGAGAATGGATTGATACGTAAATTCATCCATCTCTCACAGGTGTATCGAGTACTATTGCAAAACTCTAATATTTAATTTCGAATATTTCATGTCCCGTCCGTGAGCTGAGTCCCAAACCAATCCCATGCAACAGTAGAGTTCATCAACCCTGAACCAGAACTTCGATCCCGATCCTGGTCTCATCTTCTCATAGTCTGCAACGTCGCTCACCACGACCAGCATCGTTCGTTGACGTTTCAAGAGAATAATTTTACGTATTGGAGCAGAAGATTGTAAAACATCTAAAGTTTTCCTCTATTCAGCACAATTAAAGATCAATGTGTCATTATGCAAACAAATAAAGAAAACCATAGCAATTTGCCATACTGAAGGCCTCGATGCGGTTTTTTGCCTGGTTTTCCCGTTATCCATGCTCGAATGAGGAGGCAATATATATATCCAGGATTGTCTTTTTGTTTTCCAGTATTGAGAACTATAGTGTGAGGAGGCAATATATATATCCAGGATTGTCTTTTTGTTTTCCAGTATTGAGAACTATAGTGGAGACACAATCACACACACACACTCACACACACACACCATACAATACCGTCATTCACAAAACAAATACCAAAAAGTGTTATCAGTTTGTTGATATTATACATTTGTGTTAAATAATGAACAACTGTGGGTAGGAGTACATAATCGAGTGTAGTGTAATAAATACGTAATGTACTGAATCGACTGTGAGAATGCTAAGTGGCAAAGATGTTATCTGAGAGACTCTGTGATAATTATATCGTTGACTCGGAATATTACTCTTTCTGTGGTTTACTCGTAACTAAGGGTAACTAGAGTTTTCTGTTCGCTTCTTTTGATGTTATGTGGAGAACTGTACGAGAGACACAATAAACCGTTATTATTTCATGAGAACAAAGGTGAGCGTCTCGACCTTTATTAGTATTTTTGGAAGTATTGAAATAGCAGAATTGTTTCAGATTGAATGCGACGTGTACGGGAAGAGACGTGGACAACAGCACTCGAACCTGCAATCTCATGTATGAATAGTTGCTAAAAATATCCAGCCGTCTCTCCCAAGACTCTTCATACGCACAACAAACAGTAATTCTATTAACAGCACTATCAGAGACAATTTTATCACGTTGTTACGACCTTTTACTGCGAGCATAATACATCGATAACAGACAAACAAAAAATAGACAAACACATAAAAGAATCTACCACAACTGGTAAGACACTCGCTACAATGCAGCGAAATGGTACGACACACAGGCCGGGTAACGCACCACTTGCTCCACTGTTTCTCCTCACTGTTTCCATTTCTGTCGTTTGCTTATCTCAACTTTATAGGTTCTCCTGTTTACCACAGTTCTGTAACATTTGTTTAGATTGATATTTGACGACATGTGAACTTTCTATTGAAAGTAGTGCACTCTATTGTCCAGATTTCAGTGCTTAATATTCGTTTCCTCTTGCTCCGTAATTCCTGAATGCAGAATGTATTGCAGTTAAGGATTCAAGAATGGGCCCTTCCCGTTTTTATGATTGTAATTCTGCCCTTCCTAATCACTCACTTACATCCTCATATTTAGCTTCCATTTATTGAATTGTTGTAATTTAGTTCCAGTATGATGGACGTATAGGAATTATGCGCAAAGTTTAAACGGATTATAAATCGTGCTTTGAAGAAGTACGTGTCTAGTGAGTGGATTAAGGACGCAAAAGAATCACCAGTGATTTAACAACGAAATTCGGAAAACGCTGAGGGAGCAAAGGCTGTTGCACCCTCGTATTATAAGAGAACGCTCAAATGACGACAGGCAACAGGCAAAAGTTTGCAGGGATTCATGCCTCTGTAAAAAGATATATGCGCGAAGCATACAGCTACCACCGCCATACCTTAGCAAAAGAACTGGCCGAGAATCCGAGAAAATTGGGGTTCTGTGTGAACTCGCTAAGCGGGGCTAATGCTTCTATCCAGTCACTCGTTGACCAGTCTGGTGTGGCAGTAGAAGACAGTAAAACGAAATTTTAAATTTAACGTTGAAGAAATCGTTAACACAGGATAATCATACAAACATATTTAACGGTGAAAAAATAGTTCGCACAGGATAATCATACAAAAATATCATCGTTTCACCGTTGCACGAACTCTCGTATGGACATCATAGTGATCGCCATTCCTGGGGTATAGAAACAACTGAAAGATATGAAAAGCAAATAAATCACCAGGTCCGGATGGAATCCCAAGTCGGTTTTACAAAGAGTACTTATGGCACTGGCCCCTTACTGAGCTTGGATTTACCGTGAATCTCTCTCTCAGCGCAAAGTCTCAGGCGAATGGAAAAAAAAACGCAGGGTAAAAGAACGGACCTGCAGTATTACAGACCAATATCCTTAACATAGATTTGCTACCGAATTCTGAACATGTTCTCAGTTCGAATACAATAAACTTCCTTGAGACGGACAAGCTTCTGTCCACGAATCGGCGTGCTTTTTGAAAGCAACGCTCGTGCGAAACCCAGCTCACCCTTTTCTCGCGTGATGCACTGCAAACTGTGGATACAGGGCAACATGTAGATTCCATATTCCTAGATTGCCGAAAAGCATTTGGCACTGTGCCCCACTGCAGACTGTTAATGAAGGTACGAGCATACGTAATAAGTTAGCAGATACGTGAGTGGTTTGAAAACTTCTTAAGTAATAGAACCCAGGACATTGTCCTCGACGGCAAGTGTTCATGAGAGACAACGGTATCGTCAGGCATGCCACAGGGATGTGTGATAGGACCGCTGTTATTTTCTATACACGTAAAAAATTTTACATACAGGGTGGGCAACAATCGGCGGTTGTTCGGCTGATGATGCTATGGTGTACGGGAAGGAGTCGTCGTTGAGCGACTGAGGGAGGATTCAAGATGAGTTAAATATCTAGTAGGTGTGATGAATGGCAGCTAGTTTTAAGTGCAAAAAAAATGTAAGTTAATGCGAACGGGTAGGAAAAACAAACCCGTAATTTTCGGCAACAGCGTTAGTAATGTCCTGTTGGACACAGTCATGTCGTTTAAATATTTGGGCGTAACGTTACAAAGCAGTTTGCGATGGGACGAGCTTGTGAGGATTTGGGTAGCGAAGGCGAATTGTCTACTTTCGTTTATTGGGAGAATTTTAGGCAAGTGTTATTCATCTGTAAAGGAGACCACCTATAGGCTATTGGTGCAACCGGTTCTTGAGTACTGTGAAAGGGTACAGTACCACCCGACATTGAAAATAGGTACAACATACTTCATTATTTTTGTCAGAAGAACACATTTTTTTTGTAAAATAACTCAATTTCAATTTATACAGCGAAGCCGGATACCAGTGTGGGAAAGAATGACAACTTATTTATTTAATTGATCACATGTGCACTCCCACAAAGTAAGTCCCTACATCCAGTTTGGTAAGATCTGTGAAATGAATAAATGTATGGTCGTCTGCTAACCGCAGATAGTGAATGTGAATATATGATCATCTTTGAGTCGATCCTTTGGCCACCATTGGTGGGACCAAAGAGATGAAATTTGCCTGAGCTTTGAGCGCCTGAAATGTGGCTGACCAATGCGGTAGAAAGGTGCTCCCCCACTTCGACAGAGGTGGGAGAGAACCTCAAGAACGGCCATGTTTCGGCACTCTGCCGCTGGATCTTGTGCTGTTAAGACCTGTTTTAGTTGTGCTCCGTAATGACGAAAGAGTGGAGACATGGTATGCATGTGGAATATTTAAGAATAGTTTGAAATAATAATTTCTCTATTTCAGGAACTTTTGTGGGGAGAATTAAATGTCAGGCAGGTAATATTAAAGGGAATGTAGTAATCTTCGGAAGTGACCAACGGTCACAATGAAACCACGTGTAGCAATAAGTTGAAATACTTCCGTGTGCTTAAGTTAAGCTGAATTACTAGCGTGTGTACAATAAGTTGAAATATTTAAGAAATAGCGTGTGTACCATAAGTTGAAATATTTAAGAAATGGCGTGTGCAGGACTTGAAATTAGAGACGAGTACTTCCACGTGGTGAGTACTGTGTGAGTCTCAAACTGTGTATGAGACAAAAGATAAAGAGAAGTACTCGTCCATGGTATCAGTTGAGGACTCGCGTGTGTGATGAATACGTTCTTAATATTACCTTGCGTGATATAATTCCGTGTGACGCTAGATTCAAACTCTGAGAGAGAAGCAAGGTGAGTCGGCCGTCTATCCAGCAACGCCACTTGGCTTGCACTGCACAGGAAGACGTGCATATATCTCCAGAGTTCATAGTAGGAAAGTAGAATTACGAAGTGGGGCAGTGTCGTGTGAAACTGGGATAAATATTAATTGAAGTGGGAAAGCTGAAAGTGATAGTGTTGTGACTATTTAGTGTTTTGTATTTCTTATTGTTGTGTGTTGTATGTCATGTAATTTGGGTATGTGTGGTTTGCATGGGAGAGTAGCAAGGTAGTTTCAAAAGATTAGTGGGTTATGCCTGTTCCTTCGGTACCACTCGGTCTGGAGGAAAGTTTAGTGATGATGATTGTGAGAGTCAAAGTGTGAGGTATAATAAAAGATCCACCATCCTATCCAGAAAGTGCACTGTAGTGTTAAAATAATTACGAGACCATAATATAGAGATTCACCAATGTAAAGTCATGCCCACTGGGCGGAATTTCTCATGTGTTATTGTTGTAGGTTATAGAATTTGTGTGTTTAGGTTATAGAATTTATCGGAATAAATAAGATAGAGAAAAGAAAAAGATTGGTGGACTTTTCCTTCGAATTGTATGTTGTCATGATGTCCCGAATTTATAATGTGTGCGCCATTCATATTCAGTGCGGTGGCCACGTGTTGATAAAAGCCGTTAAATAAAAGTCAAAAAGAAAATGTGGTATTGCCAGTGCGTAGTGAACAGTCAGAGTTCTGTAAATTACTGATAGTCAGATGCGTGTTTCCGTTGCGTATTATTCATAAGGAGGATAATTTGTAACTAAATTGTGAGTATGAGAGTTCATGTTACTCGATAAATAAGAATGAATCCACTCGCTTGACAGACCATTCATCTTGCAGGCCTGACTGCTTGATGCCACAGTATGACCAAGGCATGTGGGTGCCTCTCAACTGTTAGAGTGTTTGGTATCCGCACCAGGCCGAAATAAAGGAAGACATCGAAGCAATTCAGAGAGGTCTGCTAGATCTGTTACAGGTAGGTTCAAAGAACACGTAGGTCTTACGGAGATGCTTCGGGAACTCAAATGGGAATCCCTGAGGGGAAGGCAACGTTATTTTCGAGTAACACCGCTGAGAAAATTTAGAGAACCGGCATCTGAATTTGACTGCAGAGCGGTTCTACAGTCGCCAACGTATATTTTTGCCTCGCTCTGTTTGCGAATGGAACAGGAAAGGAAATCACGAATAGATGTCCAGGGCACCATAGGTGTACACGTAAAATCAATGTTTATCGAGACTCCCTAGTTCACACCTGCAAATAGGATCGAGTCACATGTTTCCAACGCCACACAGTGTGGTATGGCCTTCGTTGTGTTCCATTTGTTAAAGGAATCGGTGGGCGGGTGGTGTGTAACACTACACGGTGTTGATCACTGTATTAAACAGGCAGCAACAAACACTGCGATATCGATACATTATCCCACGTTCACCGTCACTCGCTTTGCGTGATCCATCACCAGCTGACACCTCGTAGCCACTACAGGAGCAGTGGCGCAGGTACCACAAGTGGGCGTAATGTGGCTGAGGACGATTTAATGGCACGTGTTCTTCAAGATGTACTCGGGATTCTAAATGCTGAAATAAAGAGATCTTGTGATTTTCTATCTCTATTGCGAAGTCTCAGATATGACAGTAGTTTTTCTGTTGGTTGTAGACTTCAGTTTCTGTAACGTATCTACACCTAAACCTACATGGATACTCTGCAAACTACATTTAAGTGCCTGGCAGAGGGTTTATCGAACCGCCTTCATAATTCTCTATTATTCCAATCTCGTATAGCGCGCGGAAAGAATTAACCCCTATATCTTTCCGTACGAGCTCTGATTTCCCTTATTTTATCGTGGTGGTTGTTTCTCCCTGTGTAGGTCGGTGTCAACAAAATATTTTCGCATTCGGAGGAGAAAGTTGGTGATTGGAATTTCGTGAGAAGATTCCATCGCAACGAAAAATGTCTTTCTTTTAATGATTTCCAGCCCAAATCCTGCATCATTTCTGTGACACTCTCTCCCATATTTCGTGATAATACAAAACGTGCTTTCTTTCAACTTTTTGGATGTACACCGTCAGTCCTATCTGGTAAGGATCCCACACCGCGCACCAGTATTCTAAAAGAGGACGGACAAGCGTAGTGTAGGCAGTCTCCTTAGTAGGTCTGTCACATTTTCTAAGTGTCTTGCCAATAAAACGAAGCCTTTGATTAGCCTTCCCCACAACATTTTCTGTGTGTTACTTCCAATTTAAGTTGTTCGTAATTGTAATACCTAGGTATTTAGTTCAATTTACGACTTTTAGATTAGACTGATTTTTCGTGTAACCGAAGTTTAACGATTTCCTATTAGCACTCATGTGGATGACCTCACACTTTTCGTTATTTAGGGTCAACTGCCACTTTTCGTACCATTCAGATATTTTTCTCTAAATCGTTTTGCAGTTTGTTTTGATCTTCTGATGACTTTCTTAGTCAATGAACGACAGCGTCATCTGCAAACAATCGAAGACGGCTGCTCAGATTGTCTCCCAAATCGTTTATATAGATAAGGAATAGCAAAGGGTCTATAACACAACCTTGGGGAACGCCTGAAATCACTTCTGTTTTACTCGATGAGTTTCCATCAATTACTACACACTGTGACCTCTCTGACAGGAAATCGCAAATCCAGTCACATAACTGAGACGATATTCCATAAGCACGCAATTTCACTACGAGCCGCTTGTGTGGTACAGTGTCAAAAGCCTTCCGGAAATCCAGGAATGCGGAATCGATCTGAAATCCCTTGTCAATAGCACTCAGCACTTCGTGTAAATAAAGAGCTAGTTGTGTTTCACAGGAACGATGTTTTCTAAACCCATGTTGTCTGTGTGTCAATAGACTGTTTTCTTCGAGGTAATTCATAATGTTCGAACACAATATATGTTCTAAAATCCTGCTGCTTATTGACGTTAACGATTTGGGCCTGAAATTTAGTGGATTACTCGTACTGCCTTTCTCGAATATTGGTGTGACCTGTGCAGCTTTCCAGTCTTTGGGTACGGATCTTTCGTCGAGTGAACGGTTGTATATGATTGTTAAGTATGGAGCTAATGCATCAGCATACTCGGAAAGGAACCTAATTGGTATACAGTCTGGACCAGAAGACTTGTTTTTATTAAGTGATTTGAGTTGCTTCACTACTCCGAGGATATTTACTTCTACGTTACTCATGTTGGCAGTTGTTCTCGATTCGAATTCTGAAGTATTTACTTCGTCTTCTTTTGTGAAGGCATTTTGGGCGGCTGTGTTTAGTAACTCTGCATTAAGATATTCAGCAAAGAGATTTGGTTTATTCTAATATAAATTTATATGAGTTCCGTAATACGCCATTTTCCGAGACTTGTTTAAAATTGAATGAAGATTGTATGTATTGATAGAATGATGTCGACTGAAGTTGCGTAACATGGATATTTGAAAATAGCAGTTTTCTGCAACAACAGGGAATTTTTTTATTGTAAGTATATACATAATCCGGTTATCTTTAATTTGATTTTATCCTGACTTTCACTTCCATTTCGAATATATCTCAGTTCAAAATTGTTTCTCGCTACAGAATACTTAACAGATGATCATTAAATGCAACGCAACCATCTCACGCCACCACTTGTAACCTCCCCACCGTAATTTATAATGTAAGACAATATTATTTAAGAATGCTAATGCACATTGCGCTAAGTGTAACCTCTCCACTGAAATTTTAAAGACAGAAATAATAAATGAATAGGAGCCAAACGTAACCTCCCTAGCAGTTAAATTTAATGACAATAAAAGTGAGAATCGCAATCTGACTCAAGTATAAGTTCTTCATAAAAAAATTAAAGTCCATTCAGTGATAATGATAATTCAATTAAACCGAAATATCGGTCTTTGGCCCTGTGCAAAAAATCAAAATTAAAATTCTTACCTCATTACAACACCTAGTCAAATTTCTGCTCTTGTTGTTGCGCACCGCTTGGAGGAACTGCATTGCAAATAATAATATTCCCTTTTTTTTTTTTGTAATCTAATTGAAAACTGAAACTTTTGTTTAAGGGAAGTGGAACGAAATAGTTACTTCAATTAAATGAAAATTTTATGTAAAATTGCTTTTGAAATCAAAGTTATTATTGGGGGCACTTGTTGAAAATTAGTTACAATAGTTAAACTGTACATTATCCGATGATTATCTTAATTAACAGTATACCTCATTCAGCATCTTGACCAGTGTTGTCGCCAGACCACATCACGCAATCCCAATGGACTGCTACCACTGACCGACCGCTCTGCATGACGACTACTAGCGTACTGCCCTCAACTAGACAGAGCTACAGACTCGCAACGACTGACTGACAGAGTACTGCCCTCATCTAGACAGAGCTACAGACTCGCAACGACTGACTGACAGACTCGCAACGACTGCTGACAGACTGAGAACCGCTCGCAACACTTGCGCGGTCAAGCGCATACTCTCTGGTCACAGATGCTACAATGCCTCGCCATCGCTGCTATGTTACATACGTGTTTCATAACCCTCCACTGGGGGGGCAAAAATTTGGCAGCGATGGTGAGTCATTTGGACTTGCCAAGCGCGGCAAAATTTTTCTTTAATTAACAAAATTCTACAACTTACAGAATATTTAAATGTTGTGCACACGCACTAAGTACAAAATATATCAGACAAAGACAAAATGTGAGTACAAAACATAGTAGCAAATCAGAAAAATGTATATACAAATTATTTGACAGATAACAAAGTGCACAGGCACTGAAAAAAATTCTTTAGCATATTCAGAACAAATAAACAGACTGGCAAAAAAATATTATGTTGACAAGTGACATGAGTGCACATGCACTGCAGTTGAGAACATATCAGTAATTGATGAAATGTATGTACAATTAGTAACAAATGACATAAGTGCATTCGCATTAAAGTATTGAATATACAGAATAGTAGAAATCATATTGAAAAATGAGAAAAGTGTACAGGCACTGAAGTTCAGTAGAAAACATATTAACACCTAACAGAAGTGCCCATGCACTGTAGTTCAGAAAATAAAAAATGTATATACAATATAAAAGACAAAAGTGCACATATACTGTACTTCAGAACAAATAAAAAAAAATGTCTTTAGCATTTTGGCAATAAATAAACATAATAGCAAAAAACAATCATGTCGACCAGTGACATAAGTGTACTCGCACTGGAGTTTAGCGAATTGAAAAAATGTATAGCCATGAACATAAATAAGTTAGCAAAAATGATTTTCACTATGTGACAAGAATTAGGATAGGAAAGGGAAGGATTGCATCATGGTTTTAGCACTTTAGATTGCACACAGCTGTTTTGAAAGTCCATATCTTTCCACAGAAGTACAACACCAAGTGACACAACTTGAAGTTCTTTTCCCCTCAGAATTTATCAGTGTAGCCAAGACACTGAACTGTCGTATTAATGTTTCATGTTTTCATTTTGGCAGTACATTAGGTACACCAAACAGTGGGACCATAATAACGTCTTCATCGCTCACGGTGGTGGACAGCATGTCGTGTCAACACCACGCTCTTACACGGCACATCAACGTAGAATTAGTGCAAAACCAAAGATAGTGCTCCATGATCACTAGGATAAACAGGACAAATGGACATCGCAGTAATTCAGGGTAGTTAGCTCATGAGGTGAAGGACATTAAGTCACATAATATTGTCAATTACAGTAGTAGTTTGCGGCATTCATAGCCCAGTTATTGAACATTTCTGTACCATGTATGTAGTATTACAGAAAAATGTTCATTAATTGTTTTACATAGAATCAGTAATCTTCTTTTCCTAGTTACAAAGCATTATTAAATAATCGCATTCTTTTCCAGTTAGAAAGTATGGCATAGTTAATTAATCATTTGTCATTTCAATAGTAAGAATCATTAGCTTTTTCCTAATTACAAAGCATTATTAAACAGTCACATTCATTTCCAATTATAAAGCATAGTTAATTAATCATTTGTCATTTCAATAGTAATAATCATTAACCTTCTCCTAATTACAAAGCATCATGAAACAATCGCATTCTTTTCCAGTTACAAAGTATGGCATAGTTAATTAATCATTTGTCATTTCAATAGTAAGAATCATTAGTTTTTTCCTAATTACAAAGCATTATTAAACAGTCACATTCATTTCCAATTATAAAGCATAGTTAATTAATTATGTGTCATTCCAATCTAGTAAGAATCATTAGCCTTCTTCTAATTACAAAGCATTATTAAACAGTCACATTCATTTCCAATTATAAAGCATGAACATTGAAAACAAGAGCTAATTAATGGCATAATTAATAACAATTCATTAAGTGACACTAATTATTGGCACTCAGTGGCCATCAGGTATCGAATAGTATAAAGCATTGTTCCTCATTCAGTATTATTCAGATCATTACGAAGTCATTATTAAAAATCAGTTAATTATAGTCATAGCATTAATAATCATGGGGATTATAAGTAGTCTCATTACAATAACAGTGGCAATTACCAGCCAGTTACTAAGCATTATTTTATATATATGTGTATTTTTGTTGTCTCATTAAGAAGTCATTACTCAAGTGACATACTATTCAGAGCTAATCAGTATTATTCAGAATTTTCTCAAACTGGTATCACTATTTGGGACTGTTAATACATTTTTTTTGTTAGCAATGCATTGCGTTGGGATCGATAATTAATTGCTGAGGCATAACATTTTTTGCTTTTGACCTATTGCTGCAAATGAGGATAGGTAACGTCATTCGTCATGAGTCAGCTGTAGCAAGGTTATGTAACAAGGCAGTATATGTGATTACATTTATAAATGGTAAACACAAATGGGTAAAAAAAATAAAAAATGCAAGTACTAGAACAGGTATAATAAGTAACAGTTTTAGTAAGTATCATGACAAGCATCTCCTGGAAAAAATACAAAATGGATTATTGACCTGAAAGAAGAAACGCACACTATGCTGAAAAGTAGTGAACTTCGAATTAACAAGTAGTGAAATGTGTATAAAATGTGTTCCATAGCTGTCCTTTCCAAAACTTTCCGTCATCCTACTATGCAATATAACACCTGCTGTCAAAACAAACTGCAACAAATACTTAAATAACTACATAGCATAAATATAAAACTCCAACATTATCCTCATCTGTAAAGAAAAAACTTCATTATCAATCACTTCATTATCCATATTATCATAACTTCACTATTATCATCACCTGTAAATAAAAACTTCATTATTCATAATACCATATCCTTCATCATTATTCATCAGTATTCATTATCATCTGCAAAAAATCACTTCATTACTCATTATACAACTACTCCTTATCTCTAGCATATTTCATCACTAAAACTAAGATGTGTAGTTCAGTCTGACAGCCTGCATGAATCACCTTGTATTCTGAAAGAAATAATTACTTAAGACTGCTATTCTATGATGAGTATAGTATATTCTTGTTAATGCTTGTTAATCCTGATCCATTTACTCTTCCTCATAAGGTTATTGCATCTTCTTTCGTTTATTCCGTAGGTGAAATTCCCATTTCTGTTGAATTTATTTCTTACACGCATCATTTCTTTTTGAAATTGATGAACAGAGATTAATGTCCTGCATTTAAATCATATACCCACTAGATAATGACTGGTTTATGGTGACATAATTAACCATACAGCATAACATGAGAGAAAACGTAATATGTCAAAGACATTGACAGTGTTCAGATGCAAAAATGTACACAGAATAATACAATGCAGCAGCAAAATGTGAAACAGTCACGATGTTGAGATGTCATAAGGCAAAAAATGTCAAAGTCAACAGGTGTGTTATATCTTAACTATTTCACAGTGCATACAAACAAAACTGGAGTACAATCATATACATAAAAAGTGGAAAATGTGCACGGTCTGATGTGTAACGACAAGAAAAGCGACCTGCTAACCTTACCTTGCCGGGCACTTGCCAAGAAAAAATACGATAATCATCAGTAATTAGTCATGTGAATATAATTGCGTAAGTAAATGACATCATAGTGTGTTGAATCATAAAGTGTCTTCATTCAATAAACGGTTTAATGTTTGAGATATGGTGGTTGCCTTCGATTTTCTGGTTCTCAAAGTTTCGACGTGTACAACATTGGGGTGAGGGATGCTGCGAATCCGATATGGACCTGCGTATAGAAGTTCAAATTTACTGCACTTACCTTTTAATTTACTGGATAAATAATGTGTACGTACTAATATTTTCTGTCCAACGTGAAAGTCTCGGCGTGTACAAACCTGTTTTTGCTGTCTTCTCCGGCGCTCTGCGGCACGTTTGATGTTGTTCAACGCAATGTCAATTATTTCGTGGTGTCTTAGTCGACGACATTTAGGGAAGTTTACTAATTCTTTAATTTTGTTTGGTGGTTCAACGTTTTTCAGTATAACAGACGGAGATAGCATAGTGGATTCATTTGGAACGGAATTAATTACGTCTTGGAATGAGAGTATGTGTGTATCCCAATCAATATGTCTTCTGTGGCAGTATACTCTACACAGTTTACCAATTTCTTTCATTAACCGTTCACAAGGGTTCGAAGAAGCATGGTACTTGGATATATAGATCGGAGAAATGTTTCTGGCTTGTAACATGCGTGTCCATACACTACTACGAAATTGTGATCCATTGTCAGAAATTACTTTCATCACATGCCCTACATGAAATAGAAAATGTTTTACAAATGCTTTCGAAACAGTTTTAGCAGTAGCTTTACGTAACGGAGTGAAGGTAACAAATTTTGAAGTGAGCTCAACAGCGACAAAGATATAGCAAAAACCTCTGTTAGTTCTCGGAATCGGACCAAAAATATCTACTGTGGCCATGTGTCTTAATTTAACAGGTATAATGGGATGTAATGGAGGAATATGTGAAGTGGTGTCTGATTTAGCTTTCTGGCAAATTTTACAAGACGCTAATACTCGTCGTATACGTTTCTCCATGTTAGTAAAATAAGAGTTCTGTCTCAGTATAAGAAAACATTTTCGTGCTCCGTAATGTGCGTAACTTAAATGAGTGTACCATATTAATTTGTTAACCAGTTCGTCAGGAATGCATAATAACCAATTGTTGCTGTCAGGATGAGAGCGGCGAAACAGAATGTCATTGCGTACAGTGTAGTGGTTCCTAATCGTAACATTTTTCCTGTCTTGCCAAAGGTGTTTAATTTCTTTCCACACATTGTCTTTATTTTGCTCTTGCGCTATGTCCTGTAGTGACGATGAAATAAAGTTTTCAAATGCGACTTGCTGAATGTACATGACACTGAAATTTGTTTTGCAGAAGTTGGTTGCTACGTCTTGCTGATTGTTGCTGAGAGAACGCGATAGTGCGTCTGCTATAACATTTTGTGTGCCGGGAATGTGAACAATCGTAAAATTAAATTCTTGTAAATATAGTTTCCATCTACTTAACCTGTCGTGAGTGAATTTGGCCGAAAGTAAAAATTGTATTGCTCTGTGGTCTGTGTAGACGGTGGTGTGTCTGCCATAAAGAAAGTGCCGAAATCTCGTAAAAGCCCATACAACACATAATGTTTCAAGTTCTGTAACAGAATAATTTCGTCCAGCAGGTGACAGAATACGGCTTGCAAATGCGATGTTTTTAATTACTGTAGACCCATCTTCTTCAATTTCCTGGAAAATGTGTACGCCTAAAGCCGTGTTAGAACTGTCGGTGGCAATGGAGAAATTTCTGGTAAGATCTGGATGCGATAACAGTGGAGCATTCAACAAAGCATGTTTCAAATAACATTCTCGTGAACAAAATTCTGCGTGACAAAAGTAATGTTTGCGTTACTGCAATATGCAATCTGTGCTGTGTCTGGTCAAATTCTGTCGTACGTGCTATTATTTACGGGAGGATGCTGTGACATATCCACTATTTGAACTGCTCTGTTAACTCTTATTGACGTGTTACGCTATAGATGACACCTATTGTCTCTTTCATTCATCATAATATGTTGTTGCTGATGTTGTTGCTGCTCATAAGATCGACTGTTATTAAATGTACGCTGAAAATTGTGCTCGTTATTTTTACGTCTGTCATGATAGTAATTTCTATACGGCGCATTGCGATGCGAGTTGAAATAGTGTGTTGTCTGTACGTAGTTATTTCTTTGCTGCCATGCGTTACCATTTGTTGGAGCTGGGACTATACGTGCACGCGGCGGAACATTAAAGCCTGGTTGACCTTGTAGACTGCATTGTTGGTTAGGTATGCTAAGCGGTTGACTTTCATGCTATTGTGGTGAAAAACGTCTATTGTTACCAAAAAATGTGGTTCCGATTGCTCAAAATTTTATACATACTGATGATTACGATTTTATCTGTAATTAAAATTACGGCGGTAGTTGTCATTACGGCAGTGCCTACTGAAAATTATCACATTCGGTAAAAGTTTGTCACATCGGGTTTTCATTACTCGTTTCTTAATACTAGGTAGAGCAATAGTTAAAGAGCAGTTTTGATAGATATAAAGGATAGTAGAAGAAAAGGCAGCAGTGCAGAAAACTAAAGATGAAATAGCACTACTACAGCTCGGGGCCCTATGCTCGCTACGGCACATATTCATTAAAGCGTAATGAATCCCCTGAGGTCTATTACGCACTGCAAATCAATTTTAGCTTTTGCGTTGCAGGCAATGGCTGTAAAATTCCAAAGGCAAATTGTTGTATCCGTGCTAATTCAAGTTTCTGCATTATAGGCAATGCTGTTGTAAATACAAAAATAAATTGTCGCATCTGGTTCAAAGCTAGTTTCTGCATTACAGGTAATAGCGGTGAATGTACAAAGGTAAATTGTCGTATACAGTGCAAATCGTGTACCTGTACGCTGTCATTATTAAATTCCTTACATTTTCTTACAAATGCAAATTGCTCGAAATCTACGTTCTCGTCACTCAGTTTGATAACACGTTCAGGTTTGTGTGTGAATCTGTTCGTCTGTGTCATTTCGGATTTCAAGTTGCGTAGCTTTTCAGATTTTAAGTCGCGTGG